>NW_022196891.1:38186822-38220602 GCF_008632895.1 Mastomys coucha | reverse complement strand
TATATATATATATATATATATATATATACATACATATATATATGTGTATGTGTGTGTGTGTGTGTGTGTGTGTGTGTATGTAAAAGTTATTTTAAAAAGTTATTTTTCTCAACAGAATCTCACTAGGCATACAAATCATTCTTAAGTGCAGACCCCATGCCCAGCAGTAGACGGCTAACACAAAATGAACTTAATTACATTTTCTTCCAGTTTCTTTGTCTAATGTTGTAGCAGGACAGATTTATTTTTCATCTGACAGGTCCTTTACATATATATGTGTGTGTGTATATATGTATATATAGTCATTTTATATTATATTATATCATTACATATATATATAATAATTTTGAGGTTTGTGTTCTTATCAGATTTTTCTGCATACAAATGTGTGTACATTTGTATCTGTATGTTTCTTGTCCTTTTTCATATAGTCCTTTTACTTCTGTGGGTTTGTTTGTTTGCTTGGTTCTATTCTGATTTGTTTACTTTAACTATTATTATTATTATTATTATTATTATTATTATTATTATCTTATTACTATTTTTTTCTAGTGAGAGAGAAAGGAAGCATGCAGATTTGGATGGGACTGGAGAGTTGTTTCTGGGAAAGGACGAGGGAAGGTAAGCCATAACCAAAATATATTATATAAAATCTTTTTTCATTGAAAATAGATTAACTAAACACAAAAAATGAAATGGAATGTGAAACTAATTGATGAGTAAATAAAAATTCTAATGCTAGATCTATATTGTTCCAAAGGATTATTTTCTGTGTGTTCAGTATTGCATGACGCTAAGGCACAACCAAAACAAAGAGCATCTTTACGGTATTACAAGGTGGAAGTGACTATTTGCTTTAACCAATTATGTGTGACTTTACAGTTTATGTTACTAATTTATATAGGAAAGCCACCCACTTGCAGTTGATTACTGGCATCCACAACCTCTTCCTAGAAAGAAGTCATCATCAATCTCATTAGCATGTGGTACATGTAACCACTCCTAGGTGACTGAAAAGAAAATGATACATGTGCTAAGCACCAGGTCTTCTTTTTTATTTAACAGCTGAATAGATGTTACATATCAGAGATGACATCAGATGATGGTCAATTTCTTAAACTTGAATTATTTGTGGAAAACCTGATCTTGGAATTGTAAAGGTAGTCTGGAGCATGTAGAAGCTTGCATTGCTACATGTGAGGCAACAAGGTATGAGAACAGCTATCCCATACAAAATAGTTGTGAAAAAAAAGAAGCTTAGGAATTGGAAAGATCATCTGCTCAATATTATAAAGTCTGTACCACTGAACTGTGAAGAGTAGGCATGGGAGAATCACTTGATGAGATTCTCACTCAATGGTTGATTGGTTGGGAAATCATGGAAGCTCAACTCCTGCTATTAAAATGCTGTGGCAAACATGCTGTTTTTGATCTAATCTGGAACAATTCAAATTCAATTATAAAGACAATGATATTTGAAATAGGGGTTGTAAATGGCTCCCTTAATTAAAGAAATAGATTTTAACAAAATAAACAGTAACAGCAACAGTGATGAAATCCTGAATGAGCTAAGCTGACACATTTGACCAATCCCCACTTTATGGACTGGGTCCTAGACCATGGACTAGGTACAGTAGTTGAAAATGCAATGTGTTGCAACTGGGTAATATAAAACTGTGAAAAATGTTCTCTAGTAGTTAGAGAGAAGATGTGTGTATGCCATTTGTGGTTAAGAAAATAAAGCAGTATTGAGGTTAGGAATTGAAAAACACCTTTGGACATATTCTACTTGTCTTTACCTAACTATATAATTAAGAAGGATGTGGCTGAGAGGCAGCACATATTGACTTTTCTTGCTCTTTAGGGATATTGACTGATTACCATCAGTAATCTCCAGTAAGATTTAAATCCTCATACTGAATTTGAAATTAAAAGATACAATATCACCTTTTTACTGTGTAGAATCTAGAGTTCCAAAAAGAACTCCAGAATTCCAAAAGAATAATGGAAGATCTGACTCCCAGGTAAATGAATAGTTAAGAAAGCATTCCATTTGTTTCTATCAGTTATGATTATTAAACTTATTGTCTGGCATGACCAGGTGGCTAACAATATACTTCTCAGCCTTCCACAAGTTGGTTCCTGATGCTATGATAATAGAATAGTGAATGGTAAAATCTCCTTTATGATAATCTTATCATTTAACTCTTTAATAATAGAAATAGTAGAATATTCACATATTGTTGCATTGGAAAGAATATCATAAACATCAATAAGAATTTTGTTACTGTTATGGACTGATATTTTTCTTGAGGCCAGTCATCATGGTCCCTTTGAAAGATAATTTCGTACTTAATGTTGATGCATTTTTATATGACCTCACTTTGCCATTGAAGATTATCAAGGAAGTTTAAGGTATAAGATTCTGATAGTGACTATAATGACATCAGGAGGATATTTAAATAAGAAAAAACCTTTTTAATAATTTGTTAAAGGAAATGATATATTTCGGAGCAAGCCCTAGGGAAATAAGTACATGTGCAGCTACTTAGCTAAATACAGCATCAAAAAATTGAATCTTCATAAAATGTCTGTTGCTTAAATTATATGTATCTCCCCTGAGCAAAGAAAATAATATTTTCTTAGCCAAACAATGGAATTACAAGATTCAAGATTTTACTATAGGAGTAAATCAGCAAGGGTATGTCTGTTCCCCAAATAGCTCTTTATTTATTTATTATTAAAATTTATTTTTTTACAATTCATATTTTACTCCACCATCCACCCTCTGACTGTTCCACATCCCATACTTTCTCTTCACCCCCTGTCACCGTGTAGATGTCTCCACTCCTGCTTCCCCCACCATTCCACCTGACCTCTAAACTCCCTGGGGCCTCCAGTCTCTTGAGGGTTAGGTGTATCATCTCTGAATGAACACAGACCCGGAAGTCCTCTATGTGTCTTGGGGGCCTCATATTAGTTAGTATATGCTGCCTGTTTGGTGGTCCTATGTGTGAAAGATCTTGGGAATCTAGATTAATTGAGACTGCTGGTCCTCCTATAAGGTCGTCCTTTTCCTCAGCTTCTATCAAGCTTCCCTAATTCACATCTCTGACCCATAAACAGCTAACTCTTAATCGAAAATCAGCAAGCATTGAGAGATTTCTACTTAGAAGTGGGATTAAGTTCCTTGTCCTCTGAGAACTATTCCCAGTTTTGATCTATAGTCAATGATTCCATTGTATGATCAGGCAAATAAATCTAAAAGATTCTACCAGAATATCACATAATTAATCATAATTAATGGCAATGACCACCTACACTTTGGGGAACACATTTTGTTGGATGCATCAATGTATGCAACATGAAGTAATGGAAAAATTACAAGAAAATACAAGTGAACCATAGTTCTTTCTATCATAAAAAGAAAAGAGGAAAAATTGTAAAAATATTGAGTTCATGAAATTAGCAAGCACACTGTCAGACCATTCATTTAAGTGTCATGTGGTAGAATATTCCCTCAGAAATGCTGTGGCAACTGGTGTAAAAAGCTTATATCCAAGCACAAGGCTAGAGTATGGCTAGTATACTATCCTATTTGGGCTGTCTCTCCTTGCTTTAGGAGGCTGCAACAGTTTCATTACCATTACACTCTAGTACCAATTATTCTCTACAGGGAATAATTTAACTTTATAAATTAAAATATGTAAAACATGGCATTTTGTTTTTTAATAAATAATAATCAATGTTTAAATTTTCTACACTTATATTTTGAGGATTTCATACATGAGTACTGTATTTACAAAATTTCTATCCCAGACACTTCAGCCTAAAACTATTCCTGAATTCCCTTACCCTCTTTCAAATTCACAACATTCTCTATTTAATTATTTTAGTTACCTGAGGTAGACCAACCCGCAGTCTCTCTCTCTCCGTGGGAGTTCTCGGACTGAGAGATAATTGATTATCTGTGAAAGCAAGCGGTTAGTAAGGAAGGACATGGACACCAGGTAGATGTGATGAGATGTGATGAAGAGAGAGCTTTACTGTAATTCACTCAGTATTTATAGTTATGCTTAGGAACCAGACCCAGAGGAAATCAAAACCCGCCCATCTAACATAAACACGAGAAAATCCATAAACACCAGACCGGAGGAGGATCTTGAAAGGAAGATCCGACAAGCTTTTAACGTAAACAGTGGGACCTGTCAGTCTGTATACAAAGCAACACTTCACAGCAGAAGCAGGTTGAGTTTCATTTCTTTAGAACTTCTGAGCTGCAAAGTCCATTTGATCTCAGGAGCCAGGGTTTTCACAACCCAGCGTCAATCCCGGACCTCCGTTGACTCCAGAACCACCACAGAGCAGTGGGGCAGGATGCCACAGTTACCTATAATGCACACATATGTATGTCCTTATCTGTGTGCACGTGTGTGTGTGCACATGTGCACACACACACACACACACACGCACACACACACATATGTATGGCCTATGAATTCTTCAGTAATTATGGCTCTGTATTTTATGCTTCCAGGGAAAATATGAGTTGACCAAAAAAATAATAGTATTACTACTCAAGCCACATGCTTTGTAACTCTCTGAGCAGTGGGCTTATTTACATTAAAAAAAAGCTAGTGAAATCCTTTTCCTCTACAAAAATGTAAAAGCCAGGTTCCGAATTAAAAGCACATGCTATGAACTCAATATGATAGGAAGTATGGTTGCTATCTGTAAGAAATTTTCTAGGATGTATCTGGTAGAAGGCAATGTCATTACTCACTCTCACTCATTTCATGTTAACATAATCTTCCTCCTTTTCCTGATTCAATAGCCCTAGATGCCACAGGCCGGCCAATCTGATCTGGGCTTCCCTCAACCCTCGGGAGAAATGGGGTCCTAGTCAAGTCGACAAGGCGTAGGCAAGAAATGATGGCAGAGACAACACATGAAGTATAGGATCTAAATGTATTTCTTAGAGATGGCATCAGACTTTTACAGTCATTTCAAAAGAGATCTGGCAGCTCAATAGTTGAGGTACATCTAAAGCTATCTAAAACATACTGGGTCTAAAGCAGCAGCTATCCCCTCTAGACTAGTGCTGTATCGCCAGGCCCAAGCGCTCTGGGCCCAGGGGACTGCAGATTGCACAAATCTGAGTCCTAGCCCATCTAAGTTCTAGTGCTAGTCCTGCATGCGAGTCCAAGTCCTTCTCCTTCTCCTAGTCCTTATGCAAAGTGACAAGCAGGCTTAAGTAGCATACAGCAAGCAGGGCAGATGATAAGAGTCATGTAGGCAGGTGACACATTAAGGTCAGTGATCTTTCTGACCAAGATCACGTATCTAGTTGTGAAGCGGGCGGAAGAGCAATGGTGCCCCACCCTACTGGGGCTAATTTGGTATTCCTATACTAATTCTCTGGTTCTTGTTGGAAGCAATGACTAGGAGGTTTTAATCTAACACTTCTAGCTAATGTCTTTGGGTGGAAGCCCTTCATTACTCTCTAGTATGTAAAACATTTCTAGCTATTGTAAACTATTATTGTCCTAAGGAATGTGCCTCACCCTTGTTAGCTCTAGCAAGGCAGTTTCCTTGAGAGAAATTATTACAAGTTTTGGGAAGCTTGGTAATAAACCAGAATAGGTTAGAAACATTGTGTTGTCCAGGAGACAATGCCCAATCTTAGCCATTTACGAATCATTTCTTGGGGTACCTTTATGCCTAATTTTGAGGGCATGTTGATAATTGGAAAGACTGATCTGGAACACGTCTGTGTTAGGAGATACCAGCGACTGTCTGAATATCCAGGAGGCACAGAACACTTTTGGATTCTTATTGCCTCTTATCCTTAATCAGGCTTTTACTCCCAATGTGACTGGAGTAGACGTGGCACCTAGACAATAGTGTAAACTTTAGTTTATCTAAGCAAGATATAATAAAAAATTGGATACTATGTAAATAAAATATATTAATTCACAAACATTTAAAGAAAACTATCTCTATTTCATATTAATACTTGAGAATATTTGTTACATGATTTTGGATATGAACTTTTGACCTTATAAAATCATAAAAATATCCTATCCAGGGTCTCTTAGAAATCATAAAAGTATCAGTCACAAACCACTATCATTTTAAAGACTATTATTATAAAAACTGCAGTTCAAATGAATAAATATTCCAAGTGAATCATAAATACTGTATAGAGAACATCAGAGAGTATACTATGATTTGTAGAAACGTGCAGATGAATACTTAGAAAAGCAGAAGCATGATAGATAAAAATTTAAAAACACAGATGATGAATAGATGATTTATAGACAAATATATAGAATATATAAACAAATAAATAGAAGATGGATAGACAGAAAAATAACTTGATAAAAAAAGTTGAATAATAGATGATGAATGATTATTAATGATAATATGCAGATGATAAATGGATAATAGATATAAGTACATGATAGAAATACAAGTTGCAAACCATATGTAATATATATTATATATGATAGACAAAATAGGTAAATATTGATAGATGACAGACATACATGATTAACTTTTTATTAATCATTTCACTCATTTACATTTCAAATTATATCTCCCTTCCCAGTTACCCCTCCATAAATCTCCCGTTGCATTCTCCCTCTTCCTTCTCCCCTTTGCCTCTGTGAAGGTACTCCTCCACCCACTCACCCACTTCTACCTCACCACTTTAGCATCTCCCTATGTTGGGGCATCAAGCCTCCACAGGACCAAGAGCCTCCCCTTGCATTAATGTTAGATAAGACCATACTCTGTGACATATTTAGCTGGAGCCATGGAGCTGGAGTTTTTGGTTGGTGGTTTAGTCTCTGGGAACTCTGGATCATCCAGTTAGTTGATATTGTTCATCCTATGGGGTTGCCATCCCCTTCAGCTCCTTCAGTACTTCACTAGTTCTTCCATTGGTGTCCTCGGGGGGGTCAGTGGGTTGGTTGGCTGTGTCTCTATCTGTATTGGTCAGGTGCTGGTAGAACCTCTAATGGAACAGCCATACCAAGCTCCTGTCAGCAAGTACTTCTTGGCTTCAGCAATAGGGTAGGGATTGGGTGTGTGCAGATGGGATGGATCCCAAGGTGGAGTGGTCTCTGGATGACAACAAACAGTTGAAGTAAAAAAAGAAAGTGAACAATAAGTCATTGCTGCTGTGAAATCAACTGTAAACAGACATAGTTTTAAAAGTGTCCTCTAGGGTGGGCATTTTCCTTGAAGTAATTAATAACTACTCTTAATACCTAAATCTTACTAACTTTAAATTTTTATATCTAGTTACCAAACTATTCAGTTTTTATACTGTAAACAGGAGGAACAATTAATCTTATTCCTTTCATGTACTTGGTGTAATGCACTCATTTAAAATGTGTAAAGCCACTCCATTTTCTCTCCAGTGACCTTCTAAGGCAGGACCAGCCAGCAGGCACCAGCCTCAGAAGTGGCTGGGAAGCCTGCACAGGATCCTTTCTACCTCCCTTTTCACCTAGGGGGGACTGCAGATCCACAGCCATCTGTGACCCTTCCCTGAAAGCAGGGAGTTTGCCCTCAGGGAGTGCTTCAATCTAGGGACTCAGGACTCAGGAAAGACAACAGATCCACAGCCCACTGCACATAGGTCTTACCAGAGGAGAGGTGATCTCCCAGAAGTGCTGACACAGGCTTACAGACCCACAGGAGGAACAAGCTCCAGCCAGAGACAGCAAGAACATCTAACACCAGAGATCAACAGATAGGGATAAGCAAACAAAAGAATCTTACCAACAGAAACCAAGACTACTTGGCTTCATCAGAACCTAGTACTCCCAACACAGCAAGTCCTGGATATCCCAAAATCCGAGAAAAGCAAGATTTGGATGTAAAATCATATCTCATGATGGTGATAGAGGAATTTAAAGGGAGCATGAATAACTCCTTTAAAGAAATACAGGAGTACACAGGTAAACAGGTTCAAGCCCTTAAAGAGGAAACACAAAAATCCCTTAAAGAATTTCAAGAAAGCACAACCAAACAGGTAAAGGACCTGAACAAAACCATCTAGGACCTAAAAAATGAAAGTAGAAATAGATTTCTTAACTAGAAATAGTTAAGAAATCACAAAGAGAGACAACTCTGGAGATAGAAATCCTAGGAAAGAAGACAGGAACCATAGATGCAAGCATCACCAACAGAATACAAGAGATAGAAGAGAGAATCTCAGGGGCAGAATATATCATAGAAAACACTGACACAACAGTCAAAGAAAATACAAAATGCAAAAAAGATCCTAACCCAAAACATCCAGGAAATCCAGGACACAATGAGAAGACCAAACCTAAGGATAATAGGTATAAAAGAGAGTGAAGACCTCCAACTTAAAGGGCCAGTGAATACTTTCAACAAAATTATAGAAGAAAACTTCCCTAACCTAAAGAAAATGATGCCCATGAGCATGCAAGAAGCCTATAGAACTCCAAATGGACTGGACCAGAAAAGAAAGTACTTCTACCACATAATAGTCAAAACACCAAACACACAAAACAAAAAAGAATATTAAAAGCAGTGAGGGAAAAAGGTCAAGTGATATATAAAGGCAGGCCTATCAGAATTACACCAGAGTTCTCACCAGAGACTATGCAAGCCAGAATATCATGGGTTGATGTCATACATACCTTAAGAGAATACAAAGACCTAACAACAAAAGAAAACTTCAAACCAATTTCCCTTATGAATATCAATGCAAAAACACTCAATAAAATTCTTGCAAACTGAATCCAAGAATACATCAAAATGATCATCCATCATGATCAAGTAGGCTTCATCCCAAGGATGCAGGGATGGTTCAATATAAGGAAAGCCATCAATGTAATTCACTATATAAACAAACTCAAGATAAAAACCATATGATCATCTCTTTAGATGCTGAGAAAACATTTGACAAAATCCAGTATCCCTTCATGATAAAAGTCTTAGAAAGATCAGGAATTCAAGACCCATAATTAAACATAGTAAAAGCATTATACAGCAAACCAGTAGTCAACATCAAACTAAATGGAGAGAAACTTGAAGCAATCCCCCTAAAATCAGGGACTAGTCAGGGCTGCCCAATCTCTCCCTACCTATTCAATATTGTACTTGAAGTCTGAGCCAGAGCAATTAGACAACAAAATGAGATCAAAAGAATACAAGTTGAAAAGGATTTCAAATTATCACTATTTGCTGATGACATGAGAGTATCCTTAAGTGACCCCAAAAGTTCCACCAGAGAGCTCCTAAACCTGATAAACCACTTCAGCAAAGTAGCTGGATATAAAATTAACTCAAGCAAATCAGTGGCCTTCCTCTACACAAAGTATAAACAGGCTAAAAAAGAAATTAGGGAAACAACACCCTTCACAATAGCCACAAATAATATAAAATACCTTGGTGTGACTCTAACTAAGCAAGTAAAATATCTGTTTGACAAAAACTTCAAATCTCTGAAGAAGGAAATTGAAGATCTCAGAACATGGAAAGATCTCCCATGGTCATGGATTGGCAGAATTAATACAATAAAAATGGCCATCTTGCTGAAAGCAATCTACAGATTCAATACAATCCCTATCAAAATTCCAACTCAATTTTTCACAGATTTAGAAAGAGCAATTTGCAAATTCATCTGAAATAACCAAAAACCCCGGATAGCCAAAACTATACTCAACAATAAAGGAACCTCTGGTGGAATCACCATCCCAGACCTTAAGCTGTACTACAGAGCAACTGTGATAAAAACTACATGGTATTGGTACAGTGACAGGCAGGTAGATCAGTGGAATAGAATTGAAGACCCAGAAATGAATCCACAAACCTATGGCTACTGGATCTTTGACAAAGGAGCTAAAACCATCCAGTGGAAAAAAGACAGCATTTTCAACAAATGGTGCTAGCTCAACTCCCTGTTAGCATATAGAAGAATGGAAACTGATCCATTCCTATGGCCTTGTATAAGCTCAAGTCCAAGTGGATTAAGGACCTCTACATAAAACAAGATACACTGAAACTAACAGAAAAGAAAGTGGGAAAGAGCCTTGAGCACATGGGCACAGGGGAAAATTTCCTGAACTGAACACCAATAGCTTATGCTCTAAGATCAAGAATTACAAAATTTACCTCATAAAATTCCAAAGCTTTTGTAAGGCAAAAGACACTGTCAGTAGGACAAAACATCCAGCAACAAATTGGGAAATGATCTTTACAAATCCTATATCTGATAGAGGGATAATATCCAATATAGACAAAGAAATCAAGAAGTTAGACTCCAGAGAACCAAGTAACCCTATTAAAAATGGGGTACAGAGTTAAACAAAGAATTCTCAACTGACGAATACCGAATGACTGAGAAGCACCTTAAGAAATGTTCAACATCCTTAGTCATCAGGAAAATGCAAATCAAAACAACCCTGAGATTCTACTTCACACCAATCATAATGGCTAGGATAAAAAACTCAGGTGACAGTAAATCCTATGGTTGTGGAGAAAGAGGACCACTTCTTCATTGCTGGTGGGACTGCGAGCTGGTAAACCACTCTGGAAATCAATTTGGAGGTTCCTCTGGAAATTGGACATAGTACTACCAGAGGACCAAGCTATACCATTCCTGGGCATATACCCAGAAGATGCTCCAACATGTAATAAGGACACATGCTCCAATCTGTTCATACCAGCCTTATTTATAATATCCAGAAACTGAAAACAATCCAGATGTTTCTCAGCAGAGGAATGGATACAGAAAATGTGGTACATCTACACAATGGAGTACTACTCAACTATTAAAAATGATGAATTTATTAAATTCTTGGGGAAATGGATGGACCTGGAGAATATCATCCTGAGTGAGGTAACCCAATCACAAAAGAACACACATGGTATGCATTCTCTGGTAAGTGGATATTAGCCCAGAAGATCAGAATACACAATGTACAAACCACAAACTACAAGAAACTCAAGAAGAAGGAAGATCAAAGTGTGGATACTTTGTTCCTTCTTAAAAAGGGGAACAAAATACCCATGGAAGGAGTTGCATAGACTAACTATGGAGCAGAGACTAATGAAGGACAATTCAGAGACTGCTCCACCTGGGAATCCTCCCCATATTCAGTCATCAAATCTAAACACTATTGTGGATGCCAGGAAGTGCTGGATGACAGGAGCTTGATATAGCTGTCTCCTGAGAGGCTCTGATAGTACCCGACTAATACAGAAGTAGAGGCTCATTGTCATCCATTGGACTGAGTACAGGGTTCCCAATGAAAGAGCTAGAGAAAGGACCCAAGGAGCTGAAGGGTTTGCAGCCCCTTAGCATGAACAATGATATGAACTAACTAGTACCCTCAGAGTTCTCAGGGACTAAAACTCTAACAAAAGAGTACACATGGTGGGACTTATGGCTCCAGTAGCTTATGTATAGCAGAGATGGCCACGTCAGCCATTAATGGGAGGAGAGGCCCTTGGCCCTGTGAAGGTTCTATGCCCTAGTGTAGGGGAATGCCTGGGCCAGTAAGCAGAAGGGGGAAGGGTGGTGAGTAGAGAGAGGCGGGGAGTGAACAGGATTTTTTTTTAGTTTTTTTTTTTTTTTTTGAAGAGAACCTGCAAAAGGAGATGTTGTAAATAAAGAAAACATCTAATAAAAAAGAATAAAAAGATATTAATTTGGAAAAAACAGATATATCTGACTCCAAAAATGTCTCTGAAACAGTAACTTCAGTATTCTTCCAAATTAAAAAATCGCTTATACTTATATTTTGGAAAAGTCAGCACAAAATAGGTATGATGTTGCTATGCCTCATACAATCTGAGTGTGAAGAAGAAGAGGAAGAAGAAGAAGAAGAAGAAGAAGAAGAAGAAGAAGAAGAAGAAGAAGAAGAAGAAGAAGAAGAAGAAGAATCATCTTTGGTGGTTCAACAATTGAATATTATCCATAATACTAAAGGGATTAAGGAACAAAACTTCTTTTTAGATATTAGAATTTATGCATAGGGAACAGAAATTTAAAATCTAATTGTTTTTAAATGAGATCTGCTGAGTTTTAGAGTTTCCAGTGGTAGAAATAAAAGATTTGCAAGCCCTGAAAATTAAAATAAAATAAAACGTGTAAAACTGGGCAGTAGTGGTGCACACCTTTAATCCCAGCACTTGGGAGGCAGAGGCAGGTGGATTTCTGAGTCTGAGGATAGCCAGGTCTACAGAGTGAGTTCCAGAACAGCCAGTGCTACACAGAGAAACTCTGTCTTGAAAAAACAAAAATAAATAAATAAATAAATAAATAAATAAATAAATAAAATGTGTAAAAATGAAATAATCTGTAACAGCCACTAACATGCAATTATTCAGTGCTTATTTGTTTATTACATTACAGTAAATTCTACATGCTGAAAAAAAAGCAAATATTTCTCTGGACATTTGTAAAATGTTTGGAGACAAATATAAATAAAAGCCTTTAACTTAGAGCCAGAAGATAAGTTAAAATTAAAAGTACTTACATTAAACAATAAGAGTAGATTGTAAATGACATATTTTTATAACTAGTTTGTTTTTATGCTTGCATATATGTGATTTCTTTATTCTGTCAAACATAATAATCATCCATTTTTAATTATTACGAACTGATGAAAAAAAGGTCTCATTATAGAATTAGTACTGATAATTGAAGTTGCAGGTATTTTTTTGTTCAGTAAAAATGGATGTATCCTCCTTCCTCAACAAGACTGACACATTACCACCCTGCTCCCCCTTTCTTGTACCTTCATTCCTTTCATCTCCTGTGACTCACTTCAGTTTGTACAACTAAGTGTTCCCAAATGTTTATCTCTCTTTATGATGATGATCCCTGTAGTAGTGGAAACAATAGTGATGCCATTTCTAGAGATGTAAAATAGGGTCATTTCATCTTCATAGTCCTTGTGATTGAAATGCTAGTTTATTAGATTATAAATAAGTCATTAGATGACAAGAATGTAAATATCTAGTCAAATTTGTGGGAACCCTGATAGTTTCATCTTCCTGTAAATACTCTATTTCTTGTTTAGTTGAGATGATTAAATTTTAAGGGATGAATTCACTTATGTATTTGAAGATAACATTTTCAAATAAAATAAAGAAATTAATTGAACTTGTAGGCAGAATTAAACATTTATTTAAAATAATAATGCACTAGGTGGCAATTTACAAGGGATAGTGTAACCAGAAATGACTTTTTCTGTTGAACAAAATGATAACAATTAGATAAAATATTTTCAGTCACTGAGATCAACTGAAATAGAAATATTTCGGGGATGTAATTCACTGAAGGACAGTGGCTCTGGCGGCAAGCCTCTGACAGAAGGTAACTTTTCCCTGACACTTTACTAGTTCTCCAGCAGGTGGTGAGGTTCCAGAACCTTGAGGCAAAGGTATCACAGATCTAGCTTAGGGCAGCTAGATCAAGATCCCACTACTAAATTGCCAGTAACAACCGCAAGCCATATTTGCAATTCAAATATGAGCAACATCCCCCCACCACCACCACCACCCTGGGAGAATCTGGAGGAGTCAGAAGTGAAGTAGCTCACTTAGCACCTTCAGTTCATCCTTCTGGAGTAAAACTTTCTGTGCATTGTCTTGACTCTCTGCAAATAATTGTGAAACTTGTCAGGGGAAAAATTCAAAAGCTTCCCATATATTATGAATAAGACAGCAATTTACCCTATGAGAGAAAAATACCAATGTAATCAATAGAAAAATGATAAGAAAGTGGAGAGTTTAAATTCTGCTGGAGTTTTAAGAATGGATATTCAATTAATGATAAGAGATAGTTTGACCATTTATTATAGCTATGTGTGTGTATGTAGTTCTGTAAGGGGGTATGTTTACATAAGAATAGGTGCCTGTGTCGCCAAGAGAAGGGTGCTGAATAAACTGGCATTGGAGTTTCAGGCAGTTAGGAGTTCCCTTATGTGGGTGCTGGGAACTGACCTATGCCCTTCAACAAGAGCAGAAATATTCTTCTTAACTGTGGAGCCATCTCTTCTCCCGTAGAATAAAAGTTTGAGTATTAAACTCTATGTAAGAAATCTCATAAAAGGTTCTTCACTAATTCAACATACATGGGAAAAATTGAAAGGAATTTGGAAATGTAAGAGTTTTAATCTTTAGTTCCTATCACTACAAATTACTTATTGGTGACTTGAATATGTAAATCATATACAAACTTAGAGACATAGAATATGGAAGAGTAGTTTTAATTTAAAAAGATGATAATTCACATTTCTAAAACAGATGAGACTAATATTGAAAATTCTTTTTTAGTTAAAGGAAGCTATTACAGTGGGAAGTAGTTCTTCATTTCTCCTATTTCTTGATTGTGACATATAATCTTAAATATATGCCAGGAGAGTTAGTGTTTTAGATACATTTCTTGTGTGTGTGTGTGTGTGTGTGTGTGTGTGTGTGTGTGTGTGATATACATCATAGTCATATAGAGAGAAGGATCATAAATTGAGGAATTTAGCATGACCTACAGTCTGGGGATAACAATATGGGGATATTGTCTTGATTAATGGTGGGTGAGGACCCAGATTACTGTGGGCCACCAATGAGCAGATGGTCTTAGACTGGATAAGACAGGTAGCAGACGAAGCCATGGGCAGAAAACCAAGAAGGAGGGTTTCTCTATATTCTCTGCTTTCTTTACTTCCTCCAAGTACCTGCTGAGTTCCTCCCTAGACTCCCCTGATCGATTTTAAGGTGTAAGGCCACCTCAACTCCTTCATGCCCTGGTTTCCTTTGGTAAGTATATTAAAACTGCAGCAAAAAAAGCAAATATGGCAGTAGGTAACCATTTGCTCCTTTACTATGGACACTTTCCATGAGGAACTGTGACACATAATCAGGAAATCAAAGATAACACAGGAAGTAGTTCCTCAAAAACTAAGAGGGTGCTCATAAGTTTTGTACCAGATAACTATTCTTGGTTCAAGTGAACAGAGCAAGTGCATCTTCAGGAAATCACAGGGAGGGGATGTCCAAGTACTTTGGGAGCACTCTGGGAGTTCAGAGCACAATCAGAATCAAGAGTATAGATTTGTGGTGTTTGAATAGACTATATTTTGAAATATTTATTAGCCATTTTTCTTTTTACATTTTTTAAAAAATATATTTACTTATTCACCTCAATATCAGACAATTCTCTTCTCCCAGCATTCCCTCACACAGATCCTCTCTGCCTTCCTCCCTCCCTCTCCTTTTCCATTAAGAAGAGGGATTCCCCATTTCTAGGTATCACCCCCAAATCCCCCCAACTATCCCTCCTGCCTGAACATTAACTCACTGCAAGACGAGGCACATACTCTCAAACTGAGGCCATCAAGACTGTCCAGTTAGTGGAACCAGATCCAGAGTCAACAGTTTCAGGAACAGCACCAACTCATGTTGTTGGGGCGGGGGGTCTACGTGAAGATGAAGCAGCACATGTACATCTGCTACATGTGTGCAGACGGCCTAATTCCAGCCTGTGCTTGCTCTTTGGTTGGTAGCTCAGTCTCAAGGACCCACCAACTATCCAAGTTAGCTGACTCTGTTAGCCTTCCTGTGGACTTCCTGTCCTCTTCAGGTCCCTCAACCATTCCTCCACTTCTGCCACAGGATTCCCTGAGCTCTATCTAATGTTTGGCTCTGGGTCTCTACATGTTTCTGTTAATTGCTGCTGGGCAGAACCTCTAAGAGGACAGTTATGCTAGGCTCCTGTGTGCAAAAATAGCAGAGTATCATTAATAGTGTCAGGGATTTGTTTTTGCCCATAGGAAGGTTATCAATTTGGGCAGGTCATTGGTTGGCCATTCCCTCTATCACTTCTCAAAGGTTCCTTGCAGATCTTGTAAGTAGGATAGATTTTGAGTTGAAGTTTTTGTGGGTGGGTTGCTGCTCTTATCTTTCCACTGTGAGTCCTGCCTGGAAACAGGCACTTCAAAATCCATATCACCCACTGCTTGGAGTGTCAGCTATAGTTGCCCATAGACACCCTGTGGCCTTCTCCAAGCCCGTTTCTGGCATGTCCTTGAGATTACACACCCACCCACTGCAGATTACTTTTCTGTCTCCCCTCTTCTCCCTACACATGACCCTCCCAGTTCTCCATACCCTCTCCACTCAGTACCTCCCTCCATCTGCTTGCAATATGTGTTTTAATTCCCTTTCTGAGAAAATTCAGTCATTGTCTCTTGAGCCTTCCTTGTTATTTGGCTTCTTTTGGGTCTGTAGGGTTGAATGTATTTTTAAACTTTCTTTTTCCTTGAAATTTATCAGAATAATCATATATTGCTTGTATAAGGAGAGGGAAAATGAGTTATTTTCACCCTCCTCTACTAGAATAATGCTTATCTCTGTTATCTATACTAATGGGAGAGAACTAGTGGTGTGGAATATTCAGAATGCCTGATAATCATAAAGTCATGAATGGTTGCAAACAATTTATATGCTCCATAGTTTAGAAGCTTCACCTTCCCAGTAATATTTTGCTTCAGTGCACATTAAAATTAGCTTGCATTCCCTGTGTACACACAGACTAGATGATAAGGAAACATATCCAGAAAGTGTGCAGTAAAGCTTCCAGCCACCCTTACAATAGAAGAGAACAGAGGAGACAACCTGTGCAGTTAACATTCAATTGGCAACATATAAATCTGTGGATATGATTGCAGGTTCAGCAAGAGAGCTGTTTCTATTATTATGATCTGTGTTTCTTCTCCCCTTAATCATATTTAGAATAACCCGAGGCAATATATGTCCACAGGCACACTGTAAAATCTGATATTTATTACTGAAACAGAAACAAAACTATCTATGAAATGACACCAGCCACCAGTCACAATCTGATAAACATTACAGCATTAGGTAATTGATTTTTCCTTAAGTATTTTTGGTAGATAGGGAAGAAATACAGCCTTTTCATAGATTAAATTTTGTTAATCCAGTGTTGTCTTTGTTTCTGAAATTAAATAATGACATTTAATTAGAAGCATTTTAAATCCTTAATGGTTAATGAAAAATTATAGAAAAAAATGTAACATCATTAGCCAGAGGCTGGTTTTGTTGAGATACAACTTCTTAGAATCTTAATAAATGTTTTATGATACAAATTGTATTTAAATTTTATTTTTATTAAAATATTTCTTCTATAGCCTTTTTCTTTAAAAGTCATTTTAATATGGTCATATGAATATAATGAAACTAAAGTCTATTGGACAAACAAACTTTCTGAGATATAGTCTCTCTCTATCTGACCTGGAATATACTTCATACATGAGGCTCTTCTGGATTCACAGAGATCCACCAGCTTCTAGGTTTAGGAAGTGGTATTAAGGATGTGTGCCACCACAGACAGCATATTAACAAAATTTTTCATGAGAAGAAACTTGTATATTTGCTACTACTTTGTGATTTTTGAGTACAGGGTCCCCAATGAAGGAGCTAGAGAGATGACCCAAGGAGCTGAAGGGTTTGCAGCCCCTTAGGACGAACAACAATATGAACTAACCAGTACCCTCAGAGCTCCCAGGGACTAAACCACCAACTAAAGAGTACACATGGTGGGACTCATGGTTCTAGCAGCATATGTATAGCAGAGGATGGTCAAATTGGTCATCAATAGGAGGAGAGGGCCCTGGCCCTGTAAAGGTTCCATGTCCTAGTGTAGGGGAATGCCAGGGCCAGTAAGTAGGAGTGGGTGGGGTGGTGAGCAGGGGGACAGGATATAGAACAGGGGTTTGTCTTTGCTTTTTGTTTTTAATTTTTATTTAATTTAATTTAATTTCTTTTTTTTTCGGAAGGGAAACTTGTCAAGGAGATATCATGTGACATGTAAAGAAAATATATAATAAAAAATAAAAAATAAAAATATCTATTTAAATTTTATTTCTATATCAAACTTGCTGTTGTTCATCAATTCTTTGTTTTCCAATCTCTGCTTCTTAGCAAATATCCTCTATTTCTACAGTCTTTTATTCATTTTTTGATTTATTTATTAAGTTAATTTATTTTCTACACTCCATATTCCATTCCCTGGCCCCCCATTCACCCTCCAACTGCTCCACATCCCACACCTCCTCCCCATCCCCTCTGTCTCCACTTGGATTCCCCAAACCCCTCCCCCACCACCTGACCTCTAAACTCCCTGGGCCTCCAGTCTCTTGAGAGTTAGGTACATTATCTCTGAATGAACACAGACACAGCAGTCCTCTACTGTATGTGTGTTGGGGGCCTGATGTGTTTTAGAGATTGGAGGACAACGTAAAGGAGTCACTTCTCAGGGCTGGAGAGATGGCCCAGGGCTTAAGAGCACTGATTCCTCTTCCAGAGGTCCTGACAATTCCCAGCAACCACAGGTTGGCTCCCAACCATCTATAATGAGATCTGAGGCCCTCTTCTGGCATACCAGTATACATGCAGATAGAGCACACAAAATAAATAAACAAATAAATAAATAAATAAATAAACAAATAAATAAAATCATTTTAAAAGAGCTTGAAGAGGCCTATCTGGCATCAATGAGAATGGGAGGCCCTTTGTCCTGTGAAGGCTTGATGTCCTAGTGTAGAAGAATGTTAGCGCAGTGAGGAGGAGGGAGTGGGATGGAGGGTAGGGGAGCACCCTCATAGAAGCAGGGTAAAGGAGGATGGGTTAGGGGAGCTTGCAGAGGAGAAATCAGGGAAGGGGATAACATTTGAAATGTAAATCAATAAAATGACAAATTAACAAAAGTGTCACTTCTCTCTTCTGCCATTTGGATCCCACAAAACCATTTCAAGGTAGCAATTTAGATAGAAAGTATCTCTACCTGCTGTACATTTTTGGCAAGACACAGTTTTCATTAAAATAACATTTGAATATCATAAGTCTTTATAGTTCTCTTTACAATTAAATGATTTTGTTTGATATATCTTGGTAAATATAATATTAAAAATAATTTTGCAAATATTAATTTCAGATTTATTTTGGATCAGATTATTGTTCTTTTCACTAAGAAAAAAAGTGAAAATGAGTGTAACCCCTCCATATACAGTCTTCATGTTCACAGAAAGATGATGACAAACAACTGATCAGAATATTATCAATTATACTGTACAAAAGAGAAGGAAAGAGGGAAGAAGGAAAATGGAAAGAAGGAATGAAGGAAGGAAAAAAGGAAGGAAGGAAGGAAGGAAGGAAGGAAGGAAGGAAGGAACAGAGAAAGAAAGGGAGGGAGAAAAATTCAGAGAAAACTTTATGACTATGGCATTACCATCTTGGTAAGATATAGATTTGATTTTCTATGGTGAAAATAATAATAATAATAATAATAATAATAATAATAATAATAATGAAAGTCCACACCCATCTGGGCTTGGGTGGATAAATTCAACTCTGAGCAATGTAAGTCGGATATAATTTGATTGAATTGTATGGTGTATACCTGACTTGAATATGATCTTTGAACAGGAGATATAAGTAGGAGAAATATTAACACATGTTATTTTTGAAATAATGTATTTTCTACTATTTCAATGTTTCAAATATGTATAAAATACACTTTGATCATATCCATTCACCACTACTTTCCTCTAAGAACCCATAATGTTCTCATAGCATATTACTCCAAAATTCATGTTCTCTTTTTGTAGTTATTAATAACATCCTGAGTCCCACTATTTCTGTGCATATGGGCATGGTTGTGAGGCCATACACTTGATTATGGTCCACCTACCTGTTACCATGTCTAAGAAGAGTGACTCTTCCTTTGCATCCATCATCTAACAATAGTTCCTCACAAGTTTTGAGGGCTCATGAGCCCTCATCCTATCCATTCTGGAATTTTAATTGCCTTGATGTTGTGCTGCTAGCCACAGCTGCTATATATAGAAGTGGGAAGCCTTTATGTCATGTTGGGAACTAAGCACTTTACAGCTCTTCTTTCATCGGGTACCTATGTTCTTTCTTCCCTCTCTTCAGCAATGCTCCTTAAGCCTTGGATGGAGGATAGCAGCTGATAAAGATGGTTCATTCACTCATGAGCACTGGCAGAAACTTATACGTGGAACTTTGACTATTTTGAAATTGTTACATTAAATATTAACTGCAAAAACAAAACACCTCTAAGTAAATGGTTGTGAGTAGCACAAATATATGAGTATTTAGAAACCAGGTTTACAACAGAGATATTTAGCAAAATATTAGTTACCTATTAAGGATCTATGATTTCCTCTACCACCAGAGTGTAACCAAGTTTACAGTAATAGGCAGGAATACTGATGCTGCAACAAGCCTCATATAGAATTAAAAAACTGTCATTTACCTCCATAACCAGCATGATACCATAGCACCAGTTGGCATATGTTGTCATGCAGGTTAGTGTAGCATGAAGGATCTAACACAGAATAAGACCAATGAAATCTTTTCCCTCTAGCTACCTGCTTACCACATCTTTCAGACTATATAAGCAATCTATCAAAATGTGAGTTTTTCATACAGTCCAAGATTGATTCTCTATACCCTGCATAGAAAATAAGTAGATTCTTTAGCAGCAGGTTCTTGCCAACTAGCTCTGGTGGGTGAACAAAAATAATAGCAGTAGTCTGATTTATTACGGGCACTTCATAGGGCCTCCATAACCGATAACTCAAAGGAAAGCATCTTACGCTTGGCACCTATATTTATTTACTAACCTATGTCTTCTGGAAACTGCATTGTCCATTCATACAGGACACTTGTATTCAAACTACTTTATGTATGTTAAAAATTTATAATTTGATTATGTACTAGTGGATTCCCATAAGCCTTTTTCACATATCACTCCTTGCTTAAGCCAATGCTACCCTTACTTTTCCCCTAATACCCTAATATCAAAACAAATATTTGCATCTCAGGAGCTGTTTCATATTTTCAGTAGGATATGAGCAAGTTTGCTAAAATGAATACATGTATACAAAAGTCCCACTAATAGATTTAATGATAGAAAATAGCTACATATATTTGAGTTGGAAGATTCTTTTCTTCAGACACAATATTCTCTTAATAAATGTAATTTCAGACTTGATCATAATATTTTCTACAATCAAATCCTTTATATAAATTAGTTGTACTAACAAATAAAGAAAAATGGCAAATTTGTACAGAGAGGGTTTGGTTTTTTATTATAAAAGATCAAAGCAGAGTATTTATAACTTCTACAGCACTTGCTACTGCAGGTGGATGACAGGCTATCCATTGTTTAGAGAAATTTATTCTTCACCTACACATTCCATTTTTTATTAACTTCATTACCATATCTGATAAACTTTCTGCACCTGATCTTCAATCATGAGTTTATCATAGATTTTTAAAAGTATAACATGTTTATTTATATTATTTTTATGTTGTTTTGTTTTATTGAGACCGAGTTTCTCTGTGTAGTCCTGGCTGTCTTGGAATTTACTCTATAGACAAGGCTGGCCTCGACCTTTACAGGTCAACCTGGACTCATAGATCTGTGCTGAGATTAAAATGTGTGCAATTAGAGTACCCAACCACTGCCAAGACCTTGACATATTATTTTTGTATACTTGATGTAGGCCTTGATTGGCTGTAGAAATTTACTGTTATATAAATCATCTCCTTGATCCACATTTAATAATGGATACTCAAGACAGTATATATCTAAATATTTGGTGGAGTTTTTTTTCTATTCGTGGCAAATAACAGCCACAGACTATTCTTAACGTTTTTGCAAAAGTTAATTTTGTGTTTTCATTGTTACCAAAGAACACTAAACTAAAGAGAATAATATTACAAGATTGAAAAGCAAAAATGTTTTTAGTGATATGTTAGTATAGAACTATGGTTATCTCCATTTTTACAAGTAAGAAGATACCTCACACAGTGATTGTTAAGGGAATATAATATACCTTGCAAGATAGCAATTCATCAACAGTAACCCTTGTTTCCTAGCAGACATAATAACTCAATTCTATTAGATAAGTTCTCTATTCTACATGTCAGCCTTTTCTAGGTGCTGTCATGGGCATTTCTGCAAGAGATACCTACAGTCATAAACAAACTCTTTTGTTTGTATTTTATCAAGCCTCTATTTGCATCTACTATCTATCTCTGTATGTCTGTTTATCTATCATCTATCTATCTAATCTATCCATGTATCTATGTATCTATCTAATCTATCTATCATCTATGTAATCTATCTATTTGTCATCTATCTACCTATCATCTATTATATATATATAACCATATATATGTATATAGTTATATATATGGATATATATGTATATATACTATTATTTGTCTGCTTATCTGTGTTTTTATCTAGTTGGATAGCTACCATTTTAATTTCCTGATATGTTTTTGTTTTTGTTCTATTGTAAACTTGACACAGGTTAAATTTATCTAAAAGAAGAGCCTCACTTAAAACCTGCCTCCATCAGTTTTCCTTTAGGTATATCTGTAGGTTGCTCTATTTTTGAATAATGATTTATAGTGGGGTATCCAACTCACTGTCCTTTGCTTAACCTGTAGCAAAATGGTCCTAAGTGGATCAAAAAAGGAGACTGAATCAATGAAGATTAAACTTCTAAGGATTAATTATACATGACTTCTGTTTAAGTTCCTAAGTCCAGCTTCTTGCCTTGAATTCCTGATTGACTTCCTTCATAATATATTGTGATATAATATGTCAAGAGGGGGAGGGAGAGAGAGAGAGAGAGAGAGAGAGAGAGAGAGAGAGAGAGAGAGAGAGAGAACAAACCTTTATCTGAAGTTCCTTTTTGATCATGATGATTTATCATTGGGAACTCTAAGACATGGATATTCATGTTATCTATCATCTATGTATCTATTTATCTATGTATTTTTGTATCTGTCCATCTATTTTTTATATTTATATATCTATCTGTCTATCTATCAATCATGTATCTACCTATCTTCTCCTAATATCTATCTGTCTGTCTCATCTGTCTGACCATCAATCATCTGCCATGTTGAATAAATCTCTTAGATATATACAGAATAGAGGAATAATGGCATGGGATCAGTGAGAGTGTTGTAGTACCCATATAGGGAAGGGAGGTAAAGCAGTAGTGAGGATAGAAATGAAAATGCATTTTCATAACTATCTAATGACTTTACAAACATGCTCACACACACACACACACACACACACACACACACACACACACACACTCACCAGACAGCATGTGTTTTATAATCATCTGTGTAACAGTTCATATCCAGAGGTTTCAAACTTACCAACATATATGGTTATGTTATAAGTACTCAGACTATTCTGACAATTTGACAATATGTCAAATTTAATGAATATGTGCACACATCCAATGGCTAACCTAGTTCTCAGAAAACTTCATTGTTGTTCCTAGAATCTTTGATACGTCTGGGAATTTGAATATGCTTGACCCAAGGAATGGCCCTATTTGGAGTTGTAGCATTGTTGAAGTAGGTGTGGCCATGTTGGAGGAAGTGTGTCACTGTTAGGGTGGGCTTGGAGAGCTTTCTCCTAGCTGCCTAAGAATGCCAGTCTTCTTCAGTTTGCCTTCAAAGAGGGAGAACTCTCAGCTCCTTCTGCACCATGCCTGCCTAGACACTGGTATGACCCTGCCCTGATGGCAAAGGACTGAACCATTGCTTCTTGGCCTTCTGGCTAAGATCAAGTGTAGTATCAAGTGATAAAGGACTGAACCTCTGAAGCTATAAGCCAATTCCAATTAAGTGTTGTACTTATAAATGTTGCCTTGGTCATGGTGTATTTTTACAGGAATTGAAACCCTAACTAAGATAATTGGCATTCACATGGACTTACTGTTTATTCACATTCTAAAAATTCCAACCTTCGGCTATGTTTATTTTAATAAACCTTGAAATTTTTCTTCTTAAGCATTTAATTACCCTCTAAAACCATTTATAATACCATTGAAATAATGGACAGTTAGAAATGCTTAGCCTTGTAGCTGTTGAATATACTAATAATCTTTATTCTTACATTTCACTAGTCATAACTTGTATGTTCACCTGACTCTATTTTTTTCTTTAGTTAGATTGTGCTGAGATGACTCTCATAACATTAACAAAAAGAGATGACTCTGTATCACTCAATGAGATCCATGGAACATGAAATACTTTTAGCCTTTAAAATCTGCTTCTTTTAAAATACAGCTACTTAATGATCAGATATATGAATATGAAACATCTGTTTTTCTTGCTTTTTAGATCAAATAATGTAGCCACCAATTCAGACCAAAGATTGTTGCCTTTGGCACCTACCAACTTCTGAAATGATAACTGCATGTTTCTTGTATGTGTGTTTCTAGGGCTGACCATTTGATATTAGATAATCAATTGATGTGTAGTTCTCTGGGACAGACTATTTCTCAACTCAGAATATAGTTATTCATAAAGAACTGAGGCCTTGAGAGGATTTCTTTGTTAATGTTAATATGTTTACTAATGTAATCTTTGTTCATATCTTGTAGAGGCATTTATGTTGGTGATACCTTAGAGGTATAGCATAAAATGTTTTATGCATTAGGAATACCCAGCCATACACACAAGAACAGACACACATGCATACATACACACACACACACACACACACACACACACAAACACACACACACACACAATGTTATTATAACACATTTTAAATTGCCATGAATTTAAAAGAAATCAGTTATAAGTACAATGAAGGATTTGAAGGAAGATAAAGGAAGGACAGGATAATGTAAGTATATTGTAATCTCAGATATGAGACACCCAACATATATACAGCAGAAGACTTCTGGGTCTGGACTTAGTCAGAGAAGATAAACCTAATCCTCAAGAGATTTGAAGGGAGTGAGGAAGTCTGGTGGGGTATGGGTATGGGTGTGGGTGGGGATACCGTTTTGGAGACAAGGGGAAGAGGTATGGGATATGGAACAGTCAGAGGGTGGGCCAGGAGGGTGATAAAGTCTGGACTGTAAAAAATGATTAAAGTATAAATTTAAAAATATATAAAGACATAAGAAACTAAAATAAAAACAAAATCTGAAACTATTTCTGAAAAGATGAAAAGCTAATACAACAAAAGTAGATATTGATGATACATATACATTTATTGTATGTTGACTTTCGCATTTAGCATTCATATTTTGTGTTGGGCACTGTTGGGCACTGGCTAACACCAGCCACGTAAACTCCGTACATCTGCGCAATGCCAGCCACATAGGCATGTTTACTCTGCACACCTGTGTATGCTTGCCTTTCCTGCTGTACCCTCTCCAAATGGGTGATGCAGTGGTCAGCAGACACTGCTGAGCCAATCAGGCATCGACACATCCACACAATAGGGTTTATAAGCCGACCGCTCCAGAGGGCGGGGTCCTTCTCTCACTTCAAACTTGGGCGCTCCTAATAAAGTGTGGTTGAGAAGAATCCTGCTGTTGTCGTTGTCCTTCCTGCTGGCAGGTAGTCGTGACATTTTGTTTATACTATATGAATAAGTCCTGTATGACTCTCTGGAAGAAACTTGATAAAGCAACCATGGGAAACACTAGGAGAAGACCATGACCTTGCTGGATCTTAATCAATGTATAAGCCTTTTTCTTTTCATCTGCTTTAGGCTTTGGAAACTTGAAAGTTTTATAGCTTACTCAATAATCAATAAAACACAGTAATTTATTTTTCTCATATAGCAAATTATCTAAATTGTGATGCAAAAACTAACACAAGTATTACGGTCTCGCCATGCAGAATCAAGGTGCTAGCAGAGTTATTTCTTTGTGGAGATATAACTGGCTTTCTCTGACTAGTCTCATTCCTTGCTACAGACTCCTCCTTGGTGATTTTCCTCATGAGAATCCTTGCAGTTGGACTGCAGAACATGTTTATTTTATCTAAGTATTGATTACATTACAGTATCTGCCAATAAGCATTCTAACTTTGATTCCAAAGCAAATAATTTTGCATGTATTGTCACTTTAAGTTCAGAAAATAAAAATAAGCTTTGTCTTCAACAATTCCTTGGGTCAAGTGTTAGAAGGCTATCTCCCAATACATGGAGTTTCATTTTGTTCCTTTTATTTTCCAAACATGTTTTGTTTCAACAACTGAAAAATATGAGCTCATTCATTATCTGCAAATTCTCTTGTGTAATGAGAAATATCAACATGTCCACAAATCGTTGTAGTTATTTCCATAATAATAATTTTACACCATAGAATCTATTGGCTCCCAACGCCTGACTTTTTTATGATGACTTCTTTTTTATACAAATAAACCCACGAATCTAATGATGTTCTTGCATAACATAATAGATTATCACTATCCCATTCCTGGTTAAATGGAGGGAATTTAGGTTAGGGAATTAAGGGCATTAAAAAAAAGCCAGGAGAGTTACAGATATTTGAGAAACTTAAAATTGAAAATAATGCATCAGTGTTGGCTGCTAGAGCCTAAGAGACAATTCATTCAGCCCAGAGCCTTTGCCAAAAGCTTTTATGCCTGTGAACTAGTCACTGTCATAACACAGGTGCTACCTCCTATGTTGCCCTTCCGGCTTCTCTCATTGATAATCAGAGCCTAGAGGAACTTTTCTACTTCTTCCTCCACACAGAAAGCACAGATGTGGAAACCTTCTCAACTACTTGTAAAGTAATGTTGGAAATAATCACAGAAAACAAGATAAGTTTTGAAGGAATGACAGCAAAATTGTAAAGTGAACTTGATTTTCAGGCCTTAACAATATTTTCTTGTCAGTGGTTTCTGACTTTGTATATTCAGAGCTGTCAGAATTTTAAGGATATTTCACTGACATATGAAAAACAGTCCTCACTTGTCCTTATGTTCTGAGACATTGTAATTTCGTATAAGTTAATTATACCTTAAGGTTTTAAACCATGAGTTTTTTTTAAATCTAATAAACTTTAAATTTTTTAAGCCATTTATTTTGATCACATTCTTCATACTCCTCTGATTTCTTCTAGATTATAATCCTCCATAACTACCAAAAAGAGTGAATAGAAAAACAAAACAAAATGTCAAAAAATATAAAAATATAAATATGAAAATAAACAAAACAATTCAAATACAGGAAGTCAATTTCAGGTACTCCTGAGCATACATTGGGCCTGCTCTCTCATATTACTCCACTGGAGAAAACTTATTTTTTCATTCTTGCAGTTAACCAGTTTTAAACATATTCATAGTTAGGAGTGAGAATCCATGCTTGCTTTCTTTTGACAGTACTGGATGATTTTTGCCTGTGCTTGCCTTGTGCATACTATCATAATCTCTGTGAGTTGATACATTTATTATCACTGCTGTGTCTAGATGATGATGTTTCATTGCTGTCATCAACTACCTCTAGCACTTAGAGTTGTCTTCTTCAGCATATAATCCTGACTCATGAAGAGAAGAGTTTGATAAAGATATATTATTTACTGTTTTAGTCAGAAGAAGAGAGCTTATAGTTTGGCACTAGCTCATTTTCTTCGTATTAGATGGCAGAAATGATTTTTCAGTAATAGAGCTTTACTGGAAGGTAACCAATAAGCCTGGAAGATATCCATAAATAGTACTGTTCATGGAAGAGTCCACGAGGCCTCTTTAACCAACTACTCAATAATGGAATGAAAATATGATACATTTACACAATAGAATATTACTTAGCTGATAAGAAAAGTTGGATTATGAAATCTGAAGAAATAATCATCTCAAGTGAGGTAACACAGACCCAGAAAGACGAGCACTTCATGTTTTCTCGGATATGCAGATGATAGCTTTTAAACTTTAGATATGTGTGGTAAAATCCAAGCGATTGCAAAAGTAAGTATCTCGTAAGAGATTAAGATGGGAAGAGGGAGTCTTTCAGAGAATGAAGAGACAGAATAGTTTCATGAAGGACAATTTCAAATGAGAAATTGCAACAGGAGTATTAAATGGGGGAGGAGATAACAAGGCATAGTAAGCGAGGGAATATAACCTTTAGAAAAGTTATGTGGTTGATATTGTTCTTCCTATGGGGTTGCAAACAATTTCAGCTCCTTCACTCCTTTGGGGACCCTGTGCTCAATCCAGTACTTGGTTACCAGCATCTACCTCTGTATTTGTCAGGCTCTGGCAGAGCCTCTCAGGAGACAGCTATATCAGGCTTCTGTCAGCAACCATTTCTTGACATCCCCTTGGGTTTGGTGACTGTATATTGGATGCATTCCCAGAAGGGGCAGTCTCTGCATGGCCTTTCCTTCCGTCTCTGCTCCACATTTTGTCTCCTCATTTCCTCCCATGAGGATTTTGCTCCCCCTTCTTAGAAAGACTGAGGCATCCACCCTTTGGTCTTCCTTCTTCTTAAGTTTCATGTAGTCTATTAATTGTGGGTATTCTGAGCTTCTGGGCTAATATCCACTTATCAGTTACTTCATACTATGTATGTTCTTTTGTGGTTAGGTTACCTCACTCAGGTTCATATTTTCCAGTTCCATCCATTTGCCTAAAAATTTCATTAATTCATTGTTTTTAATAGCTGAGCAGTACTTCAATGTGTAAATTACTACATTTTCTGTATTCATTCTTCTGTTGAAGGACATTTGGGTTCTTTCCAGCTTCTGGCTATTATAAATAAGGTTGCTGTGAACATAGTGGAGCATGTGTCCTTGTTATATATTGGAGCATCTTTTGGATATATGCCCAGGAGTGGTATAGCTAGGTCCTTGGGTAATATTATGTCTAATTTTCTGAGGAACCACCAGACTGATTTCCACAGTGGTTGTACCAGCTTGTAACCCCACCATCAATGGAGGAATGTTCTCCTTTCTCCACATCCTTGCCAGCATCTGCTATCACCTGTGGTTTAGATCTTAGCCTTTCTGACTAGTATGAGGTGGAATATCAGGTTTGTTTTGATTTGCATTACCCTGGTAATTAAGACATCCCACCCCCAAGCTTCCAGGGATTAAATGACCAACCAAAGAGTACACATGGAGCAACCCATTGCCTCAGCAGCATATGTAGCAGAGGATGGAATTGTTAGTAATAAAAGGAAAGGAAAATTGGACCTGTGAAGGCTTGATGCTTTAGTGTGCAGAAATGCCAGGACAAGGAGGCAGGAGTAGATGGGTGGCTAAGGGAACACCCTCTAACAAGCAGGGGAAGGGTGATGGGATAGGGGCTTTCTGGAGGTAAACTAAGAAAGGGGGTAACATGGCATGTAAATAAAGAAAATATCCAATAAAAAAAAGAGTTAAGATATTGTAATGGGAGCCTAGTTAACGCTCAAGAAGTAAACAAACCATAGACTTCATGTAGTTCCTGAAACTGCTCAGGTTCATTAGACCTAGCATCCCTAGCATATGTAAGTAGTAAAGACGGCTGAAAGACAATTTTGGATCTCCTGTGCTGTCTACAAATGGCTCAAACCAATAAAACTGCCTACAAAAGAAATTCTCCAATTTGTCCAACTGTCTACAGACTATGTGGTGCTCTAGGTCTTGAGCTTTTATAATTTGTCACCCATGCTGGAGTAGGCTTTTGTAGATGCACTGTCTTTGAGTCATTTCAGCTGCTATGACTAAGTCCTCACCCATATCCCTGTAGGTAATGACAATAAAATTCATTGGTCCACCAAGATGGGGTTTGTTTGTTTGTTTGTTTGTTTTTCTTTGGTTTTGGTTTTGAGACAGGGTTTCTCTGTATAGTCCTGGCTGTCCTGGAACTCACTCTGTAGACCAGGCTGGCCTTGAACTCAGAAATAGCCTGCCTCTGCCTCCTAAGTGCAGGGATTAAAGGCATGTGCCACCATTGCCAGGCTGGTCCACCAAGTTGGATGTTGGTGCTTTCTTTACTTTAATCTGTTATTAGTTCTCTATCAGGGATGAGTAGACAGTTGTTTGCATCTCAACAGAAGTAGTATTATGCGCCAATACCCAATCCTCTTACAGAGTAAGGAGCTAGTAAAAATAACAACAAAGCCTCAGACTCAAACCACTTTGTTAAGCCAGGAACACTGAAGGAAGCAACTTATTGATGCAGGTGGAATATAATATCTTATGCTGCTCAACCAAGACTTTGGTTTCATACTTGATTCACCTCATCTAGCAAAAGACATTTTTAAGAAACCACATGCAAAGACGTCTTATGGATAAGGTTGAATTCCTCTAGTCTCAGTTAGGAAATAAGCTTGTTTTAAGTTGAAAAAAAAAAAAGAGAAAAGTTATGTGGAATCCTTGTGCTGTAGAAGTATCCTAACACACACATACACACACACACACACGCACACACACACACACACACACACACATACACACACATGTTTATAATATCAATATAAAATACACATGTGCCAAGGTAGTATATTCCTGTCTTTGCTACCACAGTCCCTACAGGTTTGTTATATTTTACTTGTGCAAATTGAGAGGACTGTCAGAACTTTCGAGGTTAACAGGGATGATAAATATCACCTGGAGCACTATTTTTAACACATCTATGTTGACTTTATAATAACTGCAGTACTGGTGAACAAGGCTTCTAACTCCAGAGGTGCAAATAAATCCAATGAACAAATTGGAGAACACTCCTGACAATGCTCACATTTTAAGTACTCGAGAGTAGATAGATCATGCATCTAGGAAAAACAAGTAAATGTGGTAGTTCTGCTGAAGGAATATACCAATAAAAATGACTCCTACCAAAATTCTGCTGTACTCATACACTGATGGCTCACTCAGGCATCATCACAGAAGTTTCCTCTTTCATTAGATGGGGAGTAATAAAAACATCCACGACTGGACAATGCACGAAGGGTTAGAGACATGAGTTTGTGGAGGGTGAGAACTATGGATCTATTCTCATTCTCCTAAATATAAACATTTATTCTAGTTTCACCAACATTTATTGACAATAATTTCATTTTTCTATTGTATTGTTTTGGCTTCTTTGTCAAAATCAATAGACTATAGATGTGTGGGTTTATTTCTGGGTCTTCAATTCTATCCCATTTGTCAAAGCATCTGTTTCTGTACCAACACTACACAGTTTTTGTTTTTGTTTTTTAATCACTATTGCTCTGTACTACAGCTTGAGGTCAGAGATGGTGATTCCCATCTGAAGTTCTTTTATTACTCAGGGTTATTTTTTGTTTATCCTGGGTTTTCTGTTTTTCCATATGAAGGTGAGAATTGATCTTCCCATGTCTGTGAAGAATTGCTTTAGAATTTTAAGGGAGATTGCATTGAATTAGTAGATTGGTTTTGGTAAGATGGTCATTTTCACTAATCCTACCTATCCATGAGCAAGGGGGATCTTTCCAACTTCTTTTATATTAGATATTTTATTTATTTATACTTCAGATGTTTTCCCCTCTCCTTCTTTCCCCTCCAGAAACCCCCTATTGTACTCTTTCCCCCTACTTCTATGAGGGTGCTCCCCCACTCACTCACTCACTCCCACCTCAATGCCCTGGCATTATTCTACACTGGGGTATCAAGCCTTCATGGTACCAAGGGCCTCCCCTCCCATTGATGCCAGACATGGCCACCTTCTGCTATATATATAGTTGGAGCCAGTCCTTTCTCTAACTCCTCAATTGTGGTCCCCGTGCTCAGTCTAATGGTTGGATGTTAGCATCCTCCTCTGTATTTGTCAGGCTCTGGCAAATCCTCTCATAAGACAACTATATTAGGTTCCTGTCAGCAAGTACTTCTTGTCATCCACAATAGTTTCTGGGTTTGGTGTCTGTATATGGGATGGATCCCCAGGTGGGGCAATCTGTGAATGGCCTTTCCTTCAGTCTCTGCCCCACACTTTGTCTCCGTGATTTAGACAAGAGCAATTCTGGGTTAAAAAATGGGAGAAGGGTCTAAAAACACTTCACTGGGGACCCTGTGCTCAGTCCAATGGATGGCTGTGAGGCTCTACTTCTGTATTAGTCGGGCACTTGAAGAGCTTCTCAGGAGAGATCTGTATCAGGCTCCTGTCAACCAGCACTTGCAGGCATCCAAAATAGTGTCTGGGTTTGATGATTGAATATGGGAAGAATTCCCAGGTGGAGCAGTCTCTGGATTGTCCTTCTTTCAGTCTTTGCTACATAGTTTGTCTCTTCAACTCCTTCCATGGTATTTTGATCCCCCTTTTAAGAAGGAATGAAGTATCCACACTTTGGTTTTCCTTCTTCTTTAGTTTCTTGTGGTTTGTGGATTGTATTTCCAGTATTCCCAGCTTCTGGGATATTATCAACTTATAAGAGAACGCATTACGTGTATTCTTTGAGCTCCCAGGGACTAAACCACCAATCAAAGAGTACAAATGGTACAAAGAGTACTCATGGCTCCAACAGCATATGTATAGCAGAAGATGGCTTAGTTGGTCATCAAGGGGAGGAGAGGCCCTTGGTCCTGTGAAGGTTCTATGCCCCAGTGTAGGGGAATGCTAGGGCCAGGATTCGGGAGAGGGTGGGGTGGTGAGCAGGGGGAGGGAGAAGAACAGTCCCTCCCCCACCCGAGGTGAAACTGGGAGAGGAGATATCTTTGTTCCTGGCTCCTCCCAAATTGCTTATGTTATTCAAATGTCATTGTAACCTGAGATTCAGTTTTGCTTTCTTGTATATAAATGCTGAACCCCAAAAGTAAAGGTGAGCCTTGATTGGAAACCCTCAACTCGGCTTCCTGTCCTTTTGTTCTGTGTTTCAGGTCTCCTTTCTCCCTTCAGTCAAGGCAGAACCCAGTTCGTGAAACTGCGGAACAGTTTCACAGTTCCCTGAATCTTCTGATATCTTCTTTAACTTCTTTCTTTTGGGACTTGAAGTTTTTGCCAAACAGATCTTCACTTACTTGTTTTGTTATACCAATATATTTTATATTGTTTTGGTTGTTGTAAAAGGTGTTGTTCCCCTAATTTTATTCCTGGGCAGTTTGTCATTTGTATAAAGGAGAGCTATTTATTTCTTTAAGTTAATTTTGTATCCAGCCTCTTTGCTGAAGGATCAGTTGTAAGAGTTCTCTGGTCAAATTTTGGGAGTCACTTATGTATACAATCATTTCACTATCATATATTAATGATACTCTGTTAAGCTTTTAGATAGGACCATGATAAGGTGTCCGCTGAGAGGCTCCACTAAGCAGCTACTCAGACATATATAGATACACACAGCCAAACAGGATGGCTGTTGGGCATTCTTATGGAAGAACAGGAGGAAGGATTGTGAGTCCCAAATGGGATAGGAATTCTACCAGAAGACCAATATAGTCAATTAACCTGGACCCTTGGGGCTTTTAGAGTCTGAACCACCAACCTAAGAACATACACGTGCTGGACCTAGTCCTCCCTTCTTCTGTGTGGTAGATTGACCTTCATATTACTCATGAGCAACTGGAGTGGAGGCTATCTCACAAGCTCTTGCCTGTATATGGGATATTTTCTACTAGTTGAGGAGCCTTGTCTGGCCTTAGTGGGAGAGGAAGCTCCTAGCTTCACAGAGACTTGAAAAGCCAGGGTAGTTGGAGGGAGGACTGTCAGACAGGATTACTAGGAGGAGGCAGTGAGGAATTAAAGTGAATTAATAATAATAATGGTAATAGTAATAATAATAACTTTTATAAAAGAATTAAAGGCACTGGAATCTCATTTTTAAATGATATATGTTCCTCACTCAAACCTCTTCACTCAGGGGCCCCCTACACACCTGTCTGCCACCAAGAAGAGGCCGAAAGAGCGTAGGAGACGAAAGGGGTGGATGACTTTCTTTTTTTTTTTTTT
>NW_022196891.1:38173791-38186149 GCF_008632895.1 Mastomys coucha | reverse complement strand
TAATCTCCGCAATTCCTCCCGTGGGTATTTGATTCCCCCTTTTAAGAAGGAATGAAATGTCTACCTTTCAATAAAAGAAACTATAATTCAGAAATAACATGGCTGATGCATATATGAGCTCACAAATACTGTGACATTATACACAGATGGGGTCCGTGTGCTGAGAGAAGGAAGAAGAAATGGGCTTCCATAATTAACCAAGATGTTATCTTCAATTAAAAACCCCTTACAAAAAGGTGTTTTTCTCCAATGAACCACAGAAACTATACTTAAGGGTAAAGCCCGTGCCCAGCTACAGTAGATGGTCAACAAAAAACAAACGGGATTTTATTGAGATTATTCTTGCTGCCTGCCTCTCTCTCTTTCTTCCTCTCTTTCTCCCTCCCTCCTTCCCTCCCTCCCTCTTCCCTCTCTGCTTTCTTTCTTTCTTTCTTTCTTTCTTTCTTTCTTTCTTTCTTTCTTTCTTTCTTCCTTTCTTTCTCTTTCTTTCTCTCTCTCTCTCTTTCTTTCTTTCTTTGTTTCTTTCTTTCTTGTTTCCTAGAATTTTTTCTTTTATTACTTTTTTTAGGCATTTGTTTGTTTTATTCTATTTTTGCTTATTTCTTTTGGTTTCTGATTTTGTTAGAGGTTATGTCTCTGTTTCTTGTGCTTTTATTTTATGTTTTGTGTGTTTATGTTCTTGTTTATCACTAATTTATTTTATAGAAAGAGAAAGAGAAAGGGAGAGATAAAAAGAGAAAGAATACATGAAGTTCAGTAGGTAAGGTAGAAAGCAGAGAGGATCTTAGAAGAGTTGAGGTGGGGAAAATAGTGATCAAATACATTGTATGAAAGAAAACTTATTTTCAATAATAAACAAAATGATCTGAACTTTCCTGATGTGTTTATATTAATTTACTAAACAAGTCTTTATTTTGTCCCTTCTAAATATTTATTCAGAATCCAGTTAAAGAAAAACATATGAAACTTTAAAAATAGAGTACAGCATAGAAATATAAAGGAGGATCAAATAATTTCTACCTAAAACAGAAAGATAAAAATGTAGGAATTGGTATCTTTGTTAACCTTTAAAGCGAGTGGATATCATATTTGTAAAGCAAACAGGAGACATGAAATTTGATATGAAGACAAGCAAGGATACAATCATGTTTATGGAATAAATGTGCTTTTGAGATCATAAAAATTTAGAAAATTTAGAAAATTATAGGAATAATGTCTGTAAGAAAGAAGGAGATGTTCAATGTGATGAATATAATCCTGATGTGATGATAATTATGAATAGGGAGGAGAAGATGAGCATATATATATATATATATATAATTTGAAGCATACTAGAAAGCATATAAACAATATTTAAGGATAATTGAGAGACATGTATTTCTCACGCTAAAGTATAGGCTTAGATTTTTCAAAACCTACTTTTCATAAGGGTTTTTAAATACTTTAACATCCCTTCTATCCCACCACTCACCAGAGGTAGTCAAAATGAAAGGATCATAAAGCAAAGGATGATGTTGAGACCTGTTTAGAAATATTTCTTTGGAGCAAATCCAGTCTGCATTGTCAAGATATCAGCAGTTCAGTTCACAGGAATCAGCAGCCGTAGCTCTATTCACTCACAAACACCATTCACAAATCAGAAATGGCAGGCAGGTCGATCAAGAAGTAAAAGCAAGGCTTTGCCAATCTGCCCAAGTCCGTGGACGTGGCAAGAAGCCACCTCAACACAAACAGAAGTATTTGGTGTATTTCTCATTATTAAGTCATGACAAACAATGACCAAAAGAGAATTGTAAGGCAATCCAATAGCCCAGCATAGTCAGTGAAAAACAGCATCAGAAAAACCCAATGGTGACCAGCAAAGAATGACAAGACATACCAACATCATCCAAGGTCATCCACTGTCTCCTGGGCTATATTTAAATCCTTTCCAAACATAATGTGTTCTTTCAAGCATCTACTCTAACAAAATATCACATGTGCTTTTCCAGGCTGCTTCCAGAAAAACATGATATAGCTGTTCTTAGCAAAACATCCTCCCATGTGTCTGCTTCAACAAAACCATCCTCATATATGACAGTTTCCAGAAAGATGACACATGAAAAAAAAACTGAGTCTCCAAAGAAACCAAAAATTTTCACTTCAGTAAAGTTAAATCAAATTATTTGTTTCCAATAACATTTTAAAAGATAATAGGAATCAACATTTACATTGCTGGAATACTAAAAAGTAAATGTAAAGACTAATACAAGTTTGGCTTTAAGGAATGTTTTAGAATTTCTACTTCATTCATCCCCTTAGCTGGCTGTTGACTGTTGTGCACAATCCACTTCTGGTGCATGCCACAGTTCAATTCACAGATGCATTTTGGTTTTATATAAATTCAGATAAAATATGTTAATCTATAGTGTCTAATAGGAGCATTAACTCCCCATTATAGGGTATCTGTTTTAACTCATGCATGCGTGTGTGTGTGTGTGTGTGTGTGTGTGTGTGTGTGTAAGAGGAATAGGTTTTTATGATCTTTTCTAAATGTCTTTAGTGTTATTTATACCTCCACACAATTCCTTGGCTATCATGTATCTGAGGTTTTAGTCTTTAGATATATATGCTGCATATAAACCTAAGATACACCAATGGAAGAAAATGCATTTGTCTTACTTCAGTTTGCCTTATTACATTCAGCCTGATTGTTTCTAGATTCATACATTTATCAGTAAATTTCAAAGCTTCAATTTACTTAGAAAATGAATAATATTCCTTTGTGTATAAACCACATTTTCATCATATATTCATTAGTTCAGTGATATCTCAATTGTTTCAATTTCTTGGACAACTTAAATAGAGCAGTTATGAACATAAAAATATAAATATTAGTATAGAGATATCTGGAGTCCTTTGGGTATATGCACAAGAATGTAATGTTGAATCCCGTGATAAAACAATTTGCATCATATGAGGATTCAGCATACTAAGTTTCATAATGACCTTACCAGTTTGTCTCTGACCAGTAATGAATAAATGTTCTTTCTCATATTCATGCCAACAGTTGTATTCATATTTTTATATTAGCCATTCTGATCGGGGTAACATGAAATCACATAGAAATTTTTATTTGTATTTACATATTGCTAAGGATGTTTGGAATTAAAAGTATTTATTAGATATTATGAAGCTTAAAGAGAAGAAAGGCCCAAGTGTGGATGCTTCAATTTCAAATAGAAGGGGGCACAAAATAATCACGGGAGGCAGAGGGAGAGAGGTACCTTGGTGAACTAGAGGTGAGGGAGGGAAAAATGGGGAGTGGGACAGGATCAAGTATAATGGGAGATAGGAGAGAAGCCCAGAGGACCAGAAGAATATACAGAAACATGCAGCAGTGTAGGGTGGGGAACAGGGAGAACCAGTAGAAAAATATCAGACAGCAGAGATGTAGGAGGACCCAAGGAGAATGACAGTCAAAATGCCGTCAGTGAGGAGATCGAACCTGAAGAGATCAAACACCTCAGGGAGATAGACATGGCCCCTAGTTGAAGGATAGGACCACCCACCCATCTCAAAAATTTTAACCCAGAATTGTTCCTGTTTAAGGATATTCAGGGTAAAAATAAAAAAGACCATCCACAGACCACCTTAGGATCTCTCCCATGCACAGACACCAAACCCCTGAAACTATTGCTAATGACAAGATGTATTTGCATACAGGAGCCTGGCATGCCTGTCCTCTGAGAGCCTCTGCCAGCACCTGACTAAGACAGATGCAGATACTTATAGCCAAGCATTGAACCCAGGGGACCCCTAAGGAAAAGTTAGGGGAAGGATTCAAGGATCTGAAGGGGATTGTAACCCGATAAGAAGAACCAATTTGACCCCTCACAGATCTCATGGACTTAGCAACCAACAAAAGAACCTACCTGTAGCAGAGAACTGCCTTGTTTGGCATCATGGGAAGAGATGCATTTGGTCTCGTGGAGGCTTGATACCTCAGAGAAGAGAGAGGTTAGGGGACTGCAGTGGATCGGTGTTTGGGAGAAGCCTCTTAGAGGCAAAGGGGAAGGGGGCTGGGATGGGAGGGTCTTGAAAAGATGCCAGAAAAGGGGGAAATATTTCAAATGTAAATAATAATAATAATAATAATAATAACAATAATAATAATAATAATAATAATAATAATATCTTAAAGTATTCATTGAATATGTCTCCCTCCAAAGTCTATAGATCCTAGCCTTTGTACCCCTCATAATGTGTCATTTAAAAAATGAAGTTATCAGTATCAATTTATGCTATCAAGTATTTTTAGATATGTGGCCTTCACCTGGAATTACCAGAGCCTACACTCTTCAGTTGAACCTCCCTTTCTCAGCAGCAAAATAACTGCGAATAGTTCTTCTATTATGAGTGGGACTTGTTGCCCAGTGGCTCTCTGTGATGCTTGAATTTGGTATGACTTGGGCTTACTCTGGTCTTGTGCATATTTTCACAATCTCTATTTTCAACTCTTGTCCTGTGCCCCTGAAGACACTGTTTATCAGTAATCACCTATTGTCTCTGACACAATCATCTGTGAGTCTTAGAAGGTATCATTGAAGTATATATGTTGTATTTAGGGTTGATAATTCCATACTTTTCTCTTTTATTCTCCTTGGTCAATTATGAGTGTCTTTGACAATCACCATTTATTAAAAATAGAACCTTCTCTAATGGGAGTGGAATGGTGTATTGATTTATGGATATAATGGTGTCCTTCGAAAAAGGTTTAATATTACATGCATTTAGCAGAATAATATGGTACTTCATAGGACATAGGAGCCGCCTCAGTATAGATTATTGAACTAACAAAAGTACCAGACATTGGTTTCATCTAGAGACATAAATTCAGGTTTTTTTTAAATAGGTTTTTTTTTTACTCTTATGATGTTAATGTGACTATTACCTCCTTAAACATGTCTTTCCATATGAGTTATTATTATCACTCACAGGATAGAAAGCTGGATATAGTTGACTATTACTTTTCTCTTCAAGTATCTAGAAAACTGCAATCCAGCATTGTGAAATCTAGGTAGTTCAGTATGAGATTAATTATTCTATACTTTGTGACTCAATTATATGTACTATTCAAAATAAGGTCTTCAAATTAAGCTCTGAACAGTATCCAAGGTCATCAGTAAAAGCTGGTCATCTTTGTGAATCTTTCCAATTTTGATTTGCAGAGACTACAAAGTTATCAACCATTCTTAGTACTGAGCCCTTTATTTGATAGCCTCTGCTACTAGCAGGGAAGATTTTGCCCAGTTAAGTGACAACTCCCTTTTAACTCATTCTCTCTCTGTCTCTCTCTCTGTCTCTGTCTCTGTCTCTCTCTCTCTCTCTTTCTCTCTCTCTCTCTCTCTCTCTCCTCTACTTCTCCATATATAGATTGACACACAGAATTATAGACAGATATAAATGTAGAGATAAATTAGAGATAGAAATGGTAGAACTAGACCTAGAAATAGAAATAAAAGTAGAAATAGATTATATAGATATTGATGATATATAAATGGATAGATAGATAGATAAATAGATATGTTAATATACCTATAGTCTCTTTATATATATGTATGTATATATAAAAACATATATATGTATATGTATATATATAGTCTAAGGAAACTACAATGGAAGTAAAGTGTTTTAACATATTTTTAACAATATTTAATTTTATTTATCCTCCTTATATTATATCCCCTAACCTGTTGTATATCTCACCTCAGTCTAACCACTCTCTTTGTTATTCTCTTATATCTCTTTAAAGTAATGTGTTATATGTCCCCAACTTTGAAAACCATTACTTGTTGGCCTTTAGTAATATACTTAACTCTATGTATGTCACAAATGAAAAATATCTAAATCAGACATTTAGATATTTGATTTAAGTAAAATGAAAAGTGGGTATAAAATAGAGGTAACAAATAATTATATCTGGGAAATAAACACGTTTTTTACAAATGTAATTATAATAAATTCTCTTAACCAACATTTCTGATTTAGTGCTGGGGAGATACTTGGTAAAGCAATTTACATGCAAGTCTGCATACCTAAATTTGGATGTTTTTACCTATGTTATAGCCAAACACAAAAGTGCCAGTGGTTATATTTCTAGCACATTAGAAAATGATAGCAGGCAAGCTCAGAGAATCTGTAGAAAATTTCATGGTTTTTAACTTGGATAATGTTACCATGTACCTGAAGGTTGTCCCTAATCTCCACAAATATCTGACAGCAGAGTACAGATTCACTTGAGAGTGGAAGAAGAAGGCCCCTAATCTGGGAACCTGAGGGTGATTTACCCTTGTCAGATTTTCTCTTTTATTCATGACCAAATGCCCTCCTTTCTTCAGTTTTGTTCTTAGTTTAGCAATAATGTCTTTTTCCAACATGAGATTGTTTTTCTAAGTAACTCTCACTTATCTCAATGTCCTATTGAAAGAGTATACATGGATCGACCCATGGCTCCAGCTACACATATAGCAGAGGATGACATTGTTGGGCATCAGTGGGAGAAGAGGCCCTTGGTCCTGTGATGACTTCATGCCCCAGTGTAGGGGAATGCCAGGACGGGGAAGTGGGAGTGTGTGGGTGGGAGGGGAAACACCCTCATAGAAGCAGGAGGAGTGGGATGGGATGGGGAGTTTTCAGCAGGGAAACCTGGTAAGGATTTAACATTTGAAATGTAAATAAAGAAAATATCTATTTTAAAAAATACAAAAAAGGGGAAAATTTAATCAAATAATATTAATTTTCATTCAAGTTTGCAAATTATGGTTTTTCTGGTACGTAGGAAACAGAAAGTGATAAGGAAAAATGGAAATAAAGGGAAAGAAGAAAGACAGAATAGATTTAAAGGCCTCAGCTCATACATTGCTATAGGATCACCAGTCTGAAACCTGTAAAACAGGTGGTAGAAGGGCAGGAAAGCAGGGATTGCTTCTGTACATATGCTACATAATTTCTTCCTCTTTGGTAAATCTGTGTTTGCTATTCACTCTTATTAGTTATATTTAATTCCCCATACTTAAAATCACCCTTATGTTAATCATATATATACAGCACCTCCTCAGATCTCCTCAGACCTCCACAAAGTCATACTGAGATTGATGTTTAAATTAACAACTATCCCCCACACCTTACCCAATGAAATAAATTAAATTTATCCTTGTATATTATTATTTTGATCAGTTATACTTTCATTTAAGAGTATATTTATGTGTCATATCATTAGTTCTCCTGCATTTTGTTCCTTTATATACTATTTAAAACTATTTTTCTTACTTCTCAATCAAAGTACTGTCCCAAATATTTTGAGTTTTGGTTTTTATTTATTATAAAAGCTATGTGAATTGATTTTTATTTTCCTGTAGAAATACGTTTTATCTCATCAAACATAATTAAATCCCCTATATCATGCTATATTTTAGAGATTTAAAACATGGTTTTAGTAAAATGAGTATGATTGTGAGACCTTCTCTTTATCAAAGGTAATATTCAATTCACACTAATTTTCAGACTTTTCAGTCAACATTGTTCCATGTAATTAAAACAAAGTTGCCATCCCCCAGGCAATCAAAATCATTTATTTGGTAAGTTAGATAGCAGGAATTTTGAAATTTTGTTTTAAAAGTTTTGAAATAAAGGGAGTGTCTAGTGGTTATTAATAAAACAAACAGTGCCATCTACTGACTACACTGTCAAAAAGAAAAAAAAAACTAACGTTAAATCACTGTCTTCCACTGAGAGGGTGAATACAATTGTCATTCACACGATATTCTTAAATCACTGTCTTCTACTGAGATGGTGAATACAATAGTCATTCACATGATATTCTGAATCTTCCAGGAATTTTTATTTACTTCAAGGATCACTTCTAAATCTTTCATTCTGCTAGCTGATTGTGTTTTGCATGTACTTAAATCAAATGCTGGACACTTTACAAAGTACCTGTCAAGGAACAGCTTTTAAAGTGCCTTTGTGCTAAAAAGTGTGATACAAAAGGAGCCATCTAAGCCTTCCCCTAACACAATCTGTATATATGGCTCAGTAAATGTAGAAATGTAATAACAATGAGACCACAAAATTGGAAAAAAGGCCCACAAAATTATTGAAAAACAAAAAATATATATACTGTATTAATAAGTGGAAAAGTGTGAGGTCCACATGACTATAGGTACAGTATATAGACTTACAGTGATCCTCCATCACCTTTTAATTCATGTGCAGTTGCTTAGAAAAATAACAAAACATTATAGTCAAAGAAAAATTTGAGAAAAACATGAATTATATTTATGTGCACTCTGTGTATTTTATGTGTCTGTGTGAGTCTGTGTGCTGTGTGTCTTTGTGTTCTCTCTCTGTCTACCTCCAACTCTGTCTGTCTGTCTGTCTCTGTGTGTGTGTATGTGTGTGTGTGTGTGTGGTGTGTGTCTGAGTGTGTTTGGTGTGTGTGAGTGTGTGTGTGTATGTGTATCTCTCTGTGTGTGCATGTCTTAGCACACATGGTAAGAGAGTAACTTGTGGGGTCATTTTTGTCTTTCACCATCTTTTTTTCCAGAATCAAACTCAGGTCACCAGGCTTAGCATTAGGTTTCCTTACCTACTGGGCCATCTCATCCAGGTTGGTTTTTATTAAACAGAAAATTGTTTTCAGTCTTGCATACACTTGATCTTTAGACTAATGAGCTGTACCCCAGCCTCTTGTTTAATTATTCAAGGATACAATCAATTATTTTCTATATAGTTCACTAGCTGTTTTGCAAAGCCCTGGGAATCAGAAAGGAAGAGTGCAAGCTTGAGCTCACTGTAATATTTTGAGGAATAAATGGCTGTGGATCCACACACTATTGTTCACGGAGCTCCTGGAGATGTCTTCCAAAGCCTCAGCCAGGATTGATGCTGTCCTTGATACTCTGAACCTGGTTCTTTTCACATCCCCAGAAACAGCTACTTCAAGACACTAAAACTGGAAATTAGGTCAATGTGCAAATTACTTATATATTGTGTTGTCTTCTCAATGTCCTGGATCATCAATATGAAAAAATTGTTTTCATTAGAACACTGTTTGACTAAAATCAATAGGCACTACATGGCAATCTATTATCCACACAGAATTTTATGACAACCTGAATTTACTGATTCCTTTGCTACTTTCATGGAGTCCTTCATAGCAGTCTGGAGTCGCAGGGGCTTCTTCTGTGCTGCATCATGTCATGTTGGAGGTTAGAGTGTCTTTGCTTAGCAATAAATCATGAAAATAGCAGCCATTGGAAACACATGGTGCTTTTTATTCCAGTTTAAGGTTAAGACCAGGAAGGTTTTTATTATTAATTTTTTAAAATTGTATTATTATGTTTTTAGCTCTTGCATAAGTATGATAGAAGGATGTTGTTAGAATCATAGGTAGTTACAAGAAAAGGTTAAATTCACAGCTACAAGGTATTTCTGTTAATAGCGCCTCGATATGAACTTTCACTGCTGTTTGATTTAATAATTTGAGGAAAGGATCTGGTGAGAAGGTGGTAAAAAATAGCAGTCTTCCATGTCCTGGAAAGCAAATACATCTTTACTCACAAGCAGTACTTTTACTGGAGAACTGCTTACCCTCAGCTTGCAGTCACAGAGATTTGTTGACAGACATAATTGCTAAAATGTTTATAAGTTCATAGTCTTATCTTAAGATAATAATATTGAAATATTTGGCCAAAGTAGTACCAATAATTGTATAGGGAATATTTTATATGAAGTAATGTCATTTTAAACTCCAGTGATGAGTTGGTTCCCTATGTTCTGTGGTAGGATAAAAAACAACCCATTAAAATATTTTGCCATGATAAGTGAAACCTGTAAATATTACTTATGTGGAAAAGACCCTTACCCATAAATAAGTAAAATCATTTGATAATGGGGCATTTGTTTCTCTACTGTGAATGTTCTGTGTATGAATGCAAATATCTTTGGTGGAGAAAGGCAGAAAGACTTACAAAAAAGGAAGAATACATGAACCTAGGGCAGAGGGAGCTTTCTTATATTGAAGCTTGAGTGTTACGACCACAAAGCAAGTAAGGCTTGCAAAAGCTACAAGAGACCACCACCTGATTGTGATGCAGTGATAGATTCAGATACGTGTCCTCCAGCATGAGAGGATTCATTCTTGTTACTTCACACAATTGATTCTGTGGGAATTTGTTATGCCAGCTATGAGAAAATAATACCTTCTGAATACAACCTAGGAAATTTTATCTTTCTATAATTTAATATTCTATTTCATAATAATATCATTTTAAACATGCTATTACTTAAACTCAACTAACCTGGAAAAATACAGCTCAGAGATCTATTTTTCCTTAAATTATTTTTTGTTTCCACTCTTCTGGCTTTATGCAGTTTTTGTGCAAGTATTTTGGAACTGAAAATTGGCTGTTATTTTTATTGGAATGGCTTTCCTCATATGTCATAATACTCAACTCTTGCCCTCTTCATTTATTACAAAAGCAGTTTTCTCTCTCATTTTATATATTTCAACAATTCTATTTGCACTACACACTCTTCTGTTTGTATAACATTATAATTGTATCCTGCTGACTTTGTTTCTTTCAAAATATAATTTAAAACTCTAGCCTATTTTGCAATATAATTAATTGTTCTGCTTATATTTTGAAGCTATCTCCTTTCTCTAACATGTAAGATTAATGAAGTGTAAAATATTATCTTTTGATTTGTGAAATTATTTCTGGTACACAGAAAACAGGCAAGCACATAGTTATTCTATAGAGTTTTCATGAATTAATTTTAGTAATATAGTTACAACCCTATTGCAATGAGATACAAATAGCATGAATTATACTAAAATTTATTTTGATTTTCAGTTTGGAATGAAACAATATTATATTTTATATGTTTATTCTGATTTCTTGTTTATGAGAAAAGAATATCTCTCAAACATTGTTAACGGAGCCACAGCGTATGCAATCTTTGGAGTTCTTATTGGAGTACTTATTAGAAAACATTCTTTAGCTCCTTGGGTCCTTTCTCAAGCTCCTTCATTGGGGACCCTGTGCTCAGTCCAATGGATGGCTGTGAGGCTCTACTTCTGTATTAGTCGGGCACTTGAAGAGCTTCTCAGGAGAGATCTGTATCAGGCTCCTGTCAACCAGCACTTGCAGGCATCCAAAATAGTGTCTGGGTTTGATGATTGAATATGGGAAGAATTCCCAGGTGGAGCAGTCTCTGGATTGTCCTTCTTTCAGTCTTTGCTACATAGTTTGTCTCTTCAACTCCTTCCATGGTATTTGATCCCCCTTCTTAGAAGGACTGAAGTATCCACACTGTGGTCTTCCTTCTTGAGCTTCATGTGGCCTGTGAATTGTATCTTGGGTATTCTGAACTTCTGAGCTAATATCCATTTATCAGTGAGTGCATGTGATGTGTGTTCTTTTGTGACTGTGTTACCTCACTCAAGATGATATTCTCTAGATCCATCTATTTCCCTAAGAATCTCATAAATTTATTGTTTTTAATAGCTAAGTAGTATTCCATTGTATAAATGTACCACATTTTCAGTATCCATTCCACTGTTGAGGGACATCTGGGTTGTTTCTGGTTTCTGGCTATTATAAATAAGGCTGTTATGAAAATAGTGGAACATGTGCCCTTATTACATGTTGGAGCATCTTCTTGGTATATACCCAGGAGTGGTATAGCTGAGTCTTAAGGTAATACTATCTCGAATTTCCTGAGGAACCACCAAACTGATTTCCAGAATGGTTTTAACAGCTTGCAATTCCACTAGCAAATGAAGGATTATTCATCTTTCTCTACAACCTTACTAACATCTGCTGTCACCTGAGTTTTTCATCTTCACCATTCTGACTGGTGTTAGGTGGAATCTCAGGGTTGTTTTGATTTGCATTTCCCTGATGACAAAGAATGCTGAATATTTCTTTAGGTGCTTCTTAGCCATTCATTATTCCTCAGTTGAAAATTCTTTATTTAGCTCTGTACACCATTTTAATAAGGTTATTTGGTTCTCTGGAGTCTACCTTCTTGAGTTCTTTGTATATATTGGATATTAGACCTCTACTCAATATAGGATTGGTAAAGATCTTTCAGTCTGCAGCCCCATAGGAGGAACAACAATATGAATTAAATAGTACCCTCAGAGCTCCGAGGGACTAAACCACCAACCAAAGAGTACACATGGTGGGACTCATCGCTCCAACTGCATATGTAGCAGAGGATGATCTAGTTGGTCATCAATGGGAGGACAGGCCCTTGGTCCTGTGAAGGTTCTATGCCCCAGTATAGGGGAATGCCAGGGCCAGGAAGC
>NW_022196891.1:38099973-38173781 GCF_008632895.1 Mastomys coucha | reverse complement strand
TAAAAAAAGAAAATATTTAATAGAAAGGAAGAAAGAAAGAAAGAAAGAAAGAAAGAAAGAAAGAAAACATTCTTTACATGTTAAAAAAATGATGAGAGAATCTTTCTTTTCTTCAGTAAAAGAAGCTATTTTTTGGAAGAACACTTAGATGAATGGATGTTTACTACTGTGATTCTTAGAAATGCAAAATAGTGCCTCGTTCCAGAGGAAGTATGGAAGACCGTGTTCTGAAGTGAAGGGCTTGATAGTGGCATTACCAGATCATAGGAGTAGATAATCACAGCTGGGAGCTGAGGACATAGTGTGGTCACAGCTGGGAGCTGAGGACATAGTGTGGTCACAGCTGGGAGCTGAGGACATAGTGTGGTCACAGCTGGGAGCTGAGGACATAGTGTGGTCACAGCTGGGAGCTGAGGACATAGTGTGGTCACAGCTGGGAGCTGAGGACATAGTGTGGTCACAGCTGGGAGCTGAAGATATAGTGCGAGGACATAGTGTGATCGGTCATGGATGTCACTTGGAACATTTAGTCACCCAGGTGAAAAAGACCACTGGCAGAACCAGCTTGGCTATGGATGTTGTAGGCCGGCAGCACATATTTTTTCAGCATTATTTGGGTCAACGTCCATAAGCCCATAATTGTTCCTTCCAAAGAAAAATAACTTCTATATTTGATTACAGAGTGCTTAGTATGGAAATAAAAAGCATAATTTTAAAAATATTTTAACTCAAAACACTTATGTTAATTTTTTGTTTGTTTTTTGATTGTTTTGTTCTTTTGTTTTTCGAGACAGGGTTTCTCTGTGTAGTCCTGGCTGTCCTGGAACTTACTCTGTAGACCAGGCTGGCCTCGAATTCAGAAATCCACCTGCCTCTGCCTCCCAAGTGCTGGGATTAAAGGTGTGTGGTGTGGTGGTCCCACTACCACCCGGCCCATGTTTACTTTTTTTTAATAGGTGATGAAATGATTCTTATTCACTGTCATCATAATGTTAACATATTTTCAGTACTATTTTTGGAGTAGTTGGAAATTTTAACAGTGAATTCTATTATTTATTTTTACTTACATCTTTAGAATTTAGTGATTAAAGATCATTCTCTCAAGGGAAATTATAAATCATAGAGCTCTAGATTTAATAAAAAGAAAAATTTGAAATTATTTCAAAACCAAAGCTACAGTAACATATCAGGGAATTTTCTTTATGAGGAACCCCATTTAGTCAGAATTAAGAGACAGTGAAGAATTCTACAGTCTACATGAAGTCAGAGATCTCTATATTGTTTTTCTTGTTTTCCTTCTATATAAATACATGCATCTTTAATTATGTTTTTTGAACCAGGAGTTAATAGTACAGTAATTAAAATTTTTTAGTTGTTTACTCTATGTAATTTCTCACACATTTATTTTCATCTGAAAATATGAACACAAAATATGAAATACAAAATGTACTTTCAAACAAAATGTTAGTATAAAGTTTGAATTTATGTAAATAGTGTTTTTTCTATATATAATATTAAAAAGTACCAGGAAGTTATTCAGAAATATGATTGTGTGCATGTGTGCATGCGTGCATGCATGTGCAATTGTGACAATTAATTTACAAAGAAGCCATAAATTTGAAAAATTGCAAGGAGTTGTATGTAGTGGAGGGAGTCAAAGAAGGGTAAAATGATATAATAATCTCAACATGAAAAAGAAAAAAGTCCCCTCACATTATAATACAGGGCCATGTTGGCTGTATATAAAAGACAAAATTTGTTTAACAAAACAGGAAATAACATGAATTTAAATTTATATAAATAGGTGTAGAAAATGTATACACTGTAATTCCTTTCCAAAACATTACATTTGTAATATAAGAGTTTGACAAATTAAGGTAAATAATTCAGTAAGTGATTAAACACTAAGTGACCAAAAAAAAAAAAAAAAAAGGAAAAAAAAGTAATCAAGATGGTAAATAATACCAAAGGAAGGCTTTAATTGAAGCTTTGTAAAAGGATTGGTTGGTGAAACTGCCTGCAGTTTCATGAACTGGGTTCTCTCAGGAGAAGGACCAAAGGACCTGAAATAGAGGGTTAGAAATGCAAGAGAAAACACAAAGCCAAGTTGAGTCCCAATCAAGGCTTCACTTTACTTAGATAAGCCAGAGTTACAGTCACAGGAGAAACCAAAACCAAATCTCCAGATTACATGATATTTGCATAACATAAACACTGCAAAAAAGGTTTAGATGCCAAAGTTCCCAGGTTTGGAAGATCTTTAGGTGGTGGGCGCGCTCAGGCGGTGGGCGGTCTTAGGCGTCTTCTTCAAAGACAAATTGACAGTCTGCAGAGAGCATTTGTCTTAGCTCCCCAAGTGGTAGCCTCCAAGCAGACACTGCCAGAAGTCCGATGGCTGAGGGGAAGGGGGAGGTAACAGCTTGGAGGAAAATCAAATTTCAGATTTGGGTTTCTCATTGACTTTAGTGTCTAGAGCTTGAGAGACAGTTTGGACTTAGGAAAAATGCATTGGAAATTTTTGAGAATCAGAATGCTTACTACATTTCTCCCATTTGTATAGTGAACCAGTATGCTGCACATCCCCATTGGTAATATCAATAGTAATATCATTGCTTATTTTATTTATTTACTCATGCATTTATACTAATTCTTTTTAGAAATTTAGTTTAAAATTTGACTTTGTTATGAAGTACTGCTGAAAATTTAAACATAAGGAAAATGTATCAAAATGCTAACTGACTCTACTATAAGACAATATTCTTACCATATTTTAATAAGGCTGTGGAAAAAAGAAAGCAAAGTATTTGAACTTTCTTCTTTACTTATTTTAAGTGATTTTTAAAACTGCACATCTTGTTCCACTGCTCACTTGAGGTTGAATCAGCACCCTTTGCCAGTCAGCGGGATGTATTTGTTTCTTTCATATTTTATTACAACTGTTTGCTTGTCTATATAACAGAGAAACATTTCTATAGTTTTACTTCATTATGTGGTGTTTTGCAACATAAAATCTTATTTTAAACCTTTTTCATTAAGGATTAGTGGGAGTCCACGAGATCATTTTCCCAGCAGAAAAAGGCACTAAGTAACTATCCAATATCAAGTGGTCAACCTTGAAAACATATATGCAAGTAACATTATACAATTATCAGGTTTTACATAGAGAGACATATACATATATATTTATTTATGTGCATATATACATGCAAAATAATAATGAAAACATAGCTATGATTTTGAAAGAGGGAAAGGAGAGTAATATAGGATAATATGGAGAGTAGAAGTGGGAGAAATTTAATTATATTATAATCTTAAAAAAGAAAAAAGTAATCAAAAAAAATTGCACCACACACTCTCCCTTGACTCCTGTAGTAATCTTTTAAGTCTTTATTTTTCTTTTTTTTTAAATAGATGTTTTCTTTATTTACATGTCATAGAATATCTCCTTTCCTAGGTTCCCCTCCAAAAAATATAAAAAAATAAAATAAAATAAACAAAAAACAAAAAACAAAACAAACCCCTGTTCCCTCCCCATTGCCCCTGCTTACTACCTGAAGTTCTTATGTTTTTTTTTTTTTGTCTTGTACTTTTTCCTAGTATTGGCTTCTAATATTTTAAATGTTTTTTACATATGTTCCTGACTTTCTTTATTATCCTTATTCTATTCTGGAATAACAGAGATATTTTTAGAATAGAATGAAAGGCAATATTAGGTTTTAGAAATTTTAAGGTTTCTTTTAACTACCACAGGAGATATATTTAAAATTGAAAATTGTATCCTTGCTGAAACAGTGTTACTTTGTCACATTTATACTTGAAATCATTTATTGATGCCCTAATAAGTAGACAATTACCAGATCAACTACTTGAAGTGGGTGATATTCAGGTTTTGACAAAAATAAAACATCCAGCTCTTATACATTATTTGAAATTCTTTGGTTGCTTTTCTAAACTGTAGCACATTGCAAAACACATAACTGCCATCATTATCATGGTATAGTAGCACATGTGAAAACATATTTAACTCGATAATGTGATGTTATATGAACCACAAAGTATGAAAGATTTTCAGAACGATACTACTATTTGAGGAGTATGATCTGGGTGAAACATGATTTCATCTAATAATGGGATTATGAGAAGAATATAGGGCAGCAGAAAGATGAGGAAATTTCTGAAATTATGATAGTGAGGATGATGGTGGAGGTGGTGGTGGTGACATTAATAATAATTTGACTATTACTGATGATAATATGAATATTGATAATTATAAAAATGTTGACAGTGTTATTAACTTGATGAGGATGGAGATATTGGTCAATGAAGCTTGGCATAGAGATAAGACAAATATCATCATTGCCAAGCATCCCTCTAAAACCCAGTCACCTATGCCTTCCATTCCAAATTTTGAGACTCAAAATTGAACCACAGTCTCATTCAGAAGTTTCATTTAAGTATAGTTATATACATGATGTGATGTGTGAACTAAAATAATGACTGTTATAATGAATTCTGATATGGTTTTAGAGCAGCTTTCATTTTCTCTTACTGTTAGTGTTTAATACCTATTCCCTTTAACCGTTTTAATTTTTGATGAGTAAAATTATTTTTATTTTAGTTATAACAGATCTTTCAAAAAAGAGTGGGCTTTTCAATTAAACTGAATTAGGAGGTAACTAAAATATCATAGCTAAATTTCTTAGAAAAACTTATTTCTGCTGAGCCCTCCATGTCCCTGTACTTTCCCTGGAGGCTGTCTGAGGATCTTTTAGTAGTGGGTAAGGTTACTGGATGATGGAGTTGTTCACATTAAAAACAACAGGAGATTTAAGCCACAATGTGCACACTTGCAGTTCCATGATAAACCCAATCGATACCTACATTCTTTTTTTTTAATTTGATGTTTTCTTTACATGTCATACAATATCTCTTTTCCCAGGTTCCCCTCCAAAACTAAAATAAAATAAAAAAACAAAAACAAACCTCTGTTCCCTCCCCACTCCTCCTGCTCACCACCCCACCCTCTCCTGCTTTCTGGCCCTGGCATTCCCCTACACTGGGGCATAGAACCTTCACAGGACAAGGGCCTCTTCTCCCATTGATGACCAACTTGGCCATCCTCTACTATACATATGCTGCTGGAGCCATTAGTCCCACCATGTGTACTCTTTGGTTGGTGGTTTAGTATCTAGAAGCTCTGAAGGTACTAGGTAGTTCATATTGTTGTTTGCCCTGAGGGGCTGCAAGCACTTCAGGTCCTTGGGTCCTTTCTCTAGCTCCTTCATTACTCATTCCAGTGGATGGCTGTGAGCCTCTAGTTCTGTATTAGTCAGGTACTGTCGGAGCCTCTCAGGAGACAGCTATATGAGGCTCCTGTCAGCCAGTACTTGCCGGGGTCCACAATAGTGTCTGGGTTTGATGATTGAATATGGGAAGGATTCCCAAGTAGAGCAGTCTCTGGATTGTCCTTCCTTCAGTCTCTACTCCACAGTTAGTCTCTACAACACCTTCTATCACACCCACATTCTTAGGAGTTCCTCCCCCAAGGTCCCCCCACAAAACAAAACAATCCCTCCAGAAGAGACAAAAACAAATAACAACAACAGAACAAAAAGGTCAACAAACCATAATATATGTACAAAGGACATGGGGCAGACACATGCAGGCTCTGTAATTGTAAATGCATACTAGCCCTGATTAGCTGATTCTTTGGTCCACTGATTCTGCTGCTGTCCTGAACCCTTCTGGATCCTATAATTGTTCCATCCACTTTTTGATTGGGTTTCCCAGTTCTGAGGGGCAGGGCCCAAAGAAAATCCCCAATATGTGATCTCTATGCATCTAATATGGGCCTGTAGGTATCTGCTTCTACTATCAGAAGCTGCTGAGACAAACTTCTTGGATAACAATGGAGCTAGAAACTAATCTGTGTGTATAGAAGATTATCATCCAGAAATTTTTCATTGATATTTTTTTCTACCCTTGTTCTCTGGGCTATCCATCATCAAGGAAGGAAATATCAATGGCATTTTTTCTACCCTTGGTTTCCAGACTATCCAGCCTCTAGTTCCTTGTCATCAAGGCAGATAGATTTGTTAATTTATAAAACAAAATGGAATGTATGCATCTAATGATTCTTGACAAGATATACTTCTGTGTAAGTTATTTTTTAATTAATAAATATTGTAATTTTAAAGTTTTGATTGATGAAAGACAGCATTTAATTGGCACTGTCTTAGTTTCAGAGGTTGAGTCCATTTTCATCATGGTGATAAGTCTGACATCATGCAGGCAGACTTGATGCTGGAGAAGAAACTGAGCGTGCTACATGCTGATGGAAACACAGCCCGAAGAATGGCTCCCAAGCAGCTGGGAGAAGGTTCTTACCAGCAACCCCCAAAGTGACACACATCCTCCAACAAGAGCAACTTCCTAGTAGTTTCACTTCTTTGCTCAAGCATGTTCAACCCACTACATTCCACTCCCTGGTCCCCGTAGGCTTGTTCAAAGACAGGAATCTATGGGAGCCATACCTAAACCCAGCATAATGCAAAATATATATAGTCTGTTTTCAAAAGTTCCATAGCCTATAACAGTCTCAAGAAATGTTAAAAGTCCAAAGTTCATAGTCTCTTCTGAGAGTCACCCAATCAGTTAAATGTAATCCCCTAGTAAAATAAAAATAAAAAGTAGGTCAGATACCTCTAATATCACAAGTTATATGCTGCCATTCCAAAACTTCATAGTGAGGAAATACTGGATCAAAACAAGTCCAAAAACCAGCTGGGTAAACTCTAAACTCAGACTCCCCATATCTCATGTCAAAGCTCTCTTCAGATCTCCAGCTCTTTTTTATCTTTGATTACTGCAACACAATTCTTTCTCTTGGGCTCATTGTACTCCTTGTTAGCAGCTCTCCTCAGTAGGTATCATGTGGCTCTGGAATCTCTAACATCTTGAGGTCTCCAAGGCAAGTTCAGCTTACAATTTCTTGTTCCACTGTCTGTGATCCACACATGAACTTCTGGGTTCCTCCAAAAGTCTTGGGTCAAGACTTCTCCTGCTCTGCCCTTTGTAGTATTCTGGTTGACTCTACGGCTACTACTGTTTTTGATGCTCATTCCAGGATACTGGCATTTCCCATATGCTAAGGTCTTCCATGGCAACTAAGCTTCACCAATAGCCTCTCAGAAAATCTCTTCATGGTATGAAGCCTCAACTTCTTTGCCTTTGAACACCTTTGGTCCTTGGCCATCAACTACAACTGATGCCATACCTTCCCCAATGACCTTCTCTGGTCTCTCAGTTCCTCTCCATAGCTTCAAAGCCAGTACTACCTGTATGATTCATTCATATTATGAAGTCCAGCTGCTGCCTTAGGTACAACCTTGGCTATCTATGCAACGCAGTTTCTTGTGCTCTCATAAAACACTTCACAGAAGATTTCACCTCAGTGATGCTGATCTCTTCTTAATCATTTCTAATTTCTGAACTCTAGTTAATCAGTACCAGTTGTCCCTTCTATCCATGACTCTAAAGCCAGTAATTTCAATGTCTGAGAACAGCAATGATATATTTTATGAATAACAATAATATTTAAGATATATCATAAGGCTAAAATTGTTAATTTATATTTAAGTACACTTCAAATACAATAGTATGGTTAAGAGTTTTGAAATATAAAACAATTTTAACTATATCAGTAGAGTATTACAGATGTTTCATATCTAAGATATCATTATTAATAATGGAAAAAGATATAATTGATACAAATATCTTAGCACTTGACCTTGATAACATTCCAGCATCTCATTAGGATTTAATGATGTTAAATATTAACAAATCTATCAATTTTATCACATCTCAATTTTCTAAATTTTAGTTAAAAATGTTGATCTATAATATCCTAAATATAGCTCTATTCAATCAGATTGAATACAATTATTTCCAGAATCTAAACACTTACACTAATATAATAAATTCTATTCAAGGTTAGATATTAAATTAGTTAGTCCATCATTAGAAATTTATGAAATATCTTCATTTATACTTTTATTTGTGAAATTGTTTTCAGTATTTAATCTACTTTTGTGACTCAAATTAATAAAATTATTTTCATAAGAAAGGCCTTCACCTTATGTTAATTGTGGATGACTTATCCTTGTGAAAATAAGGTAGATATTTGAATCACTGACCCAGGGTAGCATGAAATGTTTTAAGTGAATCGATGATAAATGAAAGAAGTGTGATTAATAGGAAATTGTTCTATAATTAAAGGTTTATTATTGTGTATTTTATGGTATGTATGCTTTTAATTGTGCTTAATATATAACAATGAAGTATTTCCTTTTTTAAATATTTACATTGGTCAATGGAACAGTATTATTACATATTTAAATTATAGAATTCCAATTCTAACTACTCTTATACATACATGCACATACACATACAAATACACACAAGTAAATGAGAGAGGCATGTGTACATATGTATGTACAGAGAGTGAAATTACTAGTCGTATTACAATTTAAAGTTCAGAATAAAAATTCTTGTCACTATTCCTTATATTGTTATATATGTACATTGAGTACTGTTACTGACTGACTAAAACCATTGTAGTTAAGAATATTCACAACACATGTGTACCAAAACATGTGGCTTAAAGTGGATCATAATAAAATTGAGTAAGACCTTGTATGTCTAAATGTAGGGAGAACACCTGGACATAACTTCATGAAATATGTAAAATATTGGATACGCTTGAATTCTAGGAATAATCAATGAAACAGTAAATTTCTTGTAGATAATTTCTTCTAGACATACACACAAAAGTAATTATATGCATAGCTACAATATAAATATAAGAAAAATTAAAGATTACATATGGATTTTCATTATGTAAATACATAACACATTACAAAAACCAATGAGTTCATGAAATTTGCAGGCAACTTGATAGAACTAGAATATGTCATCCTGAATGAGGTAACCCAGACACAAAAGAAAAACATGGTATGTACCCCCTGAGAAGTGGATATTAACCCAAAACCTCAGAATACTCGTGATACAACTCACAGACCATATGGAGCTTAAAAAGAAGATGCTTCAATCCTACATCGAAGGAGGAACAACATAATCACAGGAGGTAGAGGGAGAGAGAGGACCTAGGAGGGAAAGAGGAGGGGGAGGTCAAAACTGTGAGCAGGATCAGGTATTGGAAGGGAAGGAAGTACAGAAGGACAGGAAATCAAATAAAAATATGTAGCAGTGGGAGATGAGGAACTGGTGGAAGCCACTTGAAAGTCCCAGATGCCAGGGAAGCAAGAGGCTCCCAAGGACCCAACGGGGATGACTTTAGTGGAAATATGCAACAAAGGGGAGATAGACCCTCTAGAGAACATCTCCAGTAGATAGGCACAGCTCCCAGTTGAGGGATGGGAAAACCCATCCATCTCAAAAATTTTAACCCAGAAATATTCCTGTCCAAAGTAAAGACAGGGACAAAAAAGTAGAATAGAAACTGAAAAAAACAGGCCATCAGAGACTGTCCCACCTAGGAATCCTTCCTATCTGCAGACACCAAACCCCTACACTAAGCATTTTCTGGCTGTTCCCTAAAAGGTTCTACCAGCACCTGACCAATACAGATGCAGATACTTACAGCCAATCATCAGATTGAGTTCAGGGAAACCAATGGAAAAGCTAGGGGAAAGACTGAAGGAACTGAAGGGAACTGCAGCCCCATAGGGAAAACAATAGTAATTAACCCGACCACCCAGAGAATCCAAAGACTAAACTACCATTAACCAAAGTGTATACATGGAGGGATTCATGGCTCCAGATGTATATGTAGCAGAGGTCAGCCTTATATGACATTAGTGGGAGGAGAGACACTTGACCCTGTGCAGGTTTGATGCCCAACATAATAGGATGCTAGAGAGTGAGGAAGGAGTGAGTCAGTGGTAGAAGAGCACCCTCACAGAGGCAAAGAGGAGGGGAAAGATGAGGAGACAGGATGAGGAGTTGTTGAGGAGCAACCAGAAAGGAGGATATCATTTGAAATGTAAACCAATAAAATGATTAATAATAATGATGATGATTACTAAGAAAAAATCCCCTACTATATATGGAATAAAATACAGATAGAATAATTCTAAAATAGGTTAAATTTAAAGTATAGTACTATGTTTTAGTAAATATGCTATTAATGTTAGAAAAATAGTGATAAAAAGCAATAAAATATTTGTAAGAGAACTGGATTTTTTTCTTTTTTAGAGAATTTTTTTTCATAAAAAGAAAGTGTAACGGGTCTATATCTGACATTAATGTCTTCAAATAATTATCTAGCTACTATTATCAGTCACACCATGTTTGACTGATTTAAAAATTTATTTTTACAAATTTAAAAAATGCTTTTGGTTTTCTTTTGATGTTTGACTGTACCTATTATTAGGCTCTCATGTGCTATGAAAAATTAATATTTGAGCATAAACCCCATTGTCTGAAGATAAACATTTTCTTAAACAATTTTAAAGAAAATAAAATGTAAAATAAAACAAAATTGATCATATCAAAGTTAAACAAGGTAAACCAACAGAAGAAAAAGAGCCCATAAGATGGCATAAAAATTAGACACCCAATCACTTACATACTTAGGAGTCTCTTTAAAATCCTAAATAAAGCTATAGCATCTACACAGAGTATATGTGTATATGGTGCAGGCCCATGTAGATGGCATGCTTACTGCTTTGGTCTTTGGGAGTTCATGTTCATTGCTCAGTTGATTTAGTGAGATTTTATAGCTTAGTGTTTTCTACACTCTCTGGGTCTTTCTGCTTCCTCTTCCGCAGGGTTCCCTACATTCTGATGTGAGGAATTGATAAAGACATCCAATTAATAGCTGGGTGTTCCAATACCTGTCTTTGTCTCTGTCTCTGTCTGTCTGTTTCTCTGCCATATACCCCTAATATATGCCATAATAGGTTTCCATATTACCCCTCATATGCCCCACTCCCTTCCTCCCTCCGTCTCCCTCCCTCCCTCTGTCTCTGTCTCTGTCTCTGTCTCTGTCTCTGTCTCTCTCTCTCTCTCTCTTTCTCTGTATGTGTGCACATGTGTAATGTGTTGCTATAACTTTCTGTATTTGTTCTCATCTGGTGCTGGAGGAAGCTTTCCTGATGATGGCTCATAAGGCATTGATCAATAAGTATAGCAGAATATCATCAAAGTCATTTTATCACTATTTATTAAGACTAGTAGTATTTGATCTTACCTTAGTTCTCTGGGCTATCTAGTCTCAAGTCCTTGGTCACCAAAGCAATATTGGGTATGGGCTCCATCCTGTGGAGTGAATCTTAAGTCAAATCAGGTGTTAGTTGCTTACTGCCAAAAACTTTATGCTATTGCCTCAGCAAATATTGCAGGTAAGACAGCATTGTAGATCAGAGAGTTTGTGGCTAGGTTAGTGTTTTATTTCTCTTTTGGTATCCTGCTGCATAGCTTCCCATACAAACAACACTAAAACATAAGAGTGAAGGTTCTATATAGGCACCAGTTTGAACTCTCATGATTAATGAGTGGTTTGGGTGCTGTATTCAGCAATGGATTCTTATTATTTTTTCAATTTTCTTGGACACCACTTGTGTTGTTTAGGAATTTCATGTGACTTCTTTAGCCAACAATTCAATTGGATGGAATCTAGTCTCAGTTTTCGAACCTTGTGACAATTGTTAGCCAGGTGTGACATTGTCTCCTTCATTATTTGGAAAGTTCATTTGAATTTCCTTCATGGGATTTTAGAAGTTGCACTAGGTTTCCATATTACCCCTCATATGCCTCTTAATTCTAGCTGTCTCTCCTGGCATTCCCTCCCTTAAAACTTCTCTTCTTCCATTCTCCTCTTGATGTTCTCATTCTTTGCCCTCCAACTACCAGTCAAATGATAAAATCCAATTTATTGTCTTTTACAGGAAAATTCATAAATCCTTCCTAGTCCCTTCTATACCTAATCTCTCTGGGTCTGCAAATCATAGCTTGGTTATCATTTTTAATTAATGCCTAATATCCATTTATAAGTGAATAAGTATCATTTTTTTATCTTTTGGGATCTTAGGATGAATTTTTTCTAGTCCCACAGTTTTACCTGAAACTTCTACTGCTTTATTTTAGTATATGAGTAATATGACATTTAGTAAACATATCACATGTTATTTATCCGTTCTTCTGTCTGAGTGTACCCATTTTCTAGCAATTATGGATAGAGCACCAATGAACACGGGTGAACATGTGTCTTTTAGGAAGGATGAAGCATTCATTTCAGTATATACCTAAGCATATTTTAGTTGATCTTGAAGTAGATTGATTCTCATCTTTCTCCTGAACTACCACATTAATTTGCATAATGGGTGTATAAGTTTTCACTTCTACAAACAATAGCTGAGTGTTCTTATACTACATCCTTGTTAGCATGAGCTACTTCTTGGGATTATAGAGTTTAGCCATCTTGACTGGTATTGTGGCAGTATATTCTGGTATGATCTGCTAAAAGAAGAGAGGCTGGAGGATCCCACATTTAAATATTTTAAAATATATATACATTTTTAAGGAGAATACTCTGAGTATATCCTAAAATAAGGTAATTATAAAATTAACAGTTTTGAATTAAGGTAATTATATAAATTTTAACATTATATAAACCCAACAAATAGACCTTTATAAATAATAAGAACTAAATGTTTTAGCATATAAGTAAATTCTCATAACTGAGTAAAATATAAAATACTTGAAAATACCAATACAAAAATTAACAAAATTATCATTCGACTCATATTATGTGCTGATTATTTTTATTTTGCCTGACAAAACGTTATTCTAAAGGTCATGCAACTAATTTCTATTTCTAGGTGAACACTATGCATATGTAGCAAACTTCACACTTGATAATTGTAGGGCCTAAAAGAAATATCTCAATATTTCAAACATTAGATTAGATGGTAAATACTGAGGTACATATTCAGATACTTAGTGAGCCTTCTGATAACCAGTACTGACTTACATTTGACCACAATGATAATTGTAGGTCCCAAAAATTCTTTTGATGTAATATGTCATTATTTTGTCAGAGCTACACAGAAATATATAAATGATTATCTCAAGAGAGAGAAAAAAGGAACAAGAGGTTTAGGGAATGTTTTGCATCCCAAATTTGACCAGAAATGCAAAGGTATGTTTATAACTCAGAGCAGATGAAAAACAAATATGTGGATTAAGGCTGAGTAATAAAAGAAGATTAACATTTTTAGATTAAGAGTAAAGTTATAAGGAAAAAGTATTCAAGAATTTTAAAAACTTACTCAGGTCAATATGAGCATTAAATGTAAACTTTTATTTTTTTATTTTTTTATTAGATGTTTTCTTTATTACAATATCTCCTTTTCCAGGTTTCCCTCCCAAAAAAAAAAAAAAAAACTAAAATAAACCCCTGTTCCCTTCCCTGCCTCCTACTCACCACCCCACCCCTCCTGCTTTCTGGCCCTGGCATTCCCCTACACTGGGGCATAGAACCTTCACAGGGCCAAGGGCCTCTCCTCCCATTGATGACCAACTTGACCATCCTCTGCTATACATATGTTCCTGGAGCCAATAGTCCCATCATGTGTACTCTTTGGTTGATGTTTTAGTCCCTGGAAGCTCTACACAATGGAGTACTACTCAGATATTAAAAACGACAAATTTATGAAATTCTTGGGGAAATGGATGGACCTGGAGAATATCATCCTGAATAAGGTGACCCAATCACAAAAGAACACACATGGTATGCTCTCTCTGATAAGAGGATATTAGCCCAGAAGATTGGAATACACAAAGTACATACCACAAACCACAAGAAACTCAAGAAGAAGGAAGACCAAAGTGTGGATACTTTGTTCCTTCTTAAAAGGGGGAACAAAATACCCATGGAAGGAGTTGTAGATGCTAACTATGGAGCAGAGACTAAAGGAAGGACAATTCAGAAACTGCTCCACCTGGGAATCCTTCCCATATTCAATCATCAAATCTAGACACTATTGTGGATACCAACAAGTGCTGGATGACAGGAGCCTGATATAGCTATCTCCTGAGAGGCTCTGACAGTGCCCAACTAATACAGAACTAGAGGCTCACAGCCATCCATTGGGCTGAGTACAGGGTACCCAATGAAGGAGCTAGAGAAAGGACCCAAGGAGCTGAATGGTTTGCAGCCTCTTAAGTGTAAACTTTACATCCAGTGATGAACTAAAAAATGACTTTAACATTCAGCAGTAGCTTTTCCAGTGTCTGAGTCATGGATTCTTGTAACAAGTCCATAGAACCTCCTATGATGAGCTCACTGGTAGGGCACATTACCTGTGTTTTTGAAAAAATGCAATGAAGGTTCTAAAATATGACACTATGTCTTTTTTTTGTGATTACTTTATTCACAGATTACAACAGTCACAGTCAAGTTGCTGACTTTGGAACGAGACTGTGTAGAAAATTAATGAAATAAACAACATTTACAAGTGGAATGACTCCCCTATTATCAGAATTGCTGATCATTATTAGAATAACATAATAAAAAACACTAGATTGAAGAAGAAATTGTACTGTAAATACTCACGTTGCCTTCAGCATTTGTTGGATCAACCTGCAAAAAAATGTCTTAGGAAAGGTAAAATCTTTTAATGCATAGAAATGACTACATAGGGAGCTGTGCAAGCTAAGCTCTCTATTTTCATGAGGAAAAGAAAATAACAAATTTGGAAAATGACATTCATACTTTAAAACTTGCCATGTCCAGGGTTTTTATATGTTATATTCATGAATAACTTGGGAGAAACTGAAAATGAATACTGATTAGAAATTTAATCAAAGAATAATGAATTATTTTGCCATCTGAAAACAAATATAACCACACTCTTTTCCCCTAAATCCATGTTTATTAATAAAATCTAATTAAATTCTGACTCTGATGCAAATCTCAAGAGCCCACTCTGAAAGTGCCCCAAGTATGTCGAGACTTGATGAAATTAACTTAATAAACAAGTGAGCAACATATGTGTGATTCAATTTTAAGGTGTAATAAATGAATTTCTAGTTTCCTATTATTTCAAGCAGATAAGACATTTGTTAATGAGAGAAATTATATCCAATCACTAATAGTCCAGTCCATTGCATACATGCTGAGAATAGAGCTGTAGCAGCTCTTCAGAAGATAGAATATTTACTCAAATTAGCAAAATACTATGGTCTCTTTTGGCTTTTACTGTTTGGAGTCAGACAAGTGACTTTTGTGACAACAAACATTTAGGAATGTGTGAGAACACCTAAGGTTGATATTTGATTAAATCTATGATTTCTTTTTTAAAATTCCTATAGTAATTAACATTTATGTATATGCTTTAATTTTTTATTAGATGCACTCTTTGTGTTTTCATTGTAAACTTTATCCCCTCTGAAACCCCCCTCCTCCCATCCCCCTTTCTCCCTGCTTACCAGCCCACCCACTCCCCCTTCCCCTATACTGTGGCATCAAACCTTCACAAGACCAAGGACCTCTCCTCTCACTGATGTCTCCCAAAGCCATCCTCTGCTACATATGAGGCTGGAGCCATGGATCCCTTCATGTCTACTCTTTGTTGGTGGTTTATACCCTGGGAGCTCTGGTGGTACTAATTGGTTCATATTGTTCTTCCCACTTATGGGGCTGCAAACACTTTCAGCTCATTGGGTTCTTTCTCTAGCTCTTCCATTGGGGACTTTGTGCTCAGTCCAATGGATGGCTGTGAGCATCCACTTATGTAATAGTCAGGTACTGGCAGAGCCTCTCAGGAGACAGCTATATCAGGCTTCTGTCTGTAAGTACTCATTGGCATCCACAATAGTGTCTAGGTTTTGTAAGTGTATATGGGATGGATTTCTAGGTGGGACAGTCACTGGATGGCCTTTCCTTCAGTTTCTGCCCCAAACCTTGTCGCTGTATTTCCTAATACGGGTATTTGATCCCCCTTCTAAGAAGGACTGAAGTATCCACACTATAGTCTTCCTTCTTCTTGAGCTTCATGTGGTCTGTGAATTGAATCTTGGGTATTCTGAACTTCTGAGCCAATATCCACTTATCAGTGAGTGCCTGTGGTCTGTGTTCTTTTGTGATTGGGTTAACTCACTCATGATGATATTTTCTAGTTCCATCCATTTTCCTAAGAATTTCATTAAGTCATTTTTTAATAGCTGAATAGTACTCCATTGTATAAATGAACCACATTTTCTATATCCATTCCTCCTCATTTTATTTTATACCACCTCCACTTTTCATTTTTTTGTTTACTTAAAAGTAATAGTAATCCTTAATTTTTAAAATGTCATTAGATAGGATCTACCTTTCTAGATAACTCTATGATATTAATCAGGTGAATATATCTCAAAATTAAATATTTACTTAATTTCTTCATCATTCTATTTCAGAACCTATTTATCCATAATGGAAACAAGATCATATCCACATTGCAATGGGGCATAATAGCTCAATTTGTAATTTCAGCATGGTGGAGTTTGAGACATAATGTTGTTATAATTTTGAAGTCATTTTATACTACAAAGCAGCACCTTGTCTTATACTACATTTGTCTTATACTACACTGAGATTTCATCTTTCCACATCCTGAATAGCTTGGGAGAAACTGAATTGAAAAAAAAAATCAATAAGATACCAGTTGAAAATAAACTCATACATATTCTTGGTAGGCATATCAATTAAAATAGTTTCTGGAGAAATCAGTGTGAAGTTTAACCAAAAAACAACAAAACAGAATTATTACATTGTATTGGATGTATTTTGTGGCTGTGACAAAATACCTGAGAAGAGAAGCTTAAGGAACAGTTTCTTTGGATCAGTGCTGGAGTGGAAAGTCTATCATGGCAGGGAAGTTATCCCAGCACAAAACCTAGCAGCAAATCATGATGCATTCACAGTCACAAAGCAGAAGGAGGTGAACCAAATGCTCATTCTTTTTATTCCCTTTTCAATGTAGGACCAATGCTCACAGAATGGTAAAAATCACATTTAAAGTATGTCTTCCCGGGAGCCTGATATAGCTGTCTCCTGAGAGGATCTGACAAATACAGAGGTGGATGAGCTCACAGGTAACCATTGGACTGTGCACAGAGTCCCCAATAGAGGAGTTAGAGAAAGGACTGAAGTAGCTGAAGGGGTTTGCAACCTCATAGGAGGAACAACAATACTAACTACTGGTACCACCAGAGCTCCCAGGGAGTAAACCCCTGACCAAAGAGTACACATGGTGTGATTCCATTGCTGCATATGTAGCAGAGGATGACCTTATTGGACCTCAATAGAAGGAAAAGCCCTTGGTCCTTTAAAGGCTAGATGCCCCAGTGTAAGGGAATGCCATGATGGGGAAGTGGGAATGGGTAAATGGGTAGGGGAACACCTTCAGAGAAGTAGGGAGAGGGGGATGGGATAGGTGGTTTTCAGAGGAGGAACTAGGAAAGAGGAAACATTTGAAATGTAAATAAAGAATATATCTAATAAAAATTTTCAAAAAAGAATATCCTTGATAAAGGAGATCAAAGTGTTGCATATTACCAGAATAGAATACTTTAAATGTATCTCAAAACCATACTTCTGAATGAACAGCTAAATGCTTTTGTTTAACTCAATGTTCTCCTTGCCACTGATACCACTGAAGGTTTGTTTTAACCACAGTTGCTTAAGACTTGCCTATTTAGATAATGCTATCTAAAGACTCCCAAAAGATTTACAAAGAAAACTCAAGTCCCATTTCATTTTATTTTATAATTAGAAACTTAAACACTATAAAATTCCAATTAAAATATGAAACAATAACAGCAAATATAGTTAAGCTCCCTATTGAAGCTATCAGGTGCTTGTATTATGTGAACTGTTTTCATTAAAACCTGGTATTCTCAAGAGATGATAACCAAATACTAAGAATTTCCTGCGATGTAAATCTTTATTTGTTACAAAGAACTAGTCCCAAAGTCACCTAAATTACTTGCATGTTATCTGTTTACTAATTTGCCCCATGCACTATTGTGATGAAATATTCTTTTAAAGATTTTATTAAGCCTGAGCTAACTTGATAGAACTGAACATTGTCAGCAATTATACATCTTTCATTAGGCAAAGTTTCTAGAAGTTTCTTTTCCTTTCACTATATTATCATCCACTGTGTATAAGTTACTGTGCTCATACAATGTTCTACATGAGTGATTTAATTTTTCAAGTGTAGATTAGCAAAATTCAATACAGTCAAACACACAGCCTAACTTCCAACTTAATTCATCTATTACTGTTACATTTCAGATCAACTATTTTTCTTCATATTTTACTCATTTTGCTAAATATTCTTGAGTGAGTTTCAGGGATAAAGTGAGAAAGAAAAGGCCATTAATTTAGAAACCGAAAGCCATAGATAAATATTATATCTAATGTACCTATGCCCATGTTTTTATAACATCATAAAATATAGATGTGATGAGCTTAATAAGATGGAAAAAATCTTTGAAAAGTTACATAGAACTAGACCAAAGTAAGAATTTCAACTTCAGGGTTTCATTATAAAACAATGTGCAGAGATTACTCATCCTTTAGTCCTGATTTTATTCCATTAAACTACTAGGATGTTTGATAGTAAACTATTGATTATTATATATAACTAATACCTAAATTGATTACATTATCTTAAAAGCATTTCAGGATTCCTATAGTTTTAAAAGGAACAAATAAATGTGCACTATTGTTGCCATTCATTTCTGTCCTGAAACGTCTGTTATTAGTATATTTTTTAGCAGTATTTCCTAAGGAATCTATGTGTTTCTTTGACTTAATATAGTAGTTTTGAAAATGTGAACTACACTTTTATTATGCAACTGTTTAGCAAAGTAAACAATGGAAATTGATATAACAAGCTTAACTAAAGAAAGACAAAATTGTTTTGTGGAAAAATATCAGTAATTTTATCAATGATAATAAAAATAAAGCCCATGACTAATAAATATCACCATATTTATTAATATTCAGAGGATTTTTAAAACATCAGTCAATTAAGAAAGACATCTGTGGAACTCATGTGCCCCCAAGTATATGGATACCCAAGCATATATGAGCACAAAAACATTAAAACATACATGCATCATGTGTGTACACACACATATACATACACATGCTCTTTAAGAGACAATCCATAACTTACTCAATGCCACATATAAGCATACAGTAATACAGAACTATCATTCTTACCAGTCATTCCAACAGTATTGATGGTGCTAATAAGCTTCATCATTCATTTGTCACTGAGCTTCTCCATAGGCAGGGAAAATAATCAATATGTTAGCAGGAGATAATAACAAGAAAGAATGTCACTTCAACAAAAGCTTACTCTGAAGCATTTTGTGAATATTATTTTCTACTAACAACTTTGCTGTATTAACTGAGGCTTTATAGACAAGTTCAAATGTTGCTTTCCTGAAACTTCCTACCTTTAGCTACAACCAAGTTTAAACTACATAAAGATTTTTTAAACTGCAATATGACCATACCTAGTTTTCTCTTTTAATTTTATTTTAAATTTATTTATTTTAAATGTATTTTTAATATTTTTGAGAATCTTGTATGTGAGTATATATTCATGGCATTCCCCAATCCATCTCCATCCTAAATTTCAATGCCTTCTACCCCTATTCAATTTCATGTCCTCTGATTCTTTGAATATATACATTCATGGTGTGTGTGTGTGTATGTGTGTGTGTGTGCACAAAATATCCTTGGCTCATTAAAGGCTGACCTTTTGAAACTGGATAACTCATCAGGTGCTCATTCTTGGAGAAGACTGGTTCTTCCTCTGTCAACAACCACTAATTGCCTGTAGCCTTTCATCGAAGAGTAGAGCTTTGTGATATTTCCCCACCCAATTTGTCTTTTTTTCCGTCAAACAGAGACAATGGCTAGTTTTACTCCTTAGGCTACCAGTCCAAGTTCGATTAATGAGAGAGTACAGTTTCTCAGGAAGCTAACAAGACTAAGATGGATTGTGGTCCAGGAGCAAACTATGTGAAGCAGGTAAAAGCTAGCTCAAAAGAAAAACTCCTGTTGAGGAATGCACAGAAATGGACTTGACTTGCTACAGTATTCTAGAGTAATTCCAATCTGTTAATGAGAGAGCTGTCAGAGAATCCTGGAGCAATCTAGGAAGTGACTCATGAATAATATTGAAACTTTAAGACTTCAAATATATATATACCCTGATATTTCAGGGCTACTAAATGTAAGGTCGTTAGAAATAGGAGATTTACATTTTAGGAAATGAAGAAAACACAATATGTAGCATCAAGAAAATCAAAGTTCAATATAGCCTTTTATTAAAATATAAAGCTAGAATATATTTAACTAGTCATCAAAATGGCCCAAATTGTGTTGTAATGTTGACAATAAGAGAAATGTGAAAATACCTTGTATTGTATACATGTATAATGAAACATTACTAATTCAAATATGCCATTTTTGTATATATTGTATTATCAGAATAATATTTATTTCATAGAAACCCACATTTTATTCATACTAGTAGCTTTCAAAATTATCAAGGATAATCTCAAGATTTTACAGAAATATTAAAGTATTTAGAAACATTAAAAATTTCAAATTCATCATTTTCCAGAAGAGGGAGCATACAGATTGCCATTGCTTCTTAGTGACAGGACATTTGACATGAATAACAAAGAAAAAAGTTTAAGCTTATGGTTTAAAAGATATCTGTTCATGATTAAATGTCCATTCTGGACCCTGATGTGGCAGGATATTCAGACAATGGAAGTATATAGAGAGCCTTTTAACTCAAGGCATAGAGGAAGAGAGATGAAATACAGGAATGAACAGGAAAATAAACTCCTCAGATACACTCACTCTATGGCATGATTTCTGCAGCTAATCAACACAGTAATACACCACCAAAAATATGTTGGTTATATCATAGAAAGAAACATTAAATATTACTGTTATCAGACAAAGAGAAATGCTATAGAGTGGTGCATGACTCAGTGATAGAGAGGTACTTTGAGAAATGTTTTAGACAGCTCCATTCTCCTGTAGCCTTATGAGTGTTCAAAGCAAACTCAAATGAATTATAATGCAATCAAGAATATTGGAGAATCTGAAATATACAAAGCTTCTGCCAATATAGCTTGAATATGGTTTACAATGAACAGCTCAAAAACAGAAGAAACATATTCTAAAATGCTTATAAGAAACAAGACAGTGGGGAGAGGGGAATGAGGAACTGTCGGAGCCCCCTGGTAGGGGATTAATGGGCTGGACTGTAAAAAATAAAAGTAAACAAAAAACAAAAGAGAACAATAGCTTATGTATAATCCAGCAACATGATCATGTATTGTTCATTGTCATATATATGGGAATGAATATATACTATATATGTATATATAATATATAGATATATTTATAAATATGAACATATGACAGTGAATAATATATATGAATATATAATTTTATAGGAACTAAATATATTTGTGAATGACTCAGCATACACAAGCATATATAAGGATTTTGAAAAGGTTCTATCCCTGCTGGCATAACATGTTCCATCCCAGTAAGTTACTTCTAAAACATCTTTTAAAGAGCTCAAGAAAGGGATAAATACCATATTTGCATAAAGTAATAGCAAAATATCAACAGGATGAAAATTAGAAAATTATTACCAATCTTATTTAAGTCTAAAGTTAAGACTATAGATGACCAATTTACTTACAGGTTACTGTCTCTTTAATCAAATTTTTATATGTCATATTAGGAAGACAGAAGGATGTCAAAGGTGTGGCCTGGGGATTTTGTCCTGATCCTGTACCATGTAACAAGGATAATTGATTGGAGGAAAGATATAATCTTCCAATTAAAAACCTGTGTTTCAGAGAACTAACTATACTGAACAACTGAAGCAAAACTGATAGAATTCTTCTTGACTGCATGTCATACAACTAGATAAAACTTTATTTGCATTTTGCTAATATCTTTAGTAAATATATTTTCCAGCAATTCCCATTTTATTGATTATTAAACTGTGTTAAACATGCATATATCATTCAGTTTTGACTTGTAACTAGCAATATTCTGTGATTCTTAAGCTTTTCAATCCTGTAGGTTTATTCTCTAATTATATTTTATGAAAATGGCACATATAATTTACTTATTTACTTCTTAAATGATTTATTTTATTTTATTTCTTTTATATAATTTCCTTCTCCTACCTTTTACCCACCTTGATTTTTTTCAAATTAAGTCCTTTTTCATTATTTTGGTGTTGTAAAACATATGAATATTCCTTCCAAATCTCACCTATACAGCTACCTAAGCATGAATTGAACAGGGATTCCAACAGACATGCTGAAGTAAAACAGGGAGAGCCTATGGGACTTCAAACTTAAACAAAGAACTTTGTGCAGCTAAGGAATGCTGAGAACTGGAGGAATACTCTTGGCAGGGAAGAGCAGACCAATTCATTATGGTATATTCAAAGATAATAATTTCAAATTTTTTGAATATTTTGTCCAAATCTATCCCTTTGCGTATGGGATGGTTTTATGTTTCAATTCTAGTTCCTAATTGTCAAAGTGGATATTAGATTTATTTATCCACAGAAGTGTATTTTATTACAAGTACATTAATCAGCATAATATATTAAGAGAATGAGTTTATAAACATGCTATTAAAATAGCTAAAGATGTACAAGTAATTATAATGTTATACTTTATTAAATATTTTATCAACTTATATTAACCTAGAGGGGCAACTGGAAGGCTGGGGTAGATAATATAAGCATAGGTATATAATTATTTAGTAAAACTTCTACTGAGCACTTATTTGTGCCAGCTGCTACTGTGTATAAGAATGAGAAAGACACACCACAGTGGTCTAATGGAACTGAACTATAATGGGAAAGTAGTGCAGTGATAAATGATTGAGCAGCTCATCTGTGCTCACCCAATTATAAATGTTATTAGGTAAATGAAGTTTATATAAATGAATGAAAAGTTTGGTGGGAAGTTGATCAAAACCACCCCTCCTGTCTGACAGATCTTTCTTTCTTATACTACTGTAGGGCCTATGCTAAAAACAACACTGGTGGAGATTCAAGGATGATTAAACTGAGCTTACTATAACTGTGTTTCACTATCTAACTACCAAAAAATATAATAGATTTTTATGTTAAATGAATCTTACAAGTACACATGATAGAGACTCTCTGGAAATTCAGGTATGTAGGAGTGCGGCTAAGAGTTAGTCAACCCAGAAGTGGACCAGGGTCTTCTGGTTTCTTGTCTTGTCATATTTTGTTTTGCTTTCTTTTGTGTTGTTTTCATTTATATTTCTTAAATAACCTGTAAAGAAAAGGTAAAGAAAATAAAAGAAAAGAAAGAAGGAAAGAATGAAAGAAAAAAGAGAGAGAGAAAGAAAGGAAGGAAGAAAGCATGTCTTTCCAAATAGTAGCACATGATTCATCTGAAATCCTTGTTTCACTGTTTAGGCTTACTTGGAATGTCAATGATAAATTTAGCCAGCCAGGCAAGCTTTGATTAAACTCTAAGTTCAGCATGGGCCTGTAATGATCCAGAAATACAGAGGAAAGCAATGACCATGTAGTTGAACAGAAAGCTAAACACAGAGGTTATGGAACACATACATATATTCCTGTAAATGTTGTGTTATGAGCAAGGGAAATGTGATGATATTGTGTTGAATTATCAACAATAGAATTGTATTATTTAATTATAATATAATATTCCTAATGAGTAGTAAATATGGTAATGTATAATGGAGACACAACTGAAAGCCTGGATTCCTGACAGGAAATAAGAGTTGAGTTTACTTGATATGGAGAAGACTACAGTATAAGTTACAGTCTGAAGACATAAGTGACAGTTAACTAGTAAAATGAATACTGAGATGAAGGAACTGAAAATAATCTTGATGATTCTATGATGTTTTAGATTTAGCAACAGATCAGTAGGACATATCATTTATTTTAATAATGATAATTGGCAAGTTTAAAAGATGAACAGGAACATGCTTATTTCCCTCTTAAGTTTATAATAACAGCTTAAGGTAACTGTAAGTTTTAGACTATTACATCTTCTTCATGTGCCTAGAACTAGGCATACAGATTAATCCTGAAAATATAATAGCTGGAGCTATCAATATACAGGAAATTATACATGACAATATTAAACACAGAGTAGAGGACCCCAGAGTGAAACGCTGTTAATCTCTTCTACATTTAAAATTGTTCCAGTCTAAAGGAAAGACAGAAACAAAAAATGGAGGAGAAACTGAAGGAAAGGCTATCCCAAGACCACCCCAACTTGGGATCTACCCTATGCACAGACACTTAGCCCCTACACTATTGCTGATAACAAGATGTGCTTGCAGAGATGAACCTAGCATGGCTGTCTTCTGAGATGCTCTACCAGCACCTGACTGAGAAAGATGCAGATACTTACAATCAACCATTGGACTGAGCCCGGGGACCCCTATGAAAGAGTTGGGGGAAAGACTGAAGGAGCTAAAGGGGCTGCAACCCTATAGGGAGACAACAGTATCAACTAACTGGACCTTTCAGAGCTCCCAGGAACTAGGACACAACCAAAGAGTATACATATATTGTGGCCCCTGCTATATATGTAGCAGAGTACTCAGTCACAGGGGCTATGTTTAGCCCTGTGGAGGCTTGATGCCTCAGAGAAGAGAGATCTGACAGGGGTGAGGTGGGAATGGGGGTGGAGCACCCTCTCAGAGACAAAGGGAAGTGGAACAGGATGAAGAACACTGGGAGGGACTAGAACAGTCAGCGGGCAGACTGGGATTGAGATAATGACTGGACTGTAAAAAATGATTAAAGAGTAAAAAATAAATAAAAGGAAATAATTTTATAATACTCTACATTATATTTCATTTATTCTATAATAATACATTTCTATATTGTATTTAGCTTACCTAAACATCAATATACTTTTAGATGTGGCATATTTATGTACTCATTTCATACCCAAAGTAAAATAACGAAGAGGATAATAATAGCTAGTCATACTCTCTAGTTAAGATTTCTAAAGATGATGATCTCAACCTCAACAAGTTACACAATTACTCTTATATAAAAAGTAAAATGAACAGAAGATATTTAAACTACAGTGAGAAAATATTAAGCAAAGTATATTATTTTAAAGATTTACTTATTCATAGTTTATGTGCATGGATGCTTTACCTGCATGTATGTCTGTATACCACAGATGGGCCTGATGACTGCAGTGGTCAGAAGAAGGCATCAGATACACTGGAAAATGGAGTTAGGGATGGCTGGGAGCTGACCTGTAGGTGCTGCAAATTGAACCTTGGATCTCTGCAGAAACAGGAAATGCTCTTAAACACTGAGCCATCTCTCTAGAACCAATAACTGATTGTCTTGGTATTTAATAAACTATTGGGCTGAGCACTGAGCAAGAGGTCCCCAAATGGAGAAATTAGATAAAGGACTGAGGGAGCTGAAAGGGTTTGCCACCCCATAGGAAGAACAACAATATCAACTAACCAGACCCCCCAGAGCTCCCAGGGACTAAACCACCAACCAAAGAGTACACATGCAGCTGACCTATAACTCCAGCTGCATATGTAGCAGAGGATGGCCTTGCTGGGGATCAACGGGAGGAGAGGCCGTTGGTCCTTTGAAAGCTCAATGTCCCAGTGTAGGGGAATGCCAAGAAAGGGAGTCAGGAGTGGATGGCTGGGTGGGGGAACCTTCTCATAGAAGCAGTGAATGGGGTAATGGGATAAGGGGTTTCCAGAGGGGCAACTGGGAAAGAAGATAATATTTAAAATGTAAATAAAGAAAATATCCAATAAAACAAAAGAAAAAGTAGAATATCTAGGAGTTTAGAATGAGGAAGCAATAAATATTTTGTAATATATCAGGAAAGTCCGCAAAAGACTACCTGACATTAAATCACTAGCTAAGTAACACTATACTTACTAATTGCCATATTTCATTTATATCCATGCTCTCTAGCTCTATTAAAATATAGATTAAGCAAAATAAGCAGTGTCTAGATGCAAAACTGAAGAAATAAAACAGAAATAAAAACATGCTAAGCTTTCTAATTATCAGGATTCTTCCATATTTTCAGCCAAAATGACTTAACATAAATGTCAATACAAGATTACTCACTATAAAAGCTAACTAGTTTTAAGAGTTACAATATAACAGCCTCAATACAGTTGATATCACACAACAGATGACAGTCTTTTTTCAAAAATTGGAATACATACTTACTTTGAGTCCATTTAGCCTTTCAAGTCAGAAGCTGAAAATGGAATTCATAAAGTGGAGGACTAAAACTGACTGGAGGAAGTGAAGTTGAGTCTGGTGAGTTCAAATAAGAAAGTATTTGAAGACTAGAAGACCTAAGACAGAGATAAGCACAGGAAATATTTTGAAAAACTCTACTAATTAAAAATAAATTATCAAGTCCATGCTAGTGGGAAACCGAAATGGAGAAGCAAAGTTACAAGGGAAAGTGAAATTGAAACATCCACAATGATATAATTAGTAATCTATAAAATCAGCCATTGTGAAATCAATATGTAAGTAGATGGTGTGCTGGACAGTTTTATGTCAACTTCACCTAAACTATAGGGAGAAACTTTGATTGAAAAAATCCTGCTATAAAATTATTCTGAAGACAAGCCTATAGAGCATTTTCTTAATGTGTTACTCATTTTGGGGGAGGTGACTCAGCCATTCTGTGGATGGTGCAATCTGTGGGCTGGTGGTCCTGAATTCTTTAAGAAAGTAGGCTGAGAAAGCCAGGAGAAGCAATCTAGTGAGTAGCACTCCTTATTGGTCTCTGCATCAGCCTCTTCTTCCAGGTTTTTTGCTGTATTTGAGTTCCTTTCTGACTTCCATCAATGATGTACAACGATGTAGAAGAATAGCTAAGTAAACGTTTTCCTTCCCACCTTGCTTCTTGTAATGGTGCTTCATCATAGCAATAGAATCTCTAATATGACTGGTGTGAATGGTCACAAGCACCTGATAAAAATCTAGGAATGTCATTTCAGATGAAATTATACATAATTTGCATAAACACCATTTAATACAATGACAATCATTGGTTAATATAATTATGGAGAAAGTATATCACATTAATAATAAGACAAAATCTTATTTAGTACATAATTATCAAAATCTATTTTTATGAGAATACTTTCCTTAAAGTAAAAAAATATATAAAAACAAAATTAATCATCATAATAATAATCATCATAATGTTTTTTAAGAAGACAAAATAATACTTAACAGGCATGAGTCTACAATAGTTTTAACAATATTTAAAATAAATAAAAGTTTATTTTTTGCATTTTGTCATTTATTTTTAACTTATTTTTATACTCCATTCCCACCCCATATCCTCTCTCTGACTTCTTCACATCCCACACTTCCACCCCACCCTACCCTGTCTGCACATGGATGCCTCCACCCCCCACCCCAACTGACCTCTAAATTCCTTGGGTCTCCAGTATCTTGATGGTTAGGTGCTATCACTGAATGAACACAGACCTGGAAGTCCTCTATGGTATGTGTGTTGGGGGTCTCATATCAGCTGGTGTATGCTGTCTGTTTGGTGACCCAGAGTTTGAGAGATCTCCCGGATTCAGATTAAATGAGACTGCTGGTCCTCCTACAGTGTCACTCTTCTCCTCAGCTTCTTACTTTTTTATTAGATATTTTCTTTATTTACATGTCATATGATATTTCCATTCCTGGTTTCCCCTCTGAAAAAAAAAAAAGATAAAAAAAAAAACTGTTCCCTCCCCCCTCCCTCTGCTCAACAACTCACCCTCTCCTGATTCCTGGCCCTGGCTTTCCCCTACATTGGGGCGTAAAACCTTCACAGGATGAAGGGCCTCTCCTATTGATGACCGATTAGGCCATCCTCTGCTACATATGCTACTGGAGCCATTCGTCCTACCATGTGTACCCTTTGGTTGGTGGTTTAGTCTCTGGGAGCTCTGAGGGTACTAGTGAGTTCATATTGTTCACCCGAAGGGGATGCAAACCCTTCAGCTCCTTGGGTCCTTTCTTTAGCTCTTTCACTGGGGATCCTGTGCTCAGTCCAATGGATAGCTGTGAGCATCTCCTTCTGTATTAGTGTGGTACTGTCAGAGCCTCTCAGGAGAGAGTTATATCAAGCTCTTGTCAGCCAGCTCTTGCTGGCATCCATAATAGTGTCTGGGTTTAATGATTGAATATGGGAAAGATTCCCAGGTGGAGCAGTCTCTGGTTTGTCCTTCCTTCAATCTCTGCTTCATAGTTTGTTTCTGCAACTCCTTCCATGGGTATTTTGTTCCCCCTTTAAAGAAGGAAGGAAGTATTTACACTTTGGTCTTCCTTCTTCTTGAGTTTCTTGTGGTTTGTGGATAGTACTTTGTGTATTTCAAGCTTCTGGGCTAATATTCACTTATCAGAGAGTGCATACCATGTCTGTTCATTTGTGATTGGGTTACCTCACTCAGGATGATATTCTCCATTTCCCTAAGAATTTCATAAATTCATTGTTTTGGATAGCTGAGTAGTACTCCATTGTATAAATGTACCACATTTTCTGTATCCATTCCTCTGTTGAGGGACATCTGGGTTGTTTCTAGTTTTTGGCTATTATGAATAAGGCTGCTATGAACATAGTGGAGCATGTGTCCTTATTACATGTTGGACCATCTTCTGGGTAAATGCCTAAGTGTGGTATAGCTGGGTCCTCTGGTAGTTCTATGTCCAAGTTCTGGAGGAACCACCAAACTGATTTTCAGAGTGGTTGTACCAGTTTGCAATCCCACCAGCAATAAAGGAGTATTCCTCTTTCTCCACAACCTCACCAGCATATGCTCTCACCTGAGTTTTTAATCTTAGCCATTCTGATTGGTGTAAGGTGGAATCTCAGAGTTGTTTTGATTTGCATTTCCCTGATGACTAAGGTTGTTGAACATTTCTTTAGTTTCTTCTCAGCCATTCAGTATTCCTATGTTGACAATTCTTTGTTTAGCTCTGTACCCCATTTTTAATAGAGGTATTTGGTTCCCTTGAGTCTAACATTTTGAGTTCTTTGTATATACTTGATATTAGCCCTATATCATATATAGGATTTGTAAAGATCTTTTCCCAATCTGTTGGTTGACATTTTGTCCTTTTGCCAGTGTTTTTTCAGCTTCCTTCAACCTTCCCCAATTCAATAATAGGGGTCCTCTGCTTCTGTCCACTGGTTGGGTGCAAATATCTGCATCTGACTCTTTCAGCTGTTTACCCTCTTTCAGAGGGTAGTCATGATTGATCCATTTTTGTGAGTGCTCCATAGCCTCAATAATACTGTCAGGCCTTGGGACCTCCCCTTGAGCTGGATCCCACTTTGGGATTGTCACTAGACCTTCTTTTCCTCAGGCTCCTCTCCATTTACATCCCTGTAATTCTTTCAGGATGGTACAATTATGAGTCAGAGATGTGACCGTGGGATGGTAACCCCATCACTCATTTGATGTCCTGTCTTCCCTGAGATTCCACCTTACACCAATCAGAATGGCTATGATCAAAACCTCAGGTGACAACACATGTTGGAGAGGATGTAGAGAAAGAGGAACACTCCTCCATTGATGGTGGGATAGCAAACTGGTACAACCACTCTGGAAATCAATCTGGAGGTCCCTCAGAAAATTGGAAATAGATTTACCTGAAGAACCAGCTACACCACTCTTGGGAATATACTCAAAAGACCACCAAACATGCCACAGGGTCCCGTGTTCCACTCTGTTCATAGCAGCCTTATTTGTGATAGCCAGAAGCTGGAAAGAACCTAGATGCCCCACGATAGAAGAATGGATACAAAAAATGTGTTTCATTTGCACAATGGAATACTACTAAGCTATTAAGAATGAGGAAATCCTGAGTTTTTCAGGCAAATGGATGGAACTAGAAAATATCATCCTGAGTGAGGTAATTCAGACACAAAAGGAGATGCTTGGTATGTACCCACTGATAAGCCAATATTAGCAACAAAAAAAAAAAAAAAGTACAGAATACCCAAGATAGAGTCCACAGAGCTCAGAAAGCTCAACAAGCTGAAGGGCCCAAGTGAAGATGCCTGAGTCCAACTTTGGAGAGTAAAGGCAATCACAAGTGGGGAGAGAGGGAGGGACCTGGGAGGGAAAATGGACAGGGTGAGCAGGAGTTGGGGGTAGAGTGGAACCTGATCTGTTATTGGGTGAGTAAAAAGGACTAAAGCCCTGTGGGTCAGCAGAAAGAATGAAAACAGGCAACCTCAGGAGACGGGGTTGGGGGGGACGCTCCCAGAATACGCCAGAGACTTGGGAGGTAAGAGACTCCCAGGACTCAAAGGGAGGGACCTTAGCTGAAATGCCCTGACAGTAGGGTGAGGGAACTTATAAAAGTACATTTTTTGAACAAAGACATTTGCAAAAGGCAAAGAAGTATTAAATGTGATAGAATGTTTTGATATCAGTCTCATAATACATAATTAATTAGGTAGACAGAAAACCACCAAGGATAGAGAAAACATGAACTCATTATCAACTAACTTGACCCAATCATCATTTTTAGAACATTGTTTTCACTAGTGAGCTAAATACATGCTGTCTCCACATACAACAGCATTATTTTCAAAGATGAATCATATCCTGAGTCATGAAACAATTATTAACACTTATAATACATCTCCAATTATATATAATATCCTCTCCAATCACAGTGAGAAGCAAACAGAAAACAATGGCAGAAAAGAACACAGAAAATCTTATAGGTATTTTTGTACTAAAATGTGCACTTCTGAAATGCTTGATATGAAAGAAGGAAACAAATAGGAAAAAAATTATTATTCAAAAAAAAGATAAACCATGTATTACATTATGTAAATGGCTATTAAGGAAGTGGGTCAAAATTGATATTATTTTATTAATTAATTCAAAAAGTTTCATGTATTTATAATTTTAGTTTTATGCTATTATAAGAGTTAAAAACCAGTTTGTTGTGATAAAAAGTTAATGTGTGTTTCTTGTAGGTGAAGGGAAAATGTCTCAGTGTCAAAGATTTTGAAAACATATGAAGACTAATATTTCAATGAATATATATATATATGTATATATATATGTATGTGTGTGTGTGTGTGTGTGTGTGTGTGTGTGTGTGTATGTCAGGTTCCTCAAAATGCAGCCTCAATATATGTAAAATGTATTATATCATGTCTACCTCACAACACCATTTAAGGATTTGTAAATGGGAAAAGAAAATATAGTAGAGACTTATGACTGCTAGTAGATATTTCTGATGAACTGAAATATAACTTTACATGTATTCACACTGTTTATCTTTTTATCTTTAAAAGTCATAATGCTTTTGTGAAAAAAATGTAGATTAGTAAGATTTAAGCCATAGGGAAAATTTATAAATATAAATAGAATAGGAGTCACAGAAAAAGAAATTTATACAAGAACTTGTTGTGATACTACATGATAAAACTAAAGAGGGGTGACCAAGATTTCAGAAGACCAATCCTAGTTTATCCAGTTACTATACATGACCTACCAGAAGATTTTAGACACACCCAAGATTATGAAGAAGTTAAGAAGAATCTTATAGACTTATTAAATTTGAGAAGATTCAAAGAAGTGATCATTTTATACAACATGCATTCATCCTATATGAAGTAGATATTAAAGTCATGAGCAACTCAGAACAAAATTGTACCTCAATATTGGAAGCTGGTACACAGTTACACTTGTGGACATGGTGGAAAAAGGGCCATAGAACAATGACATAAGGCTAGATGTATTATATTTCTTAGGGTGCGTTGCTAGGTGAAGGGTGATATGCAGAGTTACAAAATCAACTTGAATTGGATAATCACAACTTGGTACCATGTTATTAAGCAGCTTTAAACCCATGGGACAGGTTCAGGAATCAGGAAAAAGGTCTGAGTCATTTACAAAGATTATACAAGATGCAAAAGAAGCCCTTTCTGAATTTTTGCAAAAATTGTTTTAAGACATAAATAGAATAGTACCATATTCAGAGCAGAGAAGTATTAATCAAATCTTCAGCTTTTTAAAATGATATTTCAGAATGAGAAAAGGTAATTAGACCTTTAAAGGCAAGATCAGCACCAATAGATGAATGGATTAAAGATACAGCTGATATTGGATCTCACACTTATGGTGGTACTATGATAGAATAAGTAATTTCTAAAAGAGCTAACTAAAATCAAACACTAGATACTATAATTGTGGTAACCAGGGTCATTGGGAAAGGTATTGTAGACAAGATATTCCTAGAAACAATGCTTTTTTCTTTTTTTCTTTTCAGAGATAATTCTAAAGGAAAGCCCCAGACTTCTGGAGTATGCAGAAGATGTGACAAAGGAAGGACTGGACTGATGAGTACAAATCTACAAGAGATAGGCACTATAACCCTTTCCCATCAAAAAAAAAAATCCCAAAGGGGCCTCCCAGAGGGCTTAATATTAAATTTGATTCCAATGTTCTCCTGTCAGGAACAGAAAGACTCATCATTTACAGAGCTTTTAAAAGGATTTGATGCCTGTTGTTAAAAATGACACTGCTATGTTTGTGATCTGGGACAAACAGCTTTAACAGATGAAACAAACAAACAACAAAAAAAATCAGGGGAGATGAGAAAACAGTATTTTGGTAAACTGCTATAAATAGTAGGAAACTAAAGATGAAAATAGAAACAAATGCAATGAAATTGATGATTTACTATAAAGATAAGCATATATAACAATGATTTAACCAAAATCTTGGCACCTAGTTTGGCCTTTTCAGGAAGTAAATATTCAGTTACCATGGATTGCAGTTTTAACTCAAGGGCTAAAAAGTACAGGATAGGATAAATGTATAGGGCCATAAGAAAGCTCTATGTGGCCAATGTAGCCTGGATTTCATAAGCAACGCCATATTAACAGTAGAGGTCTGAAGGTAGATTTTTCTCGTGGCAAAAGCCAAGGAAATTAAAAGTAAATGTGTATTTGCACTATAGCCAGTCTTCATTACCTGCAGGAAGTTACCCAAAATTTAGCCAAAAAATGAATTTTGGCAAATGAATGTTTTTCACTTTGTAGAATTTGGGAAATTAATATATGCACACTGTCACATAGATACAAAATCAGGATTTCAAAGGACAACTGCTTTAAGATCTGACAAAATAGATTCTATTATAACACATTAATTATACATTTAGTTGTTATGGATAGGTGTACAAATGAAGACTGACAATGCTTCAGCATATGTCTTTAGTACAATGAAACAATTTTTTACAAATTACAACATAAATTCTATTTCGGGTATACCAATACCATAAAAATACTACAGGGAAAGCAATTATAAAAAAGTCTAATCATACTTTAAAAGATATGCTTAATAAACAGAAAGGTATAATAATGAACCTCAGAGATAGATTATATAGTGTTTTAGTAACTTTAATTTTTTTTAATTTTTTTTTTAGTGCTATTGAGAAAGGAACAACAGTTGTAAAGAGACATTGGATAGTAGAAAAATGCTGAATTAAATCATCCTATATATTTTAAAGATGTGTTTACCTCACAATGAAAGCTGAGATATATGTAACATTGGGGTAGAGGTTTTGTCTTTGTTTCCACATGAGAAGAAAAACTGTGGATACCATTAAATTGATAAAGATTAGATTCAAACAGGAGGGATATTCTGAATTAGGAGAGATGGCAATTGGTCAGGCAGCTTGGTCATTCAATCTAAATTAATGTTTAAAGATTAACAAATGCCTTTCATTTGAACAAGCATGAAAAAATAAAAGTAAGAATATAATATTTGTGAATAACAATTTATCAAAGGCACCCTTGCCTAACTGACATGAAATGAAAAATGTTTTTTTAAGCCATTTTTCCATTAATATTTTTTTTAACTTAACATCCTGATCACAGTCCCTGCACTCCTCTACTCCCAATCTCCCCCTCTGATCACGTGTCTCCTTTTTTCCTTTTCCCTTCTCCAAGTGAAGCTGTCTTGCCTACAGGTACCATTGAACATCAAGTGACATCAGAATGAAACACACTTTATCCCACTGGGGTAAGACAGGGTAGCCCAACCAGGGGAAAGAGAACCAAAGCCAGGCAACATGCTCTGAGACAGAGACAGCCCTGTGCTAATTGCTAGGTTGCCCACATGAAGACCAAGCTACACATCTGCAACAGTGTGTGTGTCATAGGTCCAGTCCATCCATACTGGTTGGTTGGTGGTTCAGTTTTTGTGAGTCCCCATGGGCCCAGGTTAGTTGGCTCAGCTCTAGCACATACCTTTAATACAAGAGCTCCTAATTTATTGTAAACAGGTTTAAATAAAGACAACCATCGGGCAAACAGTGAAGCAAGCAACCGGGTGATATGCCTCAGTGAACATTGGAAGAAAATAGAGCAAGAGAAAGTCATGCTAGAGAGATACACAGGAGAAAAAAGAGAGAGAGACCTGCAGCTTGAGGGTATTTCTTTCTTTCTTCCTTTTTCCTTTCCTTTTCTTTTTATTGTGCTTTGTTCTTTTGAGGTTTTTCCGTTTATTATTTGTGTTGTTTTTGTTTTTATTTAGAAGGCATGTGTATTAGTCAGGGTTTCTATTCCTGCACAAACATCATGACCAAGAAACAAGTTGGGGAGGAAAGGGTTTATTCAGCTGTTGATCACCAGAGGAAGTCAGGACTGGAACTCAAGCAAGTCAGGAAGCAGGAGCTGACTCAGAGGCCATGGAGAGATGTTTCTTACTGGCTTGCTTCCCCTGGCTTGCTCACCTGCTCTCTTATAGAACCCAAGACTTCCAGCCCAGGGATGGCACCACCCACAAGGGGCCCTACCCCCTGGTCACTGATTGAGAAAATGCCCCACAGCTGGACCTCATGGAGGCACTTCCCCAACTGAAGCTCCCTTCTCTGAGATAACTCCAGCCTGTGTCAAGTTGACACACAAAACCAGCCAGTACAGCGTGGGAAAGGATAGCTTATTTTTGAGATGTCATCTGAAGACAAAGGTCAGTTTGCTGCTTTCCCTGAATCTCTGAGCTAGCAGGCTTTCATCCCAACACCTGGCTCCAGAGTCATCATTGGTAAAATTGAACAATTGAGATTTTCTTAAAAAAACCACATGTCAGTCATTTCAGTGCTCAGTTTTGTCTCTGTCTTTAGGTTATCATTCCTGTCTTTGAGATTCCATGTGTCTTCATTGCTCTTCTAGTATCTGTTATACATTCCCCTTGCAATTGTTTTCTTTGTGCATAAGAATTCAAATGCTCCTTCATTTGCCTCTCAATATGTCTTTGAGGTTATAGGTTAACACAGAATGTCCCATTAATCCATTAATCACAAAATATGTTAATGTAAGTATGTTGACATGTGCATTAACTTTGAACAATATGAACCACAAATGTGCTTTTAACATGGATAATATGACATTACATATATGTGTGTGTGTGAGTGTCTATTGATTGTCTTGTCCTATATCACTTTCTGCTGTCATTAATAGATTTTATATGTATAAGATATGTGTCATACAAAAGATGGTGTTATGACACTGTAAGTCTGGTTTACAATTTTAATGGTTTCTTATCACTAAGAGAGTTGTCTAGCATAAAGCCATGCACACTGAAACATTCCCATATATTCAGCATTTTCTTTGTTTCGTGACTGCAGATGTAACATGAACAGCTGCCTCAAATTCCAACCGTTAGGATTTGAATTTCATGATGGTTTTAATCATTGAGATATAAGTCAAAATAAACATTTTCTGTTGTATGTTGTTTTCATCAAGCATTTTATCATAGAAATAGGAAAAGTAACTAAGAAAAAAATTATATTTAGTAATAATCCAATTGCTGTGATAAACCTGACTATGAAATTTTTAATCTTTTAAAACTGGATCTTGAAGGTATATGAAAGAGTTTGGAAGCTTGGATTAAACAGCCCTTACATTCTGAAAGTAGAGCTTCCTGGGCCATAAAGACAATTAGGGAAAAAATGTGGAAGGTTGAGTCCTGGCTCATCAAGTTTCAGAGGAAACAAGGATTTAATAAATTACTTGGTAAAGGACAATTCCTGTGATATTATTACCAAGTGTCCTGAGAACATAAGTGGAGCTCAAATTAATGATAATGGAATAATTTATTTGGTGAAAGGAATTTTGAGGCAGAAGAACATTCAAGCTATGACTGAATAAGTAGGTAGAATAATTAAGGTGGGGACCCTATGAAATAGAACCCTACAAAATTTAATGAGACAATGGGGAAGCTGTACTAAGGATAAAATCCCCATCAATGGAGAGATTCCATTCTGAGCTGGAAACATACTCACATGATACATTCCACCTAGACTCTGCCCTAAGAAAAATCATTGTAAAGAATATGAAAGTCAAATTTACAATGGAGAAATGAGAATATTGAAAATATCCTGACTATGGATCATTCATAGTGGAAAGCTGCAGTACTGAAGTAGATATTGCACATCAGACAGATTATAAGTGGAACAGATGGCAGAGCTAGAAGATAGGCCTATATAAGCCTTTGGAGACCAGTCAGTTTTACTGTGATTCCCATACAATAGACAAAGGCTCTAAGATTTCTTGTTTTCTCTGTTATATTTTTCGCATCATCCTTCCTTGATATAATGCCAATTTTTTCATTGTGAAACAGGAATATCTATTCTACTAAATCGTTTATTGAAAGCATCTGTTTTGATTTATTACTTTATGGGAGCTTAAGAGATTTTCTTGAGTCCCGTATGAGAGACATATATCAAAAATTAAAGCTTTTGGAATTTTAAGAGCTGTGGGGACTTTTAAAGTTGAACTATATTTTAGATTATGAGATAAACATCAAAGACTAGAGACAAGGGTTGATGACACTGTTAATGATGCTGTGTTTGGAAACAGGAGACTAGCAAGACACTCTGAGAGGCTCAAACAGCAGCAGAAAGAGTCAGAGGCAGGTCCTAGCACACAACTAATAGACTGAAGCCAGAGACCTCTCTGGTTGAACTGGGGAAAGCCTGAAAGAAGCTAAAGAGGAGGGTGACCTCATAGGCAAACGAGCAGTCTCAACTGACCTGGACCTCTGATATCTCTCAGACATTGAGCCACCAACCAGGCAGCGTACACCAGCTGAAATGAGGCCATGACACATATCCAGCAGAGGACTGCTGAGTCTGGCCTCTGTGAGAGAAGGTGCACCTAACCTTGGAGAAACTTGAGGCCCCAGGGAGTGGAGAGGCTTGGTGGGATCTGGGTGGGGAATGGGGACATCATCTTGGAGATGGCAGGGAGGAGGTATGGGATAGGAAGTGGTCAGGGGTAGATCTGGAGGGGAATGAAGTCTGGATTCTAAAAAAAGATCAAAGAATAAAAATAAATTTTAAAACTATAATATAAAAATAATAAAAATAAAACTAGGAAAAAAACCTCAAGTACTCTGATTTCTGAGTCTTCCTGCTAAACCTAAGCACTGTACCACAATGGACAATAGATGAGAATAAATGTAGACTAGTATCTATATTATCTATGTATTTGCACTTGCTGTGTGGTCTGTATGAAAAAATGGTGAAAGTACATTGAATAATATATTTATTCCCCATCATTCTGTATACAATTTAATTGCTTAAACCATATTTATTAACTCTACTATAATGTATCTCAGCATTTAAATAAATCAATATCATTGTTTTCCTGAAGACACCTGTCTAAAACACACACATCCCATACTTAGAATCTGTGCTGGATTTAATTATTTTTCTTGCTCTATTAAAATATGGCACTATTTTATAAATAAACAAACATAGATAGATAGATAGATAGATAGATAGATAGATAGATAGATAGATAGATGTTTTTGCTTACTAAGCTAAAAATAACTTAGAACTGTGATGGTTAATCTCAATTGTCAGATTAATAAAATTTAAAATTACCTGAGTGACAGGTTTACGTTCATGTTTGTTGGTGATTTTGTTCAGACTTTTCTCTTTCATTGAAAAGAATTTATTTTCTCACATAGTATATTATAAATCAATTGCCCTTCCTACTACTTCTTCTAGTTCCTTCCCACCTCCCTTCCCATCCAGATATTCTCCCTTTCTGTCTCTCATTAGAAAATAAACAGGCTTTTAGGACATAATAATAAAATATACTAAGATAAGAAAAAAAAAACAAATGTAAACATAATTGGAATCACACAACATAAACAGAAGAAAAAGAGCTCAAGAGAAGGAACAAGAAAGAGAGAATCATGGTTTGATATTTATTTCAATTAACATACAATGGCTGAACATTAGTGGACTGCCCTATGCTACAATAAATTGTGAGTGGAGTATAAACTCCATTGTCTGAATATATATGTCTTCTTATGTGATTTTTAAGTAAAATAAAAATAGCAAAATAAGACAAAACCCCATCACATTGAAATGGAAAATACAAACCCATAGAAGGAAAAGAGGCAAATGTAAGACACACAAATCAGAGAGACACTCTTTCAAACACTAAGAAATACCACACAAAAAAAAAATCTAAACTTAAAAGTATAATATATAGCCGGGCAATGGTGGCGCATGCCTTTAATCCCAGCACTTGGGAGGCAGAGGCAGGCAGATTTCTGAGTTTGAGGCCAGCCTGGTCTACAGAATGAGTTCCAGGACAGCCAGGGCTACACAGAGAAACCCTGTGTCGAAAAACCAAATATATGTATATGGACCTGATGCAGACCTCTGTAGGCCTGTGTTATTGCTTCTTTCACTGTGACTTCATATGAGATTTGCTCAGTTGATTTAGGGGATGTTATTCTCCTTGTATCCTGCAAGGCTTTTAAATTCTGCCTACTCCTGCCAAGGGTTGCTTGAACCCTTAGAGAAGGGATTTGATTGAGATGTCCCATGTAGGACTGAGTGTTCAAGGTTCTATAATTTTTGTATAATGTCTAAATATGGGACTGTATTGCTTCCACCTGCTGTGGGAATGAGACTTTTGAATTATAGCTATGCAAGGTACTGGTCTTTGAATTTTGCAGAATGTCATAAGGAGTGATTTTTTGATACTTTTTGGTTTGTAGTTTGCTCAGAAAAAAAATATTGGGGTTAACACTAGATCTCTGGGCTATCTAGTTTTAGGATTTTTGTCTTTAAGGCAGTGTCAGTTGTTATGGGTTTCTACCTCATGTAATCAGCCTTAAGGCAAATCAGATATAGGTTGATTACCCCCACAAACGTTGTGCCACCTTTGCATATGCATATCTTACAGGTAGCATGCCAATGTAGATAAAAGATTTTGTCTGGCTTGATTTTTTTTTTTTTTTTGTAGTGTACATTGTAGCTTCACGTGTTATAGATGCAAGTAGGTAAGCAGGTAAGGAGCAAGACTGTATGTAGAAAACAATTCATCACCTTCATATTCAAATAGGTGTTGTGTTCAGCCATGAAACCTTGCCCTCAGTTTGTGTTAAGAATCCTACTGCACATAGAGGGGTCTGATTGTTCAAGCAGCATGTGTATGGTAGAGGATTGCAAAATCGATCATCAATAGGAGGAGAGGACCTTGGCCCTGTGAAGGTTCTATGCCCCAGTGTAGGGGAATGCCAGGACCAGAAAGTGGGAGAGGGCTGGGTGGCAGGCATGGGGAGGGGGGAGGGAACAGGGGTTTGTTTTTGTTTGTTTTTTTGTTTTTTGGAGGGGAAACTGGGAAAGGAGAAATTCGCATGTAAATAAAGAAAATATCTAAAATAAAAAAAAAAAAAAAAGAATCCTGTAGTCTTGTCTTGGTTGTTTGGAGATTCCCATGGGATCCCTTTTTGCAAATAACTACATGGTTGTTGTCACATGCAGTTCAGTGAAGATTAGTAAAGGCAGTTGAAGCCTGAGAATAAGAAGCCAGAAGATCTGGTCTGTCTGGGCCAGTGCCCTGAGCAGACCTTGAGCGAAAACTCTGCAGTCAGTCCCACAGTACCCAGAGGAAGCTCCAATCCCAGGCGCTCTAACACACCCAGGATCAGAGGTGAGGAAGAAACAATATCTGTCCCAACACTGGGAGTAACTGGGACAAGCAGGACCCAGGCACACAAGAACTCTACCAGCCCAGTGGCTCCGGTTGCCTCTCTTCTGTCTGGGTCCATGCCCTGAGCAGACCTTGTGCTCAAACTCCCAGTCCCACAACACACAGAGGAAGCCCCACTCCCAGGTGATCTAACAAGCCCAGGATCATAGGATCCCAAAATCACAGGATCACAGAGACAGCTTGAATCTGAAGAATTCTGACCCAACCAGGATCACAGGAAGGACTGGCTCCAGTCAGATTTAGCAAGGGCAGGTATCACTAGAGATAACCAGATGGCGCAGGGCAAGCATAAGAATATAAGGAACAAAAGCTAAAGTTACTTGGCATCATCAGAACCCAATTCTCCCACCATAGCAAGTCCTGGACACATCATCACAATGGTAAAGCAAGATTCAGATCTAAAATCACTTCTCATGATGATGATACAGGACTTTAAGAAAGACAAAAATAGCACCCTCAATGAAATACAGGAGAAAACAGGTAAACAGCTAGAAGCCTTAAAGAGGAAACATAAAAAATCTCTTAAAGAACTACAGGAAAACACATTCAAACAGGTGAAGGAAATTAACAAAACCAACCAGAATCTAAAAATGGAAATAGAAACAATAAAGAAATCAGAAAGAGAGACAACCCTGGAGATAGAAAACCTAGGAAAGAAATCAGGAGTCATAGACGCAAGCATCACCAACAGAATATACAAGATATAGAAGAGAGAATCTCAGGGGCATAAGACACCATAGACAATATTGACACAACCATCAAAGAAAATGCAAAAAGCAAAAAGCTCCCAACCCAGAACATCCAGGAAATACAGGACACAATGAGAAGACCAAACCTAGGGATAATAGGTATAGAAGAGAGTGAAGACTCCCAATGTAATGGGCCAGTAAATATCTTCAACTAAATTATAGAAAAAGTTTTCCTAACCTAAAGAAAGAGATGCCTATGAACATATAAGGAGCCTAAAGAACTCAAAATAGACTGGACCAGAAAAGAAATTCCTCCCATCACATAATAATCAAAACACCAAATGCACTAAACAAAGAAAGAATTTTACAAGAAATAAAGGAAAAATGTCAAGTAACATATAAAGGCAGGCCTATCAGAATTACACCAGACTTCTCACCAGAGATTATGAAAACTAGAAGATTCTGGGCAGATGTCATACAGATCCTACAAGAACACAAATGCCAGCCCAGACTACCCTACCCAACAAAACTCACAATTACCATTGATGGAGAAAACAAGATATTCGGTGACAAAACTAAATTTACACAATATATTTCAACAAATCCAGCCCTACAAAGGATAATAGATGGAAAATATCAACATAAGGAGCAAAACTACACCATAGAAGAAGCAAGAAGGTAATCTTTCAACAAATCCACACAAACCTAATTCTACCTCCTATGACAAAAATAACAAGAAGTAACACTTATTTTTTCTTAATATCTTAGTATAAAATTAATATTGCCAACATATCCTAATCGATTAAAATCCAAAAATATGAGGAATTAGAAATTTGTTGACTGTCATCCAATGGTCTCTCTAATTTGGTAATTGGAGAAATAGGTCCAATATTGTATAATCCATATACACTTTCAGCTTGTTTATATGTAACAGTGTCTTGCTTTGTACCACATAATGGTCTTGACATCGTGCTTCTTCTATCTCAGCCTCTCTATTAGTAGGATTGTTTATTTCATGTTTTTACAGTATACTATGGTTTTCAGAACAGCTTACAAATTTCAAACATATATAGCCAAAAGAAATGTAGACAATTAAAATTGGGATGTAGCTTGACATTTGTAACTCTTGGATCAAGTTTGAAGAAGAGGACTTTATAAGTTACTCTTTCTCTGAGATGAATGCTTTTCCAAATTATCACAGCCAATGAACCAGATTCTTACCCTCACCTAATGTCTGTGCCACCTTCCATGCAGAACCAGTTGTTCACTGTAATAGTTGATGAATGACTTTATGGATAGACCATCTTAATATACACACCATTTCTTAAATGAATGTAACCTGTTCTCTGTGGGCTGAGAATAAAGTCACTCACTCAAGTCAAATAGCTTTGACCATAATAGGAAGTCTGTATCAAAAAATTGTGCCTACAATTTATTCCTTGGAGTAGCAGAACTGTCAACTCTCAGCTTAGCTACAATGGAGATAAAACCCTTTGGTGATGTGAGGGTCATTGAAGTACAGCCTTATTACAATGAAACCCAATGTCTAAAAATTGTTCTTATTTTGGGCTTGTACCACAGTAAGAGCCAAGATTTTAAACTCTACTAAATACAAAACAAACAAACAAAAAGACTTTATATATTTATGTTCATTTAAGAAAATACTAGTAGTGATGTATTATTTTTAAATATACAGTTAATATGTTTGGAGTTATTTAAAATTTATATTGAGAAAAATGTATGTATTTTCAGTATTATAGACAAATATCTACATAAGACTGTTAAATTGATTGTTGTTTTATATCAAACAACTTTTATAACACTCATTTTTATTGTAATGATATTTTATAAATTTTAAAGAATATGACAAAAAAGCTATTATAAGTATTGAAGGGGGTCTCTGGGAGGAGTTGGGGTACAAAGGGGAAATAATAGATTTAATTCTATTTACTTAAAATATGTTTTTTAATGTTAATAAATTTAGATAAATTGAAATCATGTATCTTTTCTCATCATAATGCAATAAAACTTAAATCAATAAAAAAAGAATTTTTTTCACTACAAAAAAAAAAAAAAAAAGAAGCCAGAAGACAAAAACTGATTGCCAATATTAGTTTGAGGGCAGCAGAACTATTCAGTCAGAATCCAAGAAAAGTCAGTTAGTATTATTTTGCTTAGAGAGAAGGCTGGGCAAGAATAGCTAAGTTAAAACAGCCAGCAATACTTCAGAAGAAGCCAGAAAGGGTGAATTTATTCAAAAGTAAGCCTCTGAGAAGACAATTACATATAACAAGTAAAGGGTACTTTTACATATGCCCAATGTCTATGGTTCTAAATATTATTGGCTGCTGACTTAAATCTAATATTCTCATATAATTTAATATATATCACATTTCTCTCTCTGGGTCTGGCATACCTTATTCAGGACAATTTCTTATAGTTCTATCAATTTACCTGAAATTTTCATGGTTTTATTTTTTTTTTAATTCTGACATAAACTCCATTTTGTAAGTATATTACATTTTTCTTTATCCATTCATTTGTTGACAGACATGTTGGTTGTTCCCAATGTCTGGCTATAATGAATACAGAAGCAATAAACATGGTAAAGCAAGTAAAACATCCTTTAGGTATAAGCCCAGGAATGGTATAGATGGATTTTTGTGTAGATTGATTCCCATCTTCCAGAAAACACAACAGACTCGTTTATATGACTGTCAAAGTTTCTACAAGAAATGGTTGCACATCCTTTTACTCCAAATCCTCCACAGTGAGAATTGGTGTTGCAGGAAATATTTTAAAAAAGGACCCACCAACTCTCTATGCTCCTGCTTCTCTCATCCCTCCAATTCCCCATCAGGACTGGACAGTGCTCACATGCTCCTGCTGTTGGCAATTCTCTCCAACTAAATCCTCTCTCCTCCTATCGTCTGGCTTATATGTTCATGGAGCCACTAGTACCCTCTCCACCATAGGCAGTCCTATATTCCAGTAACCAAGTAAAGCAAAACTCTTTTTTTTTTCCACATGTACATAAAATTTACAGAACTAAAATATAGGGCAATAGATACTTTTACATCATTGGTTAAAGTATAACTTTATTCAAAAGTTATACTTCATAGAACATTTGAGAATATTTTTCACAATAATAAAATCTTTCACAATAATAAAATCTTACAATTAATTGTGTTCATCAGTAGGTATCATTAAAATAGACTAAGACACCTATACAATCTAGCACTAGATAGTCATTCAAAGCAGTGAAGCCCACACACTAGTCAGAGATCTAGATAGACTATGGGCTCTCCTCTCTCAGGTACTCCTCCAATTGTGTCATCCAAGACCCACAGCTTCTCACCAGGGACCATCATCTTTTCCTGTCCTTTTTAGGATTCACTAAATCCTAGACTGTTCCACATCAGGAATACCTCATCTAACACATATGACCAAGAGATATAGAACCTTGCCAGTTTTCTGATTGGCACATTCTTTCTGACCTATCTGGTCTTGAGATACTGAACCAATCCACACTGCCCACCTGACTGGAACCCCATTCCAGTCTCCATCAACAAGCTGAGGAAGGCATCAAAAAACTGAGATAGAGGCAGTCACCCAAAAGACTAGACAAAAAATATAAGATTACAATCCTATTTAAGAGCCTAAATAAAAGCAAAACTCTTGAACCTTATTATTAACTAATCAGATATATATACCAATAAATTCTTAATTTACAAGAAGCCAATACACTAATTTCAGAATCAATTGATAATGATAAAAGCTTTATCCCAATTATTCTAACCTTATGACATCATCAATACCTGTGGCTGGTTAAAGACTCTGTACTTCACCTCTGCCTCCTTGTTGGCTTTTCTCCTCTCTGATCTGTTCTCTGTCTCTGAAACTCTTAGCTGCTCCTCCCTCTTCCCTGTCCAATCACAGGCCTCTTGCTGCCCTAATGTAATTGGACAGGGAAAATCCTGCAATAAACTGGTTCTTAGTTTATTGATCTTAGCCATTCTGACTGTTATATGATAAAATTTCAAACTGTTTTGGACTAACATTTCCCTAATTTTGAACATTTTTTAGGTTCTCTTAGGCATATATGTTTCTTCTTTTGAGAATTCTCCATTTAAACCAGTATACCATTTTTAAATTGAGTTATTTGTTTTTTGTTATCTAATATTTTTAAACTCTATATATTTTGTATATTAGCTCACTATTGCATATGAAGTTAGTAAAATAATTTCCCTTTATGTAGGCTGCCACTTTTTCTGATTGATTGTATCCTTCTTAGAGAATAGCCTTTTTAGTTTCATAAGGTCCTATTCTTTAATATTTTCCTATTAATGCCCGTGCTAATGGTTCAGAATTGCTTTTCTTATGCCAATGAGTTCAAACCTATTCCTACTTTTCATTCTAATTTTCAGTTTCTGGCTTTATGTTGAGGATTTTATCTGTTTGGAGTTGGGTTGGGTTTTATTCAGGTTATTAAAAATGAATCAATTTTGATTAACATCCATGCAAGCATTCATTTGACCAGCACCATTTACCAAAGATGTAAAGTTTTTTTTCTAATGTGTATTTCTGTCTTCTTTATCAACAATCAGGTTTTCATAATTATATGGATTTATGTCTTAGTCATCAATTTTATTCTGCTGATTAATGTGTATTTTGTGTGTCAGAACCATATTGTTTTTATTATTATATTTCTATAGTAAACTTGAAATTGAGGAAGTTAGGATGATGAGAGTTCCTGCAGTCCTTACAGTATTCAGTATTGTTTAAGCTATCCTGTTTTGGTGTGAATATGTGTGTGTGTTTCTACATGAAGTTAAAGATTTTCCATTCAAGATCTGAAGAATTGTATAATTGTGATAGAATTTTTATGAAGATTGCATTGAATCTATTGATTGCTTTTAGAAGAAGGCAATTTTTTAATCCTATCAATTCATGAACACGGTAGATATTTCCAACTTCTGATATCTTCTTTCTTTAAGGTTTTGAAGTTTTTGTCCTACAAAACTGTCTTGTATAAAGTTATCCTAAGATATTTTATATTATGCGAAAAGTATTGTTTCACTGTTTCTTTTCTCAGTCTGTTTGCTCATTGTATAGATACAGGCTACAAATTTTTTGTGAGTTAATCTTGCATCCAATTACTTTGCTGAATTTGTTTATCACCTGCAAAAGTTTCTCATTGTAAATTTTGGGGGGTTACTAATGATACTATCATGTATCATCCTCAAGTAAAAATATCTTAACATCTTCTTGTTCCTAATTTTAGTATAATTGCTTTAAACTTCTCTCCATCAAATTTGTTGTTGAATATAGACTTGGTGAAAACTGCCTTTGTGATATCAACATATGACTTTTGCATTTCTAATCTCTTCTCGACTTTTATCATGAAGGGGTATTGAATTTATAAAAGATCTTTACTTTATCAAATATAATTGTCATGTGGTTTTCACCTTTCAGGGTTTTTTTTTTTTTTAATTTGGTGCATTACACGTTTTAATCTGCATACATTGAACCATCCCTGCATTTCTGGAATGAATCTTTCTTAATTGTTGTATATAACCTTTTTGATGTGTTCTTGAATTACTGTTGCAAATATTTTTTAATATTTCCATATCTATGCTCATAAGGGAAATTGCTCTGTAGTTCACTTTCTTAGTTGAGTCTTCATGTTGTTTGGTATCAGGGCAACTGTGATCTCATGAAATGATTTGGTTAATGTTTTTTTTTCTGTTTCCATTTTTGGAATAATTTGAAAAGTACAGGCATTAACTCCTCTTTGTAAGGCTGAATGAATTTATACCAAAACTATCTGATCCTTATAGTGTGTGTGTGTGTGTGTGTGTGTGTGTGTGTGTGTGTAATAGGGAGTGGGTGGAAGACTTTTATTGATGGCTTCTATATTACTAGGTACTAGGTCTACTTAATTTGCCTATCTGGTCTTGGTTTAAGGTGGGAAGACTGAATCTCTTTAGGTTAAACCACTCCTTGTGCCAAGAATCTGGGATATATATAAGAGACTGAGGTAAGCACAAACACTTATCTAGCCATGATAGCAAAGTTTCTAAGAACCTTGGAAAATTAGTTATATTATATAAGAAAGAAGGCATAAGGAGAGAAAATACATTGAATGCCAACAATAAACTTCATGTGCCGGTTTGGTAAGAGTAATTTTTTATTAAAAGAAGGAGGAGGAGGAGGAGGAAGAGGAGGAGGAGGAGGAGGAGGAAGAAGAGGAGAAGTAGTTCTCTTTAAATCTAGAAATGTCAAGAAGCTGCATTCTCTGGAGAACTAAGTGGAAGAAGGAGAAAAGAGAGATGCTCAGTATAAGAGGCTAGACTGGAAGCATACTGTTGGGTCCAATATTGTAAGGCTTGACTGAGTACATTTGAATAGTCCTTAAAAATATACATATCCCAGAATCCACAAAGACTGTACAATTTATAAAGTATTGCCTCACAGCCTATTATTCAGAGTTTAAACACTGGAACCCAAATAAGGTGGAGGGAAAGAACTAACTCCACTAAATTGTCTTCTTTCCATATATCCTTTTGCACACACACACACACACACACACACACACACACACACACACACACCACATAATAGGAAAAGATTTAGTTAAAAATGAGGCATCAGTATTCAGTTGTGTTTGAAGAACTTATAGAAGGTCCATTAAGTCTTTCCACAAATGTTTTGTATATAAATGTGCATGGTGATTTAGGGTAATATGCCACAGGCCAGCCAGTCTGGGCCTCCCTCAACCCATGGGGGAAACAAGATCCTAGTCAGGTAGACAAGATGTTGGAGAAGAAATGACAAACAGACACAACACAAGGGAGTTTAGTATCTGAGTGCAATTTGTACAAAGTAAAAATCAGGCTTATATAGTATACAGAGAACAGAGCAAATGACAGAAGTCACATAGGCAGGAGATGGCTATAACAAAGTCAGTGAGAACAAGCAGCCAGGTGCAAGATAGAGGAGCAGTGGTGTCCTTCTTCCTGGGCTATTTTGGTAGCCCCAAGATAAATTCTCTGGGTCTGTCTGAGGCAAGCAGCTGAAGGTCAAATTCTAACATTTCTTGGCTGTAACACAGATAATTAGTGGCTGAAGCCCTAAAACTTCTCTCTGGCATGTAAAATACTACCTTGTGAGAGACTACTCTGATAATAAGTGCCTAACTGATATCTCTAACTCTTGAGACACCCTGTCTGGTAAGATAGCTTCTTTGTAAAAATTCCAAGCTAATTACAGCTAGGAAATCAATTAGGATTATTGAAACACTATGGAGGTCAGGAAAAAATGTTTAATCTCGGTTTTAGCTAATAACAAAATATTTCTCAGGGCACCTTTATGCCTGAATAAAGAATGCATGCAGATATCTCCACAGACTTTAGCAGAGATCAATCTGGAACTCATTCAGAGCTAGGAGATGTCAGTGACTGACTACCTCAGGAGACTGACTCCCTTTGAAGCGTATGCCTTAGGTCCTTGATCAGGTTTTTAGGCCTGTCATACAGACACAGCTGAAGGAGATGAGTGCTGCATGAGAGTAATATTTTCTTCTTTTTCTGATCCTTGACAAAGGAAAATAAAAGGAAGAAAAAAGAGAAGAAAAACAAGATCCCTATTTGTAATATAGTATAATAGTTTATAGATTCTTTTCAATTCCATTTCCTCCAGAACCCAGTTGATGGACTTACCAAATTGTATGACAATCATATACAATGTTCTTCTTTATTATAGAGCTGTAAGCACAATCAAACCAATTTACTAGACTGTGCTCAAGGGGCCTATTGCCAAAATAGAGGACAAGCCACCCATTCTAACAGTTAGAGCTCAGAAATAAACCAGATGGAACAGAAAGAGACCTTAAAACCAGAGGATACATAATCAATAGTCCAGGAAAGAAAAACAACCACAACAATGCAGAACAGAAAGAACTTAAAAATCATAGGTCAAACAAGCCTTGACATGAGAAACAAAACAAGAAAGCAGAGTGATTCAACTTGGTAAGTAAATGTGACGGAGATTTCAGGTGAGCAAGGCAAGGGAATGTTTGGTGGGAAAACTACCTAACCTTTCTTGAGAGTTTCTCTCCTGCCCCAACCTTAGGAATTTCATTCTGCACAGCCTTAGAATTTTTTGAGCCAACTGGAAGCCATTCTGGAATGTCCCAAAGCCATCCTGACACTGTCATATGTACATGTAATTGGGAGAGTTGGGCTTGTGATGTCTATTATGACAAAAAAACATAACGGAGACACTAATACAATCTTTCTTCAAGAAGTCAGCTATCTGAAGATAGCAGATTAGCATCTCTAAAAGAATATGTTATTCATATCTTTTCCAGGTAGTATATGATACAGGGAGATTGGAAAGAGAGAATGACAAAAGGCAATTAATTAGTTATCTTTAGTTATCACCTCTTGGTCAATTCACTCGGCCTTTTGGACCTATGGTATTTCTCCTTATCTGCTCTTGCACTTTCCCCTCATAAACTGTGAAATCGAGTTCTCAAATTACCAAGACCCCTGAGCCTCCTGTCCCTCATGATATGCCACATAGGCTAAACTTTAAGTCAGGATGAATGAACAGTAAATCAGCACTATCAAGTGTGTATGCTAAGCTACTTACATTATATTTGTGAAAGTTTATTCTTAAAATATGCTATAGAAGCATACTTCTTATAACATAGAGTTCTTATAATACAGAAATACATATTTTTCCACCAGAAGCAAACTGCTTTGTAATGTAATTCCTTCAACCTCTAAAGTACAAGAAATTACTGACTTATGGTTTCATTTCCTCATAGCGAGTATTTGATCTTTGAATTTGCCATGTTAATATAATATAATTTAACAAATACAAGTGCTTTTATAACACAATAAATCTTATTATGTAGGGAAAATAATCAAAATGTCACTTCTGTTGGAATTCCTGCTGCCATATCTATCATTGATTTCACACTGTAGTTTTTATTTTTCTCCTTGGCTTATCTATACCAAACATGGGTGTGTACACATCCCAATATATTTTTTAGACCTTTCTCCTATTACTTTTGAAATGCTGTCCAACTTTGAAACATAATTATATTCTAAAATAGACTATCAAAGTTTGATTTTGTCACTTGCTCATGTGTTTTGAATTCAAAAGAATTCTTGCTTTAGTGGAACTTCACTCTTAAAATCACTATGTATCAGTAGATATGAACAGCATTAAATATTCCAAAAGGCATTATAAATGTATGTATTATTTATGAGAGATGGAATATTCTGAAAAGGCTAATTATGGGGAGTACTTTGGTCCTTTTATAGTTTGCTTTTCTTCACTTGTTTTGCCTTAAGTGAAACAAAGAAGCTTTTGATCATGTTTCTTTTTTTTCTTGTTGTGGAGGCCTTTGCAGAGAGAGGAGCTGAGCATGCCGGTGAACTCATTTATAGGGAAACTGGTTTGTGAATTGAAATAGTACCGCACCAGTTCCCATTTTCTTTTGCTGGCCTGTGTTCCTGTATTCAGTAATATGCAATTATAGTAACTGCCAAAATGAACACTAACTCAATAGCAAAAAAAGAGAAAGAAAACAGCCCTGATATTCTTGCTTCTGAGAAGTAATTACATAGCTGCACGAAGAAAATAGGAATCATCATGTAAAGAATACTAAGGGTAAGCTAAGGAGGCCTGTAGGCACACCCACGGGCTGACAGAAAGGCTATTTGCTCTGTTATGTGTAAAGCAGGTCAACATAAATTCATTCAACATAATGTGCCTGTGAATATCTTTGAATTGCTTTTTTTTTCCCACCCTGTTATGAGTAGACTTTTGTCAAAGGCCAATTTAAGTCTGCCATAGAGTTGTAGAGAAACTATTTTAAATTCTTTAAAAAATGCTTTTATCTTTTAATAAAAATATTCCTTTTCTTTCATTATCACTATAAATTTTGGGCAAGGTTATGGACGATATCCACTGAAAATTCTATTTTCCCTTGTGTTAGCAGTCCATATAATTGCTCAAAGCACCCTGAGGTTCCCAAACAAAAATAAAGCACGGTTAGAGGCATAGGCCAGGATTTGTTCTTACTTAACACATATGAGAGGAGAATGGGCCAACACTTCCTAGTGCCTCACTCAGAGTTATAGGCAATCTTTCCTCATATCCTCTCCATCAAGGACGACAAACCTTAACAGAGTTTTCTCTATTAGTAAGATCATGGAATAACTATATGTATGTTAAAAAGAACTTTCAATGACACTACACTGGCATTTTCAACGAAATCAGCAATTATAAATATTTTCTATATATTTGTAGACTATTTCCCCAAGCAGCATATTAGAAGTAATTTTTTTGTTGTTGTTGGAAATTGAAACCAGATTTTGATAAATGGCATATTGAAATTGGGTTGTGTCTAAGCCAATATAGTGTTCTTTATTAATTTTTAATTTTTATTTATTTATTTTTATATGTCTATACATTGCTCTAGGGGGCTCTATTATGCATGCTGCATTTGACTCTATTTTTAGTGAGAAAAATCCCTGCATCCTCGAGGTGGACCTAGACACTGTAGGAATTTGTCAGGGACAACCTGTTAGACACATATATAAATGACTTATCTCTAGGAATAGGAAGGAAATGTTACATAAGTATATACTTACTAGTTCATCAAGGACAAAGACTTCCTGACTGTACGAGGAGCTTTTGATCTCAGGCTGCCAAAGCAGCCTACTTGACTTCCCTCCTAATCCACTCTACACAAACCTGCCTGTATCTGGAACTGCCCTGATTCTAATCTATGCTTGCTCTCAACCAAGTTCCATCTTTCACCTAAAAACTCTCCTCTTTGACTCTGCTCTCAAACCTGACTCCAGCAGCTTCTAGCATACCTGACAAAAGTCTGGGTTGATATATTATCAATACAGATTCCCAGCTCACTTCTGAAATTTGATATCTGTTCTGCAGCATCATATTCTTATATTAGATCTGTAACCCATACATATGCTTTTAAATATATAAATAAATGCTATGTACTGTGTGATGTGAGAGTTAATATAATAATTACAATTAGGATTGTAAAATCCTATATTTGCCTTAGCAAGACTACCAAGGTAAGGCATATACCCCAAAGGTGCTCCTACATATGACAAGGATACATGCTTCACTATGTTCACAGCAGCCTTATTTATAATAGCCAGGAGGTGTAAAGAACCAAGATGTCCTTCAACAGAGGAGTGGATAGAGAAAATGTGGTATATTTACAAAATGGAGTGCTACTTAGCTATTAAAAACATTGACTTCATGAAATACTTAGGCAAATAGTTGGAACTAAAAAATATCATCCTGAGGGAGGTAACCCAATCACAAAAGAACACACATAGTATGGGCTCACTGATAAGTGGATATTAGATTATAAGTATAAAATACTCAAGATAAAAGTCACAGACAACATGAAGCTCAAGAAGGAAGACTAAAGTGTGTGTACTTCTGTCCTCCTTAGAAAGGGGAAGAAAATACTCATGGGAGCAAATATGGAGACAAAATGTGGAGCAGAGACTGAAGGAAAGGTCATCCAGAGACTATCCAACCTGAGGATCCATCCCATATACAGTCACCAAAACCAGACACTATTGTGGATGCCAAGAAGTGCTTGCTGACAGGAGCCTGATATAGCTGTCTCCTGAGAGGCTCTACTAGAGCCTGACAAATACAGAGGTGGACGCTTACAGTCAAGCATTGTACTGATCACAGGGTCCACAATCGATGAGTTAGAGAAAGGACTGAAGGAGCTGAAGAGATTTGCAATCCATAGAAAGAACAACAATATCAACCAACCAGAACTCCCCCCCACCCCCAGAGCACCCATGGCTCCAGCCACATATGTAGCAGAGGACTGTCTTGTGGGGCATCAATTGGAAGAGAGGCCCTTTGTCCTATGAAGGTTCTATGCCCCAATTAAAAGGCAGGGAGGCCAGAGTTGGTGGGTGGGTGGAGGCACACCCTCACAAAGCAGCGGGAGCAGGAATGGGATAGGAGGTTTTCTGCGGTGGGGGACCAGGAATAGGCATATCACTTGAAATGTAAATAGAGAAAATATCAGTTAAAAATAAAATAAAAATAAATAAATAAAATATGACTGTTAACACTGAAAAAAAATTAAATTGCTGTCTTGAAAGGGTTAAACCTAGTAAGTGTACTGTCAGCCAATATGTTTTTACATTATTAAAAGACAGAAGTGTGTTTGTTTTTGTTCCTGAGATAATGTGAGAGTGATAGAGTTATTGATAATTTGATTGAAGTCGTTTTTTGTTTTACTGGTGTCTTATTCAAAGTAGAGATAAATATAGACATACAGAATTTCTTTTGAAGCATGAAATCTTACAGATACCTAATGCCTCCATTAGCACAGTGTTCAATGTTACACAGGCCCTTAACACATTACAAACACTGACTAAATCAATGTTACAAAGGCCCTTAACACATTACAAACACTGACTAAATCAATGTTTCTCTATTAATTGACCTACTTGGTGGATCCTCCTACATAATGGGTTTTTTGGAAAATTTGTGTTTATTTTATATTTCATTATCAACTTCAATTTCATATATACATTGAAAAATAGTTTACTCTATCTTCTATATGTACTTTTCCATGAATTTTCCCTAACACAGTAAAATGATCTCTAGCTCCCCTTTTTTCTTTTTTTCTTTTGGTCTATCCCATTATGTTCTTGTCTAAGTGTACATCAGCTATGGGTCTTGTAATACTCTGTCTTCTCAGGCATTAACTTTTGCTTTAGATCTGTAATTTTAAAGGTTTTGTGATTATATCTTATTTACTCTGCAACAGCTGTTTTACTCACTTTTTACTCCTTTGCATTTCTATTCTTTGGGCTAATGCATAAAAATGTGGTGAAAGTAAGTTTAGCTTTGTGATGAAAGGATAAACAGTAAAACAGGAGAAGGAAGCATGGCATAAGAGGGGTGGCAGCTTTCATTAAAGTGCTTATATACATTTTCTTTAAATAAAAAAACATAGTTCATTGTAAATTTGAGATATAACAATCACAACAGTCAATGATTTTCTATGGCTATAATTCAGATAGGATTTGCAAATATGTTCTAGGTTTGTCCAAATATGTTTCAGGTGAAAGCATTTATGGCCTTTTTATTTTCTACCTTGAACATATATATTTTAAAATATTAATAATGTACTAATATATATAATTAATATTATAATATATTGAAATATATTGACATATATTATAATGTCAATATATTATAATATTAATAATATATATTTAATTGAGTCTTCTGATTTTCATCCAGTTCTGGGGAAAGTAATAGGCATTTAGTATCTACTGCAATTAAATGAAATCAATCCAGACTTTAAAATAAACTAACAAAGTTAGGGAAGAAAGAGTTTAGGTATACATGAAGGATGGAGACACTGTTGAGAGATGACCTCCCTGCATGCATGGCCCAATATCTTTTTTGGATAGTGGATGTGATTGCTACAAACAAACAAATTAAGTTGATACTATTAGTGTTATGTGTATCTGATCATATGGATGAATGATACAAAGTAATCTTAAATAGAACAATTAGATGTGTGAACCTTGCTTGTTTTCTAAATAATACTCAAGTAAATAAATTTACCATGACAGGTCTCTTGTGAGCTCATTTTTATTAATTTTTGTTGTTGTTATTGTCTGTCTCTTATAGAAATATTTCTTTTCTCAGTGTTTTGTTGTTTGGTACAGGATCTCATCACATAGCTCCAGGTGGCTTGAAGATCAACATAGTGTTGCTTGGTCATGAACATGTAACTTTCCCAACTCAGCATCCCGAATCTACATAATAATGGATATTATTATGATAATGGTTATTATGATTATGATAATTATTATTAGGTAATGGATATTTGTTCTCATAATAAACTATTTCACTTTATGTCTCATTTCTTCCAGTTCTGATTCTCCATTGAATCAGTAGAAATAATAACATAAATACTTTTATGAACACTCTTTAATTTCTTATATAATGATATACTAGAAATAACTTTGGGAAGCTTGCATGAGTTATTTGACACAATTTCAGGAATTATGAATGACAGTTAACATTCATAGCTTAAAGTCAGGTATGAGGAAAATTTTACCTAAAAACTTCTGAAAAATGCCAGAAGTGTATGGTTTAGTTTTAGTTCTAGAAAATCAGTTGGAATCTACCACTATATTAGTTCTCTCTACACATTACCAATCAATCATTTGAAAATATTTTATTTTATATTTAAAGCATTTCTATAATTTAAATAATGCATCATGGTTTAATTCAACACTGGTGTCCCTATGTCATAGGCTCACATTCCCTTTCCAATTTTATATGAGATTACTTGTTCTATTGTTTTCATTTAATAGTAATTAAATGCATTTACTCATCTACTTCCACAGATATCCTCTCAAAGTGAATAACCCTAAAGAAGAGTGCAGCATCCTCTCCAACTAATGATGAAATATTAATAATTCATCAGATAGGTGTAAGACTTCATGAGCCTATGGCCTGACCATGATGAAATTTTCACTAGTATGATCTTGTTCAAATCTTATAACCACAGTCTTGTCTACCATGAGGTTATGTATATAAATGTGTTATCATGTAAGTTATGATCTTTCAATATACATTCAATCCTTTGTCTTTTATAATCTTTGTGCATTTCTTCTGCAGTTATCTCTGAGCCTTGCTGGAGGTGTGTAGTATAGCTGTCCCACTGAGAGTTGAGAACTGTAGAATCTCTTGTTTTCTGCATCTTCACAGGTTCTGGGTCTCTGTACTAATCAGCATCTACTAAAATGATATTTCCCTACTGAAGACTGAAAGATATACTGATAAAAGGATGTAAAATATGAACTTTATTTCTAATCCATTAAGTAGAATCTTAGAACTAAGTCCTCACCTAGTATCTATTACCTTCACAACCATAGAATTATTAGCATTATTTGTTTTTTTTTAATAGGATTGGACTTACATCCACTCTAAAAGTAGTTGGTTGATTGCTTCCACTATTTCACTGCTGGGCTTATTTACCAGGCCAGTTCTTGTAGTCAAAGGGCTCACAAGTGTGGTGATGGCTGCTCCTTTCCAGGGGCATGCACTGAATATTCCATCATAATAAAAAGAAACCCATACAAATGAGGTACCAAGGTTAGGACGAGCTTGATTGCCTGTGCCCTATAATACAAGTCTGGATGTTTTCAGGAATAGGATACGTTCATAAAATAATGATAAAATCAAAATTCAAAAATAATGGTAATAGCCCAAAATATTTTGCAAGAGTCTGAAGCACATCACTGACCAAAACTTTAAAAATGGGTAATCCATATCAGACACCAACTGTTTTTTATTTGATTGCCAATTATGTTGGTAGAATTGTTCCCACATTGTAAAATAATTCCTTTTAAATCCTTTCTATTTTTAATATTGTATGTCTCTCTCTCTCTCTGTGTGTGTGTGTGTGTGTGTGTGTGTGTAAGAGAGAGAGAGAGAGAGAGAGAGAGAGAGAGCATGCACATGGATGCACATATGTGAGCTGATGTTCTTTACATACATAGGCCAGAAGAAGGAATCATAACCAATTGAACTGGAGTTACAAGCAGATATGAGCCACCATGTGGGACTCAAATAGGGTACTCTACACAGCAACAAGAATTCCAAACCTCAGATATTTTTAATCCCTTTAATGTATATGACAAAGAGTATATTATTTAAATACACATGATTTTTAGTCTTTACAAGTCAAATGAAAAATAGAGCATATTTTCTAAATGAAATCCTGTTGAAAATAAAATTAGCACTGGAAATTAATTAATGTATAACCCCGATAGAGTACTTCATTTTGGGCATTGTTTGCAGAAACTAATTACACTTGAATATATATATATATATATGTATATATATATATATATATATGTATACATATATATATGTATACATATATATATTCACATATTCATACATGTGGATATGTATATGTGAAATACTCATTTACATATAGCATTTTCAAATGTTTTTATTGTAAGTTATACTTCCCCATACTTCCTCTTCCAGACTGCCTTCTTTTGCACTCCTCAACCCCTTAATCCTTTTCTCTTCCAGTATTATAATTTTCATCTTACCACCTGTTTTCTACCTACTTTGGTAAAATCCATTTCCACAAAAATCCTTTGGAACAATCAAACATTTTCCTACTATATATTCAAATAACTCAATAAACTTTAGTTTCCGAATATTGTGAGGATTGCAAAATTTTATAAATATATGATTTTTTTCATCTTGAACCTTTTACCTGTATGAATTTTGAATGGAATAAGTAATTTCCAGTTGGTCTAGTATCCATTTTCATCACAATACCAAACCAAGTGTGGTTGCTGAAGAGTGCTTTTGTGTCTGTGGGCACACACATATTAAATATTCTGCTGGCTTGTTCTGTCTGTTCCACTTGATATTAAGGATTTTATGCTTTCCTAAACACAGTACAATTAGGCTTTTGCACACATTACCCAAAAGAAAGCATCTCATTAATGTCATCTATTGATCAATTCCCAGTAATAATTTTATTGTCAACAGAATTATATGTGGAAAATTTGCTCTATTTTTCACTCACCTAAATGAACTTCTACTTTTTCCAGTTAGTCTCTTTCTCTTTGCCTGCACTTTGGAATTTTCTGCCCAACCTCAGTTTGACAGAATCTGTGGCTAGGTACTTTTTTTTTTAATTCACTGACTCTGAGAGATAATGTGATAATAAAGGGTATCTTGAGTTTTATCTTTAACAAGGAGTCACTTTTCTACCCAGTCCAAAAGGACCCAGTGTCTACTTTATAACTGATGTCATATATGAAAAATAGAGCTCAAATATAGCATATAAGTGCTAATCCAATATCACTCAGACTACTAGTGTTATTACATGTTGTAGTATTGCCATTTTAGAATCTTAAGCTAAGATTTCAACTCGTAGCTATACCTCAGTAATTAGCTATCAAGTGTGAAGCCTTGGGTTCAATCCTCAGTACCACAAAAATAAACAAATTCATTCATTTATTAAGATTTTTCTTGATTAGCTTTTTTTCTTGTATTAGAACTTCAATTAATCACAAATTTTAATGGCTGTAGGTTAGAGTGCTTTATATTTCTTATTCAAAGTGCTATAGTTCAATAATACTATTCCCACGCCTGTTTACTATAATTATCACATAATATTTTATGTGTATTTCTACATGAATAGTTCTATAATTCGACTAATATTTACTACTATTTCATTTGTTTTATTTGTTTAATACAGGGTCTCATGTAGATCAATTATCCACTTGTTTACTATAAAGCTAATGTTGACTTTGAAGTCATGACTCTTTACCTCCACATCTCAGTAACTAGGGTTACTGAGTACAAACATACCCTACTTTTGATTGGAATATGCATTCATTAGTCAAATCATCTGTTTTCTAAGTTCTCTGTAATATCATACTGGGTGAGCATTCTCAATTCTTACGTTGGTTTTCAAATCTTATGTGATCTGGTCCTCAGCTTTGTCTTATTGTTCTTTGTTCACTACAAGTCCATACTATTCATCTGACTTCTATAAACATCTCTAGTCTATTAACGTTAGCAATGATTCTGTCCATGGATTTCTCTGGAGATCCTTTGAAACATTTTCCCCTGATAGGATTTGTTCAATTACCACCTTCTTCTACTCAAATCTGATCCTTCTCTTCAAATCATACACTGTTTTCACCATACCTCTAACACTCCTGAAACAGGCTTTACCCACATGCATTGCTTTCCTTTTATTCTTTCTGTTTTCTGTGTGTGTGCAATGACTTTATTGTTAATTAAGTTATATATTTACTTTACATCTGGATCACAGCTTCCCTTCGCTTTTCTCCCAATCTCTCGCACTCTGCTCCTCTCTCCCTATCATGCATTCCTCCTCCACTTCTCACAAAAGTGGTGGCCCCCCCATGGATATCAACCATACTTGGCATATCAAGTGGCAATAATACTAGGTGAATCTTCTTCTATTGAGGCTAGATAAGACAGGCAACTTAGAAGAAAGGAATCCAGAGGCAGGCAGTGTAGTCAGAGACAGCACCCGATTTCACTTCAAGAGTCCCATATGAAGTCTCAGATGCACAAATGCTACATACAAGCAGACGACCTAGGATTGTCCTATTCATGATTTTTGGTTGACACTTCATTCAGTCTCCATGAATCCCTATGGGTCTATGTTAATAGACTCTATAGTCTTCCTGTGTTGTCCTTGACCATTCTTATTCCTTCAATACTTCTTTCCCTTCTTCCACAGGATTCTTCAAACACCACTCAGTGTTTTGCTGTAGGTCTCTGCACCAGCTTCCAAGAGTTGCTGAGTGAAGCCTTCCTGACAACAGTTATGCTAGTGTCCTTTCTGCAAGTATAGCAGAATATCATCCGTAATGTCAGGAGTGTCTTCCTTCTCATGTGATAGGTCTCCTGCTGGGTCAGTCATCACTTAGCCCTTTCCTCAAATTCTGCGACATCTTTTACCTCTCAGCACAAAAGCAATTAAATTATGAAGTTTCCAGGCAATTATATGCAACTAGAAAAGATCATCCTGAGTGAGATAAGCCAGATACAAAAAAGACAAACATAGTGTTTGACTCACTTATAAGTAATTATTAATCATAAAGTACCGGATAACCATGTTAGAGATCAAAGAAGCTAAGTAAGAAGAAGGGATCAAGGGAGCAGGCTTAATTCTCAGGAGAGGGGAAGTAGATTAGACATTGGAGGGTAGATGAAAAGAAGGGCCTCAGTGAGGGATGAGGTAGGGTAGGAGCAGGAGGATGAAGTGAGGGGAAGATGAAGGGTAAGAGTGCTGAAGGAAACAACTGGATTAGAGGGAGCATCACTGGGACAATCTAGACACCTTGGAAAATGGAAACCACCATGAATCTGTAAACATTATCCTACCTAAGATTTCTAGAAATGACAAATGTGGATCCTTAACTAGCTATCTTCTATAACTAGTCAAGGCATCCAATGTAGAAATCGGGATAGAAACATGGCCACAAAACTTAGTCCCACAATTTTTCCTATCTACTGGGTGTTTATCTTCGTTGAAACTCTTAAATACTTGTCCAAAGGTCTTAGAGCATTCTTGAGACATTGATAAGTCATAGTGAGACCCATTTTTAAAACTTAAATGTGATTATATCATTTGCCTTTTGCACTGCACATTTGATTTTACAAATGAAGCAAAAGAAACAATAGATAAAAACACTATTAGAGGTCCCATCATAAGTCAAGTTATAATGCCATAGATTTTATTCTTATACTCATTATTCCTTACCATTATATACTTGCATTGTATGTGGGGGGATGTATGGGTTTACGGGTGGATATGCACAGTTTTATGTAAAGGGCAGTGACAAACATTTTGTGTGTTATTCAATTTCTATACAATTTCTGTTTTTTAAGATAAGATATATATCTCTTAACTTGGAGGCCACCACTTGGGTATTATTATGGCCTAGCAAGCCCTAGAGATTTCCGCTTTCTCTGAGTCCCCCAGCACTTGCACTAACATTATGCACTATGACTTTTATCTAGATCTGAGACATTCTTATTGTCATATATGTATCTCAACCATTTTCCCAGTAGATCTGTCCAACCACTTCTGGTAAGTTTGTACTATAATTTTAAGGTAATTTTAAAGTATAATTATTCAGATTTTGATAAGGCAATAATAACCCTTTTACCATAATTTGATTATGAAGATTTTTTTGAAGATTCTGCATGATAAAATATGAAGTGTTCACAAACTTCCATTTCACTGATTTTGTCCAGAAAAGCACATGTGAATTTCTGTACATTTGCATTATAAGCTGATGTAGTCTTGTTTTATATTATATTATTTCATTTTATATGTCATGTTCTTGTTATGGAATCTAAACTGGTCTTGAATTCCTGACCCTCTTGACAGTTGAAGGCTGGTATTGCATGATTAAGTATCTTCTCAGTAAATATATATGTTCATATGAAAGACTTAATAACATGGAAAATACAGTTGTATAGTTCTGGCTAACTCTAAATATTTTTTTAAACTGTACCATAATAACTTCTCATCTAAAGACATATATTTGGCATAACTTGTCTCCAATAGTATAATCTGGGTTTTAGCAAAATTTAAAATTAAAAAAAAAAAGTTTCTGTGTTGAAATGTTTGATAGAACTTTTAAGATTGGTAGTGTTATTTGTCAATGTGCCTTTTGACATTGTACATTAATGTGTCTTATATTTCAATGTGTACATGTGAGAAATAAGTAGTGTATCAAGCATCTATGAAAGGTACACTAAAACAGAGAAATAGGTCTTTCAGAGATAGCTGAGTGGTTAAAAGCACTGAATGCTTTCCTGGAGAATTTGGGTTCAATTTTCAGTGCCAAGATATGTCAAATTAACAAATTATCAAATCTCATAACTACACCCATAGGATTCATTGTCCTCTTCTGGCCTCCATTATAACCAGATGTGCAACTGATAAATATAAATGCAGGCAAAAAGTCTATACACTTAAAATATTAAATTAGATAGTATAAACTATTACAGGATATTATATAAGAGAAATTATTTCATTGCTAGCCTAAGGGGTCCCATAGAAAGTTCTGAACAATGCATGCTCTTGGCAAGACAATGGTTTACTGTCAACAAACTGACAAGATTTTATTGCTGAAGACAATATCCAAACAACTCATAGATCATGGAGAAGTCAAGTTGGTGCTTACATAAAATCTTCACCCCTACATTCTATTGTCCATGATATGGAAATATAATCTTCAGGCTAATAAAAATCAAAAAAAAAGAAATGTAGACACCAAGTAGGCTATGAATGCTGTGATCTACAATGATCTGACTGCAAAATATGCTAGGGCAATGGTGGCACAAGATTGGTGGCAATAATCAACCGGTGTCTGATTTGGCTTTAGCCTGACTCCATGGGATGGAACCTGTACCCCACTGTTTGGGTAACCAAGAACCAGTGACTAGATCAGATAAAAGCAAATAGTTCTGATCTTTAAAAAGTATTAATAAATGACTCCTAATGAGATTCTACTATACTCATAGATCACTGCCTTATTTAGCCATCATCAGAGTTGTTTCTTCCTACAGCAGATAGGAACAAATACATAGACCGATAGCTCCATATTATACACACACACACACACACAAACACACACACACAGACCCACACACTCACCACAGAGGGAGAGAGAGGGAGTGAGAAAGAAAAAGAGAGAGAAAGAGAAAGAGAGAAAGGGAGGGAAGGAAGGACAGAGGAAGAGAGAGACAGAGAGAAATTCAGTACTCATTTCTGTAGTAGATGTCTCCATAAAATCTCCTCAGAGCTCAGAAAACCACATAGAAGAAGAGGTGGAAAATAGAGCCAGAGGGGATGGAGGACACCAAGAAAACAAAGTTCTCTAACCAAACATGAGCAAAGCTCATATGAACTCAGGGACACTAAAGCAGCAAATACAGGGCTGACAAAGTTCTATACCAGGTCTTAGGTATAATGGCTTAGGTATAATGGCTTCCTGTTTAGTGTTTTTAATGGGATTATTGTGTGTGTTAAAAACTAGTTCTGAGATTATTGTGTCTTTTCTTGGCATCTTTTCCTCCTCTTGCTTGGCTTGCCTAAGATCTATATAATGGTCTTTATTCTATCTTATATTTTTGTTGTGTTTTGATGTTATCTCCTAGAAAGCTGATTATTTCTAAGAAGTGATAGAAAGGGAATCAAACTGGATGGGAGGGGAGGTGGAGAGCATCTATAAAGAATAGATGGAGAAAAATGTTAATCAAGATAAAAATAGAGATGAACATATAGTCATCTATTCTTTCATGCTTCCCATATGTACCTTTATTTTCTATCAGTATGTATAGGGTAGATACAGTGGATATAGGTATAAAGCATTCACAAATAACTATCTCTCCATTCCACAATCTGCAGTGTCTCATTTTATCTATATATCTAGAAAATAGTATTTTATAAGCAAACTGAAATGTCATGGTATTTTATAAAATATCCAAATATTTGTTATTGTTTGTGATTATTAGGTAATGAAAACAATGTTTATAAGAGACCATTTTTATTCTCTCAAAAACGTAGAAAAATTCTATATGAAAGAAAAAGTGCACACATATATTATTATAGAAAATTCTCAGCAACTATATTTTCAAGAACATACTGCATGCCTTAGAAGCAGTAGAATCTTATCCAGGAGCATACATCAAAGGCTGAGATTATATGTGTATGCAATATCCACTCATTTTTACCCAAGGATTTTTAGTGGACAATGATAAACTGTGGTTATTCTGGTGGCCTCTAAGTTAGTCCTTGCAACTTGTCTATGGCAGAGTAAATTTTCAGATGTCATGATTTGTTTGAATCTTTTAGAAGAATACTCAGCTAAAACATGAAATTGTTTGACAAGAATATCTGTCATGTAGAAAGGCAATAGAATTGAGGTTTCTAGATTTTAGTGAGTTTTTTTGTGCAAAAGAAAGTTTAGGTCTCAAACTTTAGTTAAAACTTTGAAAATGTACAGATTAATATGAAACAACTACAATTCATTCAGTCCAACAAGCCCTATTTGTCTGCCCCAATCAATATAAAAAAAGGGCTAAACTAAACATCTAAAATAATATGTTTATCTGAGAAAGTATCTCAATCATGCCTGAGTTCTTTCAAGTCGCACTACTTGATTTGCACAGGCAATTTTCTGAGAAATTATGGAGAAAATCAGAAAATTATTAAATGCCTTAGAAGGAAGCAGCAGGGGTCTGTTCTAAGATATTGCTGATTGTTCTCTATTCTTGAATAGCTGGTGTTTTTCACAAAGGAAACTTTTTTCCTTTCTTGAATTAAAATTTCAGAGCACTCCTTTAGAAAAACAGGCATAGGATATTTATTGTAATTATTCTAAGCAGTATTACTTCTTACTGCTATTTACAGATTTATGGAAAAGAAAATAGCATGTGCTCTTCTTATTTCAATATATAGGATTCCGGTAGAGTGGAAATTAAAGATAAGATGAGTTATATACTTAACATGATTTGAAGTTAGAAAGATGGAATAAATAAGCTATTCAGAAAACAACTACTCTTTGCCAAGACATCAGTTTTCTGAAAACTTAGATAGAAGCCATTTGTAATTTCAGGGAGTATATTAAAATAAATGGAAAATATATTTTAAAAATATGGCTTAGATTTTTAAGTATTCTACAATAAATCATGAAGTAGTAGCTCTTTGAAGGTTTCCCTATCAATGTGCATATGCACACCTGTGTACTCCTATTGTATATCATTTCTTCTGAGATAAAATATTATATTGAAGGGATGCTCATTAAGGGTCTGAATGTTTAGAAAGTATCCAAATATTCCATGCAGGAGGAAAACTCTTTAAAATAAGTAAACAACTTAAAATCTTTAGGAAGTCCCTAAAACTGACAAGATGGGATGTATTTCTCCCTCCCCAAGTATATATGACCAATAAGGGATGCTCAGATACTCTCTCAGAAGAACTAAGTTGCTTACAAGAACTTGAGGTAACAAGTATACATAAAAGAGATTCTGTTAACTAAAGAGCTATCTGAAAGTTGTACAATGAAGTAATATGTTCTAGTCTTGTGAACTATCTCCCTCTTAGGTTGGGTTTTGGTGATTCATCTGTCTTTTGGTCATTCATACTTCTGTAAGCAACCCCTAACCCATTCTTGTATAAATACACACACTCCAAATTAATTGGTTCACCATGTGGGACGTTGGTAATGCCTATATATTGTCTTTCTTTGGTTCCCCATCAGAGATAAGGAAACATTTGTCCCTGTCTCTCAGGAGTCATGTCAAACAACTACAGCTATGAGAATATAAGAACACAGGGCATGATCTTCTTTACAATATAGACTTTGAAAAGTTATTAAAAATAAGCAGATTTGAATAATTTCAGTGGAAATATACACTGAAAATTAATCTGACTTTGTGACTTTATATGTTATATGAAGTTATATTGTCCCACAAAGTGGCATAGTCTCATTAAAATCCTCTTGACAGTATTTTAAAATTTGATTGTGGTTATGCTATATCTCTTACCTATCCTTCTTAACACAATTAGATATTTATAGTCCAGCTCTACCTAAATGTATCTAGCCCTTTCCTGATGGTTTTCCTACAATGTCATATATGAGTATTGTATCAGAATTATTCTGTTTATTCTCTTCTCTATCATTTCACTTCTTGCTTTCTTTGGGAGGCTCCCTCTAGGAAGAGCATGACGTGTATATGTGTTCCTCACATAATGTGAATACCTGTTATCTGTGGGAATAGCTTTCAGACCATCCTTATAAAATTAAAACTCTGGGCATTATGGAAAATAAATACTAGAGGTAACTAATTTAGAAGAGGAAATTTCTATTTGAATAACCCTTTTTCAGAGTGTTCCATCTTTGGCTGTTCAGTCCTGTCATTTGGTCCTATAGCAGAGTATTATATCATAGAGGATACATATGTCAAAGAAAACTGCTCAGGTAAGGACATCTATGAAATAAAAAGGGAGAGGAGAGAGCTCCAATATCATTTTAAAGGGTAAACACACAACGTTCTAACTTTCTTAAATGAATCCCTATTCTAAAAGGTTCAAACTCCACAAAGTGATACAAGATGACACTATACATTTAGCACATGGGATTCTGGGAATATGAAATAGCTGACTCATAAAAGTTTCTAATTTTACAAACTGAGTGTTTCTGTGTATATCGAGAGTATGTCATCAAGAGGAAACTGTGTCCACAAAGACAAGCCATGATCTTTTATCATTACTTCATTATTCATGGATAAAATACCTTTTTCACATTTTTCAAATCATATAATCCAGTGGGAAAGAAGGATATTTTCAAAACCTCAGAATTTATGAGTAAAACACAGCTTATGGTTTGAATATTATTCTCCTTATAAATTTACATTGAAGCATATACCCAAAGTATTTATTATTGATATTAAGAAAGTAGAATTGGAAAAATATGCATATTTGGAGTGTCTGAATTGTTATTAGGTCATCACTGTGTAATTTTTACATTCTGAATTCCTCACCTTAAAGAATGAGAGAGAAGTGAGACAAAAACAGGACAATCCTCACATATTTCTCTGCCAAAGGACACATGTGACATGAAGAATTACTTGAAACTGAGCAGAGGTGACAAGAGCTAAGTAGAAAGAGCCAGAGGGTAGGGGAGAGGAGGAGATGAGACACATTTATTAAGTATGCTTAGTCCAAATGTCTATCTGAAACATTATATAATTTAAAATTTTTAAACAATTCTAAAAGAAAGAGAATACTTTGTAGAGAATACTTATAAATGATCCTTATTAAACATATGGATAATCAGCCATTGGGATGGATATTTCTGAAAGGTTGAATAAGTGGCTAATTTAAAAGAAAGCTCATGTCCCAGAAACATCAAGACCAATTGTAAATACAAATTGCATAACTTGTGATGTGGATGGTGTAAACCAAGCCAGATTGAGATAAAGAGAAGAATAAGAGATCTGTGAGGAGTTGCAGGAAGGAAAAGGCAAAGTCATAACAGCATATGAAAAAAATCAAGAATAATGAGTGACACAGAACTTATAGAGGGCTCAAACCAAACGGCCATGAGCATAGGTCTGCGGTGAACATTTTCAAGGCTGGCATGAAATTATAAAGTATTTTATTTTCAAATTTATTGTAGAGTATTTTGTATGCTGACTGCTTTCTGGTTTAAGGATTTTACTGGATAACTGCATCAGTTGACACATTAATGAAACCTTTTGTCCTGCCTGTTCTTAACTAATGGATTTGCTTATTGAGCAGCATGGAGACATGATAGGGGAACACAGGAGGTATTTTTTGTTGAAAGTGTTGATAGAGTTTTATCAAAGAACTTATTTTGTTGGCCCTAAAAGATACAGAACAGCACTCAGACAATAAACAGATTCTACATTAAGATGATGTTTCCAATTTTCATGGGGGTACTTGTTTTGTTTAAGGTTGCTTTTGATCTCTTGGTTGCTTTCAAAAAATGTTTAGCACAATACAGAAATATACATATACTTTTCTTTTGATTCAGAGACACAAGAGTTTTCAAAAAATAAAGACTAAGCTGTGAATTATCTTAGGTTGTAAATGCTGTTTATGTGGAAAATCTAAGGTATGTTAAGGTCAGCTGCATTGCTATGTTAACAGTAGGTTAAATTTAAATAGGCTGAATACACAGTGGAAAATCAGTCAAAGGCATACTGCTGGAAAATTTTGGAGCTTAACCCTTCATTATCAGTCTGTAAGTCTTAAATGATCACAAGATATATTCTTAATGTGTCTGAAAGGTTTGGAGAACAATCAGTCTCTTTGAGTCCAAAATATATTTTCAGGGGAAAAAAACCTGAATATCAAAGAAGTAACACTTTTATCACAAATATTCAATTTCTAATGCAAATAAAGAAGATTAGCTCAGACCCAATGATAAATAGGGGAAGAAATTTCATGGACACAACTTAAAGTCAAAATTTTGTTTTGAGAGAGCTATATAATTGCCTCAGGGAATCCCTGTCCTACTCATGCAAACACATCAGACAATTCACATTCTTTTCCCCTTTGGTCAGGTGTTGCCATGTGTAGAGATGAGAAAACAGGTAGAAGCAGTCTATACCATGAGCATTGCTCTGTTAAAACTAGTAGCTCTCATTCTTATTTTCAAAGACTGGAAGAAAATAAGTATTGAAGGCATGGATTTCAATCAAATGGATAATGAAATAACAAGGATCGACAATAAGTCATCAGTGATAGTCTAGGGAGAGATCATCCCTCTCTACAATGCCACCTGCTTGAAACTTCACCCTGGAAATCTATCCAGACCTACAGGTGGATCTCTGATGTGGTAGGAATTCTTTCACTTAAACTTTCTTGTTCTTTTCACACTTCCCTCAGATGAAATATTTATTGGTTGTTGACCCAATCTCCAAAGTAGGACAAAGCAACTTGATCTCTTGAGTAAAATATGATTTCCTTAGCACCATGTGGTGATATGGGTTTTCCTATCATGTAGATTCTTTTTTAAAAAAATTTACTTATTGCTTTACTTATTGCCTTATTGCTGTGCCCACTCCTGGTGTCCCCTCCAACAGTTCATCTCCATTCTCCCTCCCTTTCTCCTCTGAAAGAGTGGAGGGCCTCTGAGTATTCTCCAACCCTGTCATATCAAGGCTTTGCTGGGCTAGGTGCTTCATCTCTGACTGAGGCCAATGAAAGCAGCTTCAACAAATGGTGTTATTATAACTGGATGACTACATGGAGAAGGAGATATAAATCAATCACCTTGCACAAAACAGAAGTCCAGGTGAATCAAAGACCACAATGTACCACATACATTAAGTATAATAGAAAAGAAAGTAGGGAGTAGCCTTGAACTCATTGGTACAGGGGAAAACTTCCTGAACAGAACACCAATGGCTCAGGCTCTAATAACTACAATTGGTAAATGGGGCCTCATGAAAATGAAAAGCATCTGTAAAGCATTCAGACAAAACATCAGTCTACAGATTGGAAAACCACCTTCATATTTGACAGAGGGCTAGTATCCAAAATTTAAAAAGAACTCAGTAAGTTAGACACCAAGAACCCAAATTACCCAAATAATAATTGGGATATAATACTAAACAGTGGATTTTCAACACTGCTGAATGGTTGAGAAACACTTTAAAAATGTTTAAAATCTCTAGTCATTAAAGAAATGCAAATTAAAACTACTCTGAGATTACAGCAAATACCAGTCAGAATGGTTAAAATCAAAAACATCCTGATAAGGATTTTGAGCAAGGGGAACACTCCTTTGTTGGTGGTAGGAGTGCAAACTTTTATAACCACTTTGGAAATCCAATTTGCAGTTTCTCAGAAATCTTGGAATAATTCTACCTCAAGACCCAGCTATAACACTCCTGGCTATATACCAAAAAAGATGCTCCCACATCCCACAAAAACACTTGCTCAACTATATTCATAGTAGCTTTATTCATAATAGTTAGAAACTAGAAACAATCTAAATGTGACTCAACTGAAGGATGACTAAAAAAATGTGGTACATGTATACAGATTTCTACTTAGCTATTAAAAAGAAAGACATAAAGAATTTTGGAGGCAAATAGATGGAACTTGAGAATATAATCCTGAGTGAGGTAACCCAGATCCAAAAGGACATACGTGTTATATAGTCAGTTATAACTGATATTAGACATAAAATATAGGATGCCTATGCTATATCTAAATTCTTATCTGAGAAAAGAACCACAAGTATTTGTGACACTTTTCTGTTTCTTGTTCAAAATGCTTAGCCTTTACCAGTACTTTTCATACCTTACTTATATTATCACCAACATTTAAAGAACTTCTTAAAACATCATTACTCATGAACATAGAACCGACTTATTACTCAAGTTGGAACAACAGAAGCAAAAATGACAGTGTCGTAGAATTTACAGATTTTTTAATGAAACATTGCATTTTATTAATTATATAAGAACACTCATGAAAAACAAAAGAGGTGCAGAAATTTTAAAATATAAAACTTTAGCCATATTTGAAATGTATACTTAACACTTTGAACAAATCTTTATATACTCTTTTACCAAAATGTACTTTATCTTAAATATTATTATCTTTTGATCATTAATTGGTCAAGTACCAATATGTTGAGATTTTTGTCATTCAAAAAAATTTATCAGATATATTGATTAAATGGCTCCAACAGTGACATTAGAATAATAGCTTTTTAATAATTAAATGTATTTATTGTCATTTTCTTCTGAAGTCACCTGTATTCACTTTAATATACTTAGGATGTGGAAGAAGTTTGAAATGTAATTATGTATACATATTCATATCAGTGGAAACAAATACCGATGTGTACAGATGAATATATGAGGCATAGGTAGATTTGATTTGTAAGTAAAAAATAAGGAAATTAATTTTAGTTTCATTATTAATAAGTCAGTTCTTATTGTTCAACATTTTTCATTCATATATGATTTGAAGCCATGCTAATTTTAACTTATATTAGTCATATGATAAATATTATAAAAACTTTATAAATATATTTGTTGTGATTATGATGTCCATTATTTAAATGTAGAAGGTAGATGAATACATGCCTCATTTTATTAATAGTATTCTGTCCATTGGTTCATTTCTGATCACCAAGAATAAGAGACCAGATTATGAAGAAAAGAAAGACTGATTCTGTTTCTTATGTTTTTTTTACTTACTTTTTACAGTCTCTTTACCCACAGGGTTTGGAAAATACTGTTTGCAAACATGACAAATTGGAGAATACAAATGAAATCTTTCTTCAAATACATGGCTTTGACTCAACAAATTCAAACCAGCTGTACTTGCGTTAGATGCTAAGGAAATATTGCACCACAACTTGTTTGTTCACAAATCTCAATAGATGTAATACATTGTCCTGCAGGTGACATTTACTTGACAATGTATACTTTTTGGGTTGGCTAAACTGAAAAAAAATAATAACTTCCTCTGTAAAATACTTTTAAATATCTCTAAAATGTTTTATTTGAATTTTAAAGGAAAGTGTTTATTTTTACTTAATTGAATGCCTTAAAATTTTCATTCCTGTAATCCAATTGCCAAGAAGACAATACCCAGTAGGACACAGTAATTTAGATAAGTGGTATTTAGTGTAAAGTGAGAAATCTACAAACAGGAGTTGGATTTGCAACACAGTGTCCTTATCAAATATAAGCAAATACACAACAAGATAGACACAAAAGTCCTGAAAAGAGGGCATAATGGGTAAGAACACTTACCTGCTCTCTTCCAGAATCCAGGAGTCAATTCCCAGCATCCAGGATGTGGCTTACAATGGTCTGCCACTCCAGTGCCTAGTTATGTAAGCAGGTAAAAACACCTATACCTGTAAAATAAATTATGAGAGAGAGAACAAAGCAAGATTGAGACAGAGGATGAGAGGAGAATAAATAATATTTTCAGCAATATCCTTTGATTTATAAATGTGTTATCTAGAGTTAAATATTCACTAGCAAAGAATACCAAGAAGGTATTATCTTAAACAATAAACTCATAAATCAGTGAGAGGGAAACATGTATCAAGCAAAATATATCATAGCTAACATAATTTTAATATTACCAAACAGTGTACTTTCTAGGTTGTGCAATTTCTTACATTTCACAATTCTAAGCATAGATATTTGTTTACAAATCCCTTAACTGTCTAAGACCTTAAAGTATGTATCAACAAGTGAAATAGAAACCTTATATGTATTTAGTGTAAATACCTTGTAGGGCCATTGATCTCAGTTTGTTGACTTGTATGTCTTATTCCCACAAGAGAGCTTATATGATTTGCCAGCCTTAGGGTACCTGTAACTTCACCAAACCTCCAAACATTTTGCTACATGATTCAGTGAAAACATGAGAAATCTTTGCTGAGTTTCCTTGATGAATCTCTGCCTATCATGATGAATATCTTTTATCAACTTCAAGGCTGGAGGCTCTCTGAGACTGAGTAGAAGCTGCTTCCCATTCTTGCTCTGAAATATTTAATAGGAAAGCATCATCAGTGAACCAGACACTTATATGACCCAAGAAATGTTTATGTCGAGATCCCTATATGTCCATTGCAGTTAAATGTACCAGAGATAATGTCTATCTCACCCCATCTCGGGAAGTAGGTCTTCTTACTACTCACAAAGTTATCAGAGTTATAAAAGAAAAAATATATGCACAACTATTGGCCAGGGTTATTTTAGACAGGGATGCAGCAAAGGACTACCAAAAACAGGGATCCATTGCAAGCAAGTCCATCAGAATACTGTAAAGGGGACAAAGACATAGTGATTCTTAACTAAAAGTGTCGCACTTGTAAGAGACTTGAGCCATTTGGCATAGCACTGGCCTTGAAAGTGTTGGGGTTGGTTTTTGTTTTCGTTTTGTTTGTTTTGTTTTTTTTTTTTTTGCCCTCAGAGGATATGGGTTGCACCATTTGAGGTTGTTCAAGGTAAAAATAGGAACATAGGCCATTGCACTCCCAAAGCAATTGATATCATTTATAAAGTAAGCAAAAACAATTAAAATAAGACAAACCAAAGGCTGCATGGAGACAAGCCCTACTTTCCTAAAATCATGGTATCATGTTGTGAGAAGTCAGCCAGATGAGACTTTTATGTTGAAACACCCATGAGTTACCTTCAATATGCATGCATTTCTAGCCAACAATGTTCATTCTTCATATGCCAACCAATCAGTCAGCATAAGTTTCTTAATAAGTATGAGCTATTCATATGAATCTAGAAGCTTATAACTCCAAACATTTAATGGGTACTTCTAACCAATGTAAGTGATCTTTGATATTTATATAGTGAGAAGATCCTAAGATATATACAACCCAGTGACAACTGGGTATAGGAGTCCTAAAATTCAGACAGATTTGCTTCTCTCTCTCTCTCTCTCTCTCTCTCTCTCTCTCTCTCTCTCTCTCTCTCTCTCTCTCTCTCCCTCCCTCCACCCCTCCCCCCCCTCTCTCTTTCTCTTTGTTTTTTCAAGATAGGGTTTCTCTGTGTAGCCCTGGCTGTCCTGGAACTCACTCTGTGTAGACCTGGCTGACCTCGAACTCAGAATTACGCCTGCCTCTGCCTCCCAAGTGCTTGGATTAAAGGCATGTGCCACCACTGCCCAGCCTTAGAATCCCTTTTGTTTTTTAATAAGTATTTTCTTTATTTACATTTGAAATGATATCCCCTTTCCTGGTTTCCCCTCCAAAAAAACCCCCCAAAAACCTGTTCCCTCCCCCATTCCTCTGCTTACCAACCCACCTTCTCCTGCTTCCTGGCCCTTGCATTCCCCTACACGGGGAGCATAGAGCCTTCAGAGAAACAAGGGCCTCTCTTCCCATTGATAAATGACTAGGCCATCCTCTGTTACATATTCAGCTGGAGCCATTAGTCCCACCATGTGTCATTTTTAGTTGATGGTTTAGTCCCTGGGAGCTCTGAGGTTCCTGGTTAGTTCATTTTGTTCCTCCTATGGGGCTGCAAACCCCTTCAGCTCCTTGGGTCCTTTCTCTAACTCCTTCATTGGGGATCCTGTGCTTAGTCTAATGGATGGCTGTGAGCATCCACTTCTGTATTTGTCGGGCACTGGCAGAGCCTCTCAGGAGACAGCTATTTCAGTCTCCTGTCAGCCAACACCTGCTGGCATCCACAATAGTGTCTGGGTTTAGTGATTGTATATGGGAAGGATTCCCAGGTGGGGCAGTCTCTGGATTGTCCTTCCTTCAGTCTCTGCTCCATACTTTGTCTCTGCAACTCCTTCCATGGGTATTTTCCCCCCTTCTAAGAAGGATCAAGGTGTTCACACTTTGGTCTTCCTTCCTCTTGAGTTTCTTGTGGTTTGTGGATTGTATCTTGGGTATTTGAAGCTTCTTGGCTAATATCCACTTATCAGTGAGTACATACCATGTGTGTTCTTTTATGATTGGGTTACCTCACTCAGGACGATATTCTCCATTTCCCTAAGAATTTCGTAAATTCATTGGTTTTTTTTTTTATCTTTTAAGTAAAACTCTAACTTTATTGAACAAAGGAATAAATGAGGGTTTCAAGTTTTCTTATCATGGTTATTTTTAAGCCATCTGATCCATGACAGTATTTAACAACACAAGATGTTTGTCTATTTTTGTCATTTGTATTTTGTTTAATTTTATACTCATAAATATA
>NW_022196891.1:38075946-38099619 GCF_008632895.1 Mastomys coucha | reverse complement strand
GACAAATACTTCTGTTTCCTATATCCCAGCCAGAACAAAAATCTGTGATGTAACATTTTCATTATGCAGGACTTGCTTTTTACATTTCAGTAAGAATGCCATATAGCCTTTTCTGAAACAAAATGTCTAGGGTGCTAATGAAGGAAAAAGTTTAATAAGCTTATTTATTTAAATCAAATTCTCCAGTAAGAAATAGAGAATCTGACGATACTTTACTTAAAAGGCCGTGTAAATAGTTATCTGTCAAAATTCCATACCCACATGAACAAGTATGTGCAGTTCAACAACATCCCCTCACTGGAAAGATGAGCACTCATGTTCCCAAAAGAACTTTTAAAAGCCTCAAAATTCTGTGTCTTCTCTGGCTTGCTTCTCTCTGGACTCCACCCACGCTTTATTAATGGTTCGCTTCATGTCATCGTCTCCGTCTTCATAAATTTTCTTTAGAACGTTCATTAATCCCTCACTAGGATCTGCCTCAGTGTCATAGGAAGGTTTTTCTTTCTCTTTGCATTCTTCTTCCACCTGAGTTAAGTAGTCCCATCGTGTGTTTTCCGATTTCTTTCTACATAGAATAATAACTGTGTCAGTCTTGACTTTTTTTGAACTGCTTTCCACAGAGATAGGTTTCAAAAGATTGTTCACAATCATGGAGTAATTCTTGCCATTGAGGTTTTTTACCAAAAGATCAAATGACCTCTCTGTGAAATGTACCTGCACATTCTTAGTGGGAACCTGATGAACTCTAGTTAAGGTAATATAGATTTTCACAAACTTATCTGACTGATCCCATCCATAATTACTGATTTTCACAGTGCATCCTGTTGTAAGAGGAGCAACCACAGCAGCTGGCTTTTCAGTATCAAGGTCTGGTTTCTTCTGCGACTTCTGTTGCATCTTGTTCTTGAGTTCTGTCTCAATCTTGGATTTTTCACTTGTAAGACCATCACGCAGTCTTTTCCTAGTGGACTTTTCCAGCAATACTTTGACCTCTTCTAGGTCTTTCTGCAACTCCTCCAAAGCCGAAGCCATGCTGTGGCGCGTAGGACCCAAGGCCGGAGCTGCAGCCCTGCACTGAAGCAGACAGGAAGAGCCGAACACGCCACCCACGAGCGTCGAGCGCAGTGAGCTCCACCAACCTGGCATGACTCTGCGGCCCGGCCTCTGCACGAGAAGGCTCTGGAACCTTCATGAGGCTCCGCTGCCAGCCCACAAGGCCCCACCCCAAATTCATTGTTTTTAATAGCTGAATAGTACTCCATTGTGTAAATGTACCACATTTTCTGTATTCATTATTCTGTTGAGGGACATATGGGTTTTTTCCAGCTTCTGGCTATTATAAATAAGGCTGTTATGAACATAGTGGAGCATGTATCCTTATTATATGTTAGAGCATCTTCTGGGTATATGCCCAGGAGTGGTATAGCTGGGGGTAGTACTATGTCCAATTTTCTGAGGAACCGCCAAACTGATTTCCAGAGTGGTTGTACAAGTTTGAAATCTCACCGGCAATGAAGGAGTGTTCCTCTCTCTTCACATTTGCTGTCACCTGAGTGACACTTGATCTTAGCCATTCTGACTGTTGTGAGGTGGAATCTCAAGGTTGTTTTCATTTGCATTTCCCTGATAACTAAGGTTGTTGAACATTTCTTTAAGTGCTTCTCAGCCATTCCGTATTCCTCAGTTGAGAATTCTTTGGTTAGCTCTGTACCCCATTTTTAATACGGTTTTTGGTTGTCTGGAGTCTAACTTCTTGTGTTCTTTTCATATATTGGATATTATCCCTCTATCAGATATAGGATTGGTAAAGATCTTTTCCCAGTCTTTTGGTTGCTGTTTTGTCATATTGACAGTGTCTTTGCCTTACAGAAGCTTTGCAATTTTATGAGATCACATTTGTCAATTCTTGATCTTAGAGCATAAACTATTCGTGTTCTGTTCAGGAAAATTTCCCATGTGCCCGTGAGTACAACGATCATGCCCACTTTCTTTTCTGTTAGTTTCAGTGTATCTGTTTTTATTTGAAGGTCCTTGATCCACTTGGACTTGAGCTTTTTACAAGGAGATAAGAATGAAACAATTTGCATTATTCTACATGCTAACCACCAGTTGAATCAGTAGCATTTGTTTAAAATACTGTCTTTTTTTGCACTGGACGGTGTTAGCTCCTTTGTCAAAGATCAAGTGACCATAGGTGTGTTGGTTCATTTCTGGGTCTTCAATTCTATTTCATTGATCTACCTGGCTGTCACTTGCAGTTTTTTATCACAATTGCTCTGTAGTATAGCTTGAGGTCAGGGATGGTGATTCCACCAGAGTGATTCCAGATGAATTTGTAAATTGCTCTTTCTAACGCTGTGAAGAATTGAGTTGGAATTTTGATGGGCAATGAATCTGTAGATTGCTTTCAGCACAATGACCATTTTTACTATATTAATCCTGCCAATCCATAGGAGAGTATTAATAAATGTTTCTATTTCCTTAGAGTATATGAGACTGTTTAGATCATTTATCTGATGTTGATTTAACTTTGGTTCCTGGTTTCTGTCTAGAAAGTTGTCCATGTAATCCAGGTTTTTCAGTTTTTTTGAGTACTGGCTTTTGTAGTAAGATCTGATGATTTTTTGGATTTCCTTAGTTTCTGTTGTTATGTCTCCCTTTTCATTTCTAATTTTGTTCCTTAGGATACTGTCTCTGTGCTCTCTAGTAGACTGGCAAAGGGTTTATTTATTTTGTTGATTTTCTCAAAGAACCAGCTCCTGGTTTGGTTGATTCTTTGTATAGTTCTTTTTATTATCATGTGGTTGATTTCAGCCCTGAGTTTGATTACTTCATGCTGTGTACTCCTCTTGGGTGAATTTGCTTCTTTTTATTCTAGAACTTTCAGATGTGCTGTCAAACTGCTAGTATATGCTCTCTCCAGTTTCTTTTTGGAGGTACTCAGAACTATGAGTTTTCCCCTTAGGACTGCTTTCATTGTGTTCCATAAGATTGGGTTGTTGTGATTTCAATTTCATTAAACTCTAAAAAACTGTTTAATTTCTTTCTTTAGTTCTTCCTTGACCATGTTATCATTGATAAGATTGTTGTTCAGCTTCCACGTGTATGTGGGCATTCTATTGTTTATGTTGTTAAGGGGCAGCCTTAGTCCATGCTGATAAGATAGGATGCAAGGAATTATTTCAATCTTTTTATATCTGTTGAGGACTGTTTTGTCACCAATTATATGGTCAATTTTAGAGAAAGTACCAAGAGGTGCCAAGAAGAAGGTATATTATTTTGTTTTAGGATAAAATGTTCTATAGATATCTATTAAATCCATTTGTCTTATAACTTCTGTTGGCTTCACTGTGTCTGTGTTTAGTTTGTGTTTCCATGATCTGTCATTGCAGAGAGTGGGGTGTTGAAGTCTCCCACTATTATTGTGTGCAGTGCAATGTGTGCTTTGAGCTTTAGTAAAGTTCCTTTTATGAATGTGGATGTCATTGCATTTGGAGCATAGATGTTCAGAATTTAGAGTTCAACTTGGTAGATTTTGCCTTTGATGAGTATGAAGTGTCCAGCTTGTTTCTTGGAACCATTTGCTTGGAAAATTGTTTTCCAGACTTTACTCTGAGGTAGTGTCTGTCTTTGTCCCTGACTAGACTTTCTGGTATGCAACAAAATGTTGGATCCTATTTATGTAACCAGTCTATATGTCTTTTTATTGGGAAATTGAGTTCATTGATATTAAGAAATATTAAGGAAAAGTAATTGTCACTTCCTGTTTTTTCATTGTTAGAGTTGGAATTCTGTTCATTTCAATATCTTCTCTTAGTTTTGTTGAAAGATTACTTTCTTGCTTTTTCTAGGGTGTAGTTTCCCTCCTTATGTTGGAGGTTTCCATTTATTATCCTTTGAAGGGCTAGATTTGTGGAAAGATATTGTATATATTTGGTTTTGTCATGGAATACCTTGGTTTCTCCATCTATGATAATTGAGAGTTTTGCTGGGTTTCCTGGACTGGCATTTGTGTTTTCTTACAGTCTGTACGACATCAACCCAGGATCTTTTGGCTTTCATAGTCTCTGGTGAGAAGACTGGTGCAATTCTGATAGGTCTGCCTTTATATGTTACTTGACCACTTTCCCTCACTGCTTTCAATAATCTTTCTTTGTTTTGTGCAGTTTGTGTTTTGATTATTATGTGACAGGATGAATTTCTTTTCTGGTCCAAACTATTTGGAGTCATGTAGGCTTCTCATATGTTCACGAGCATAACTTTCTTTTGGTTCAAGAAGTTTTCTTCTATAAGTTTGTTGAAGATATTTACTGGCCCTTTAAGTTGGAAATCTTCACTCTCTTCTATACCTATTATCCTTAGGTTTGTGCTTCTCACTGTGTCCTAGATTTCATGGATATTCTGGGTTAGGATCATTTTGTATTTTGCATTTTCTTTGATTGATGGGTCAATGTTTTCTATGGAGTCTTCTGCCCCTGAAATTCTTTCTTCTATCTCTTGTATTCTGTTGGTGATGCTTGCATCTATGGCTCCTGACTTCTTTCCTAAGTTTTCTATCTCTAGAGTTGTCTCCCTTTGTAGTTTCTTAGTTGTTTCTACTTCCATTTAGATCCCGGATGGTTTTGTTCAATTCATTCACTTGTTTGGTTGTGTTTCCCTATAATTCTTAAGGGATTTTGTGTTTCCTCTTTAAGGGCTTGTACCTAGTATTTGTTTCTTGGTAACCCTGTAGTTGGTTTCTGTCAAATGCCTGCATAGAGATTATGAAAATTCTGGTACTCAAATTGCCATTATTTGTAGGCAATGATCTGTTCAGGCAACTTAGGATCAGTCAAGTAAGAGGCCTTGAACCCTGGAATCCTAGTGGGCAGTTTCTCCTGCAGTGGGTGGAAGGAGTTTGGCTATAACTCCTGAGACTTTTGCTCCTGTTTAGTCACAACCTCTCACAGCTGTCTCCGCATGAGATGTGTGCTCTATCAGGCAGACAATGCCCCAAGCTCCCAGCATTCTAGCTGGACCCTACATCCAGTCACTGACCACAACCAGGCATGCCTCATTCCAAAGACAGATAGCCACACCTCATACAATATAAAGGGTGGTTTGCCCCCACTTCCCTCTCTTGCTCTTTGTCTCCCCTCTTGCTTCCCTTCTTCCTATCTTGCTCTTTGTTCTTCTCTTGCCCTCTTCCTATCCTCTCTTGCTTCCTTTCTTCCTTTCTTGTCCTCTTTCTAGCTCTCTTGCTTTCTCTCTATCTTGCTCTTTGTTTTCTTCTCTTGCTTCTTTCTTTCCTTTTTTCTCTCTCTCCTCTTCTCCTCTCCTTTCCTCCCCTTTCCTTCTCTCTACTTGACTGGCCTATTTTCTCATTCCTGTCATAAAATATCTCATTAGTCATATCTCCTTTTGAATAACACGCTCTGCCACAGGCCTCAGCTGCAGAGAGAGAGAGACCTAGGCTACAGCAGTGAACCACCAGGCCCCAGAATTTTTATTCTTTTATTATTATTATTGTTGTTGTTGTTGTTGTTGTTGTTGTTGTTGTTGTTATTGTCAATGAGGTTTGGACCTTGGCAGTCACTTCCTTCTGAGTGCCTCTTCCCAGACAACACGGAGAAATTTTACTTATCAAGCTCTTAATTTTCTCATGCCATATACATGACATAATATGGTGCCTAGTCTTTGTTGCATGATTAATTTGTATAGTTCCTAAAGGAAGGTAGTGTTATTGTATTAGCAAGCTGGTACTCCTTACATGTAATGTTTGATATACTGATGGAAGATAGCCACATGAAGGCTTGTTAAAGAATATCATAGATGTATTGTACTCATTTTCACATGAAGACAGAGACTGATTATCTGAGACTGATACTGAAAAGGCTATTTGCAACACAAGTATCTGCATAAAATGTCTCCTCATCTTGACAGCTGTAAACATCCATATTCTAGGAGCTTTATAACTGCTTATCCCACTAAAATGGCCTACCTTGTTACCTGCAATGGGTCTCCAGATATCTGAGATATTCTGCTGGGTTCACAAGGGATGTGGGATTGAAAACTTGTTTTCAAATTGAGTATTTCCTTTCGTTCTTTCTTTCTTTTTTTTTTTTTTAATGCATAGAAGAAATACAGCTGCTTTTGTTTATTGGTGACATGAATGCCTATTTATAGAAAATCAAAACAATAATAAAAACTCTGTATGACTAATAATTGAATATAGGAAGATTGCAATGAACAATGTTTTTATTTTATTTTACTGGATATTTTATTTATTTACATTTCAAATGTTATCCCCTTTCTCATTTTCCCCTCCAGAAACCCCCTATTCCACTCCTTCTCCCCTGCTTCTAAGAGCGTACCCACCCACTCCCGCCACCCCACCACAGCATTCCACTATACTGGGGCATCAAGCCTTCACAAGACCAAAGCTTATCCTCCTATTTATCCCCAATAAGGCCATCCTCTGCTACATATGCGGCTGGAGCCATAGGTCCCTCCATGTGTACTCTTTGGTTGGTGGTTTAGTCCCTTGAGAACTCTAGGGGTTCTGGTTGATTGATATAGTTGTCCTTCCTATGGGTTACAAACCCCTTCAGCTCCTTCAGCCCTTTCTCTAACTCTTCCATTGGAGACATCATGCTCAGTCCCATGGTTGGCTACAAGCCATCTGCCTTTGTATTTGTCTGGCACTGGCAAAGCCTCTCAAAGACAGCTATCTCCAGCTCCTGTCAGCAAGCACTTCTTGGCATTAACAATGGTGTCTGGGTTTGGTAAGTATATAGGTGGCTCGCCAGGTAGGGCGGTCTCTGAGTGGCCTTTCCTTCAGTCTCTGCTCCACACATTGTCTCCACATTTCTTCTCTTAAGTATTTTGTTCTCCCTTCTAAGAAGCACTGAAGCATCTACACTTTGATCTTCCTTCTTCTTTAGCTTCATATGGTCTGTGAATAGTATTTTGGGTATTCCAAACATTTAGGCTAATGCCCACTTATCAGTGAGTACAAACCATGTGCATTCTTTTGTGATTGGGCTACCTCACTCAGGATGGTATTTTCTAGTTCCATCCATTTGCCTAAGAATTTCATGAAGTCATTGCTTTTAATAGCTAAGTAGTGCTCCACTGTGTAAATGTACCATATTTTCTATATCTATTCCTCTGTTGAAGGACATGTAGGTTTTTTTTCAGCTTCTGGCTATTATAAATAAGGCTGCTATGAACACAGTGGAGCATGTGTCCTTTTTATATGTAGGAACATATTTTGGACATATGCCCAGGAGTACTATAGCTGGGCCTTCAGGTAATATTATGTCTAATTTTCTGAGGAACTACCAAACTGATTTCCAGATTGGTTGTAAGAACTTATAATCCCATCAACAATGGAGAAGTATTCCTCTTTCTTCACATCCTCATCAACATATGCTGTCACCTGAGTTTTTGAACTTATCCATTCTGACTGGTGTGAGTTGGAATCTCAGGGTTATTTCGATTTGCATTTCCCTGATGACTAAGCAACAAGGGAAAATATTTGTCTCTCTTGGGCTACTTATATTGTTTTTGAGAGTTGCTAAATAGAAACAGCAGTTTCTATTGGAAGAAGTTGAGATGAAGACACGGGCTCAGACAGATATTAAGAGGAATGGACTCAAAAACACAATGAGGATGATGATACGTAAAGAGAGAAGGACTTTAAGATTTGAAGGGATCCTGCCAGTCATTCTTCAGAGAAGGCCCAGACTCTAAAATTATAAAGTATCCAGTCACAAAAGTTCTGCTATGTTTAGTCTACTATTCTTGACATGGGAGTGTTTTCCTTTCATATATATTGTTTCCTTTGCCTTTATTTACTATATGTCACCATTATTTTATCTTGATTGTCACAATATAAAATACAGTTGGAATGAAGACATCACCTGTTCTCATTTTCCCTTTCTTTTGTAGTTCCTGCAGCTTGGATAATTTTAGCAGCGTATTTTTCTTTTTAATATCATGTGAACAAATTTCTCCCTGTATATATATAATCAGACATTCACCCAAAGCCAAATGCATGGTAAAAGCATACTAATCTGGATCTTGTAGAATATGTATATTATATATGCTTTGAATTTGCCAATAGATGTACAAAAGAAAATGAAATCATTACTAATTCTATGAGTTTTTAAATAACCAAGGAAACTGCCTTTCTTGAAAAAGAAATCTTTAAGAAAGTCATTTTTTCATTTCCTGAAAGATATAATTATTTAACTCATTAGCAGTAGTCAAACTGACTGTTACATTTTTGGTGATTCATACAGAGGAACGAAAATTCGAATATTTTTTCAGTACCTAATTTCATTATGCCAATTCTGTGCCTTGAGAAATGACATGGGACAATAAATTTGTAACACTAATGGATGTTATTTCCACTGTAAAAAGGATAAACTTAAAACACTTCTCATTAGAGAAACACAATTTATCACAGCAGGGTGGCAGTCTTAGTGCATTCTGAGTTCTACAAAAGAGCTAATATTAAAGCCCTCATTAATCTCTCATCTAAGATGATAGGGCTCTGAAAGTTCTTAAAACATGTTACTGCCTTTAAAAATATTGTTGATAAAGTGATTCCTTCTTTTAAAATGCACTTTGGATATCCAAAGTCATATTAAAACATCTAATTTAGGATAGGTGAGGTGGTTTGGCACAGTGGGTAAAAACCTGACCATTTGAGTTCAACTTGTAGAGGCACACCAAAGAAGAGGAGAACAAAGCACTACAAGTTGTCTTTGATTTTCTCAAATGTGCTATGGAATTTATATGTGCATATGCACATTCTGTCTCTGTCTTTTGGCCTGTTTCTGTTTCTCTCTCACTCTCTCTCTGTCTCTCTCTCGCTCTCTCGCTGTTTCTCTCTTTCTCTCCCCCCACATCAAAAATAATTTTAATAAAACCTGTACAGTTTTTCCCAGTTTTCTAAGTAAATGCAGAGTTTAAACATATATTAATACTAAATACTCATGTTTATGAACAACAAACAAAAAGTAGCAATCGTGTTTGTTGTCACTTACATTGTCAAGGATTAATTGTTTGTGAATCTTTACTTTAGGCTTCTCCTAACACAGAGGTAAATTCTATCAAGTCACATAACTCCACATAAAATTATCTTTATGTAAGTAACTTTAATTGGCTGTAAAATGCAAATTATACAGGGTTTGACATTTCATGATTCTTGTAATTTTTGTAGTCCTTGTGAATATGATAGTCCTCTGATCAAGAAAGAGTCATAACAACATCTACTTTCCCATCAACTTTCCACTGTCCCTACCCTACACTGAACAATAATTTTATCATATAAATCTATATTTAATTAACTTTTTTCTTTCTTTGAATCATAAAAATAATGATAATGTATGTATTATCAATGTTATCATAGATACAGTAATTTTCATCATAAATGAAGGCAAACTACTAACATTGAACTTCTGTGGTCATATGTTTTTCTTTTAAAAATTTTGTGCAAGGGTGCTCTGTGTAAACTTATTTGATTTTACATTGTCTTTCAGTTTTTGGCTTATTATCTGGATTCAGATAATACATTGAATAAAATGTTTTGTAAGTCATTCTTCTTAGCTTTAGTAGGGTAAATGGATGAAAATAGTAGCGATCCTCTTGTGACGGGTAGCTCAGACCTAGAAAGAAAAATGTTACATGCCCTTACTCATCTACCGTTCTTAATGCCTATCCTTTTTATGTGAGTATATAGCTTCCAAAATATGCAAAGTAAGTGGGAATTAGGGAGCTGGAAGTTAGAGATGGGAAAAGCAGACTACAATTCATTTTAAAAGGAAAATGAAAAATAAAAGGAGGAAGAGGTAAATGTACAAGAATGAGTCAGGTGCATAAAATAACAATAAGTGTGTCTGAAAGGTAATATGGAATCATATTATTATATACCTGTCCCAAATTTCATATAATTAATATAAGTCTATATACGCAGATACCGTTAAAGAAAATATTCACATCTGGGTTGATAGTGCTTCCCTGAGAGCCGTAAATGATCTAACAAAAATATCAACACCAGGCATGAGTTCTTGGTCAAGATTAAACAATCAACTCTCAAAAAAATTCTCTAAAAATGTTGAAAGTTCATCTTGCTGAACACTTCATAATCTTTGAACAGAAAAGCCAGAGAACCTAATTCTGGGTCAGACAACCTCATCTCTGAGACCTAATTTTCAAGGTATCAGAAGGCACCATTCATGATTCCAAGAGAGGGAAGCAAAAGATACTTGTAGCCAGCTCTGTTCCAATGACCTACAATGAGCAGCATCTCATGATAATCTCAACAGTAATAGAGTGACATACAACGTAATGGTATCCAACAGCTCACTAATTGATACTAAAGCCCATTTAGCAAGGGAAAAACAATATCTGACACTGAACCTAATCAGCTACTATGAAGTCTTGAGTCCTGGACAACCTAAACCACCATTCTACTCAACCAGCATAAAGTACTTATCATTATACCCCTAGAGAAAGTGTGGTTCTCATGCCTCAAAGAAATTTCCATTATAAAAAGACAATAACTATGGTAATTCAGAAACAATAGATATCATGGTTCCCAGTCAAAAGCAATACATTTACAACACAATTCCACCATCTAACTTCTAGGAATCAATGTAGAATAAGAGGCAAAAAGATTATAAGATCCATGGAAACAAGGAAGTTGCTATGAGATTGCCTTCTAGAAATGTTAGGTAGGCTACTGTAGTGCAATATTATCATGATGGATGCCTAAATATAATCTGAATATTAAAGATACCAGTGGACTAGCTGATACGGAAGGGAGGTAGTGCTCAAGTGGTCTGAAGCTTAGAAGAATTAAAGACAACTGAATAATTTTGACAGCAGGAAAATTGGTCTTCTCAGGGAAGAAATGGCCCTGTTGGTTATTCAATACCAGTGTTCAGCTTGGAAATAATTTATATGCATGTAATATGGTAATAATTGAGCAGGCTGTATTTATTTAAAATTGTGTATCCATCATATAAATATTGTATTGTAATATTATATATAATACACACACACATCAGAGGAAAGTAGGTTATGAATTTGAAAGAAAGGAAAGAGGAATGAATGATGAGAGTAGAATGAAGGAATGGGAAGGGGAAATGATATAATTATATATTTAAATTTTTAGTTCTTACTCCTGCTTCTCTTCCTTGCCTCTTGCCCTTTGTTCCCCCTCTTTCCCCATTCCCTTCCCCACTCTCTTCACATGATCATGGCCGGCCCCTACTTCTCTACTATTTCCTTCTCTCTGCATTTCTCAGCCTCTACTACTCTCTTAACTTCTCCATGCCCAGAATAAACTCTATTTTATACTAAAAAATGTTAAGTAACTTTTTGTGAATAATACTTTAATATTGATATCCTTTTATTTCTTTTTGTTTTTTTTTAACAATCCAGCCATTTCCCAACATCTCAGTACCCCCGACACAATTCCTCACCCCATTCCTCCTCCCCAGGTCTTCGAGGGTTAGGTGCATCTTCTCCCACTGAGGCCAGACTAAACAGTTCTCTGCTATATGTGTTCTTGGGGCCTCAAAACAGTTCATGCATGCAGCCTAGTTGGTGGCTCAGTGTCCATGGGCTCCCAGGGGTCCAGGCTAGTTGATTCTACTGGTCTTCCCATGGTATCACCCTCTTCTTCCATTTCTTCCATCCTTCCCCTAATTCAACTATAGTGGTCGCCAACTATTCAGTCCTATGAATGGAATGTATCTTAGTCTGTCACCGTCAGCTGCTGGTTGGGCCTTTCAGAGGACTGTCATGCTAGACACCTGTCTGTCAGCACATCATAGCATGGTGTCAGGTTGTGGTGTCTCCCCATGAGGTTGGGGAGGTTACAGAACCTCCTTTCCCCCAGTTTCTTCTCCCTTTTTGTCCCTACAGTTCTTTCAGACAGAAATACTTCTGGGTCAGAGATTTTTTTTATTAGATATTTTCTTTATTTACATGTCATATGATTTCTCCTTTCCCAGTTTCCCCTCCAAAAAATAAACAAACAAACAAACAAACAAAAACAAGAACAAGCCCCCATTGTCTCCCCCCTCCCCATGCTTGCCACCCCACACTCTCCCACTTATTTGGCCCTGGTATTCCCCTACACTGGGGCACAGAACCTTCACAGAGCCAAGGGCCTCTCATCCCATTGATGATAGACTTTTCCAACCAAGGACTATACATGGTGGGACTGATTGTTCTGGCAGCATGTTTATAGTGGGTCAGAGATTTTTACTTCAGGTTCATAATACCATCCCTCCTTTTGACACACTGTCTATCTACTGGAGGTAGACTCTTTGCGTTCCCTCTCCCCACTGTTGAGCATTTCATCTAAGGCCACCCTCATTGACCTTAGTCTCTTCTCTCAGTTCCAGAGACCTCCCTACCAATAAAGATCATCTCTCTCTAAAGTGCACTTGTAAAGTAATTAGCCCTCTTCTAGGAGCTGCAGATGATTAGGGTTATCTGGACTCAGCATTATTATTGGGAAAAATCAGAACAGATGAATGTTTTGTTATGGTAGCTCAAATAGCATTTAGGTATGGTGTATCATTCCCTGCCTTTTGGTTAGAACACCATGTCCATGGGTACCACCTCTCTAAAGAACTCTAGTAAAGTCACTTCTGTAGGAGGTCCCTTTGATGACATAGTTAAGGATGATTGAATGATTAAATAAGCCACTGGTTTGACTATGCTACTGGTCACCATTAGCTTCTGATATTGTCTGTCTGTCTGTCTTCTGTTTATCTGTCTGCCTATCTGTCTCTTTGTCTCTCTATGTCTGTCTGTCTGCCTCTCTGTCTGTCTGTCTTTCTCTCTCTAGATATATATACATATATACATATATATGTGTATATATATGTACACATCTATATATACATATATACACATGTCCTTACATGTATATATAAGCATAAATATGTATATGCTCTTAAAATTGTATATATATTATAATATATAGTAGATATACTTTACATACACACATAAATATGACTACAGCACTTATTTATTTATATGTGGTTGGTATAAGATTCAGAGGTTAGTGTTCATATTGTTGGAATCAGTTCTCTTCTTCTACTGTGTGCCCAACAGGGACAAAACTTATGTTGTCAGCTTTGACAGCTAGCTTTGAACCTTCCCTCCAACCCAATATTCTCAGTGTTTCCTTTATGACAAACATATCAGGGATGTTCTACAGTTATAACCATTATAAAATAAAAGAAATAGTATATGTTACATTTTTAAAACTTTCCAAAACTACACACTTAGCTCATATCAGAGCTTTAATATCTGATAGTTCAGAACTGGTGATGAAAAGCATTACTTAGCCACAAGGCTAGAATGATTGCTCATAACTGAGCTTAATTTTCTACTCTACCCCATGCAGCTAGGGAAGACTAAAAAATTTCCGAAAGGGAGAAGGGTCAAGGTTGGGGCAATGAGTCATATCCTCTGTCTGAGGTTGGAAAATGCCTAGAGTTAGAGCCACTCTCTACTTCTAACAATTTTTCAGTGGAATCAAATTTTACAACACATAAAAGGAAGAAAGAACTTGATATTTTGCTGACATAACCCAGCACTCATAGGAGGGAAATAAAAGTAAATGACCTAAAGAGGATTAACTTATGTGAACTCATAGAAGGACAGGAGTACAGAGTACTTCAGAAAAGAGCAAAATCACAACCATGGTATCTGGTAGCAGTATATCCTGGAACAAATCATAGCTTAGAAAAATCTTCATGAAGGTACCAGGTGGAATTCCACATGAGTAGACTCGAAACTAACAGCACTGCTCTGAAATCACATTGGTGTTTCAGCAACAAGTTGCTCAGAAGTCCTGACTTATATGCAGGAATGAAGGCAATCTGAATCACCTTAGGGCTCATGCAAAAGAAGAAGGGGTCATGGTAAGATGAGCATAAAGAGATAAATGGTCTGAATTGTGTCCTGTCTGGACACTTTGTATATTCCTTTGATAAGTATTCAGAGGAGCTTTTGATGTGGCCACAAATTTCCATTAGCAATGTCATTTTTATATCAGGAAGGCATAAATATCATGCAAGATACCTCAATGCAAGTATAGGTCACCTGAAATATCCTGTCATACTGAGTAACTTTCCTACATGTTCAAAATGAAAGAAAGAAAAACATTGCATGCATGCTTATTTCCATTTTCATCACTGCTTTATATTCATGTATTTGTGGTCCACATAGCCTCTAATAAAAGCAATAATTGAAAGTAGGCTGTCATATATATTCTTCTTACTCATTTTCTGACCAAGACAATGGTCCTCCTTCTTCTTTGCAGTTGTATTTAATCCACTCTCCTAATCTTATCTCAAGAGTATTATTTTTGTAATAACCTGTGCTGAAATAAATTCTAAAATTCATCAATCTGGTTATTATAAGTCAGTATTTTACTTAAAAATTAATCAACAGAGGTAGACCTTGGATCTATCATCCAGAGTCCTTGGATGTGCAGACAGATCACATCAAACACACACATATTACTTTTGTATAATCTGAGGTACATCATAGAAAGAAAATCATGATTTGACATTCCATGAGTTTTTATTTTAACTTTGTAAATGAGTTTTGAAAGGGAGTGTATAAGATTTCATAAAATGTAGCTTCATAATTTCTTACAACTTCATTTATATTAACCAACAAAGTGACAACATATTCATTTAGAGCCAAGTATAGTTTATCTTTTTATCTGTTAAGAAGAATATGGCCTTTAATTATTGGAAACAGAGAAAATAATTATTGATTGTTCTTATTTAACTGCTGTGTGCTGTTCCTCCTTCCTAGTATCATCTGAATAAGAAAATAAAGTACTGTAGAAAGCAATGAAAAAACTAAAGTGTGACTTTAGTCTTGACAATTTAGTAAACTTCATTTTAGAAAAACTTACCTCAAAATAAAGATCTAAGTATTAAAGTATCATTTACTGATACATTGATGATATTGTTACAAGTTGAGTTCCAGAAATTTTCAACTATGGGAACCTACAGATTTTTTTATGAATATGTAGAAAGGATAAAATACTTAGGTGCATAAACAAAATGTATGTAAGTCTCTCCACATATGTTAAATCCTCAAAATATTAGCTAAAATATTACACTGACATTATTTGTAAATAATCATTCACAAATAAAATTTTAGTGTACTCTGATTAATACCACACTGCTACAATAAAAATGTTCAGTGAACAGGCAGACATTCTACCTGTCTATAATGTTTATATTTAGCATTTGAATATTATTCTACTGCCACTTTGTTTACATAGTATGTTATGTCATGAATAACACTAGGGTAAGTTAAATTCAGCTTAAATACATTTTTTCATCTACTTTAATACAAATTTACATAATTTCTATCAAATTGCAATCACAGTAATTCAGCCAACCAAATCTCCACTTATTGTCGATCATGAATGCTGGAATGTAATTTATCGTTTCAAGGAGCCCCTAGCATTATATTTTCTGCTCTCAGGGATAATGTAGCAGGTTTTACAATGGGAAGAGGTCATTTATAAACCAGTGATAACTATGAGGTCAGCGTCAAAACCAAAATTACATTGATGTAAATAGATTGCTTCTCAATGTCCCCGAAAGCATAATGAGAGTTAATTTACCTCTGGATTGCCAGGGGCCTATTTCTTAACAGCATAATGTTTATATAGGCAATTTACAGATTCCTTGAAATCCAAATACGGGATGCAAGAGATTCTTAATAAATTAAAATGAGTTGAATAGAACCTAAAATTTCATCTCAATGACCTAATTTTGTACTGTCTCATTCAGTGACTACATTAATTTTTCTAAATGTCAAAGTTGTAGTGGTGCTTGTTTGGTTGGTTAGGGTTTTTTTTTTACGACCTTTTATTGTTTCAAATTATTTTATGCATTCCACCTTATGTACCTCAATCTCACACATCTCCCTATCCCTTCCTACCCACGCTCTACCTTTGCAAACTCCCCTCAAAAAAAAAAAAGAAAAGAAAAGAAAAGAAAAGAAAAAAAGGAAGAAAAAGAAAAGGAAGAAAGAATGAAAAGAAAGAAAAAATAAACAATATAAAATGAAGCATAGATACTAAATATCTCCTCCTTGAAGCTGCAGCTTTGGACTTGCAAGACCAGACTTTTTATACACTCCAGAAGAGCTAGGGTCCTTCAGCACCAAGTCTGCCTGTACACACCATGATTCCTATTATGTTGATAATGGACTAAACCTCTGAAAATATAAAGCCAGTTCCAATTAAATATTTGCCTTTATAAGAGTTGCTTTAGTCATGGTGTCTCTTCACAACAATAAAACCCTAATCCAAGGACAGTGTCTCACTGTGCATACTGGATGGATTGGAACTCAATATGAAGATTGTGTTCACAATCATGGACCTGCACATGATGCTGCCTTCCAAATTACAGTTTATATTATCTTAATTTGTAAAATAATAAGATCCTTTCTTCCTCATACTTTTAAAGATCTTAACAAATGACATATTAGAAAGACTCTGCTCATTCCCATAGCTCAAGCTAACAACTTGAGGTTAATAATTTGTCTCAGAAGTTCTACCTTGAAAATAAATGACAATTTCTCTGTGTTTAAAATCATAGAACAACTTTATTTTAGATTGTTTTGTCTGAGTTGATTCCTTTACGAGGCTAATATCAGTTAGTAAATCCCGTAGGATAAGTGATATACAACTACATTTCCAGTTACAAATACTAATTTGTGCTTGTTACATTGCATTTGGACCTAGGGTCTCATGAAGCCACCCATATTGGCCTTGATCCTGCCATTTTCCTGACATAATGTGTGTGTTGATTAGATTTAATTACAAACCTGTATCATAACGTTTAGTATCATTATCACATTTAGTAAAACTCATGTGAAGGGAAGTTGTTCCTAAACTGAGAAAAATGAAAGACAGAAAAGCTTCATAAAGTCTTAGAACTGAAAAATGGTGGCCGAGATTCTGTACTAGGCTACGTCCCTGAGCCAAAGTTAAACAATCAACACAACAGTATCCTATAAAATTGCTATGGTGGGTGGTATATTGTAACACAGGTATTTTGATGCTTCTCTTATGGAGCAGTGGATTCTAACTCCCCTTCCCATAGAGTCTGAACATTTTAATTACTTTTCTAACTAATTGAACGATGTGGAAGCAATGATGAGGAGGAGCAGGAACGGTTACCCAGTCACCTAGACATTTCTACCACTAAGTAACTAAACACTAAGCTGAGGGGCTTGAGCTGCCATACAGCAGACTGGATACACTAACAGGTAGGCAGACAGACGGAGGGTCTAAGACTGTCTGGACTCTGGGAAGAGCAGCTTGTCTGTTTTTTTTCTCCAAGAGGCCAGAGATAATTATATTGAAGGTAGATCAATGAAATATCAAGAGAGTAATGCTTATTGAGACAGGGGCATAGCAGGTGAAAGAGAAATGGACCTGTAATATTGCTCTGAAATTTCTTTCTCACGAAACCATTTAGAAGGAACAGTGGTAGCCACGTCTAAATAAGCACAGGGGGCTACGTGGCCACAAACACATCTCCTGCAGATTAAAGATTACCTGAGAGAATAAGGACTGCTGACCTAGACAATGCAGGAACTGCTGTTTAGAAGAGATGCTTTCTTGGGACCAATGGGAGGATTATTAAAGGAGCCTGCAGCAGCACTCAGAAGAGCCTGCTGCAGATTCCTACCTCTTCCCCGAGTGTGTGTCATTGATTCTGAGACACCTCATCTCCAACCCCCAAGAGCAGGCAAAGCTGGACAGTGAGTAGTCCAGGACACAGGCAACAAGGTATAACACCACTGGTTACTTTGATGGTTTGTATGTGCTTGGCCCAGGTTGTGGCACTATTTGGAGGCATGGGCTTGTTGGAATAGGTATGGCCTTGTTGAAGGAAGTGTGGCATGGTTGGAAGAATTGTGTCACTTTGGGCTTGGATTCAAAGACCCTCAGCTGCCTGGAAGTCAGTTTTCTTATAGTGGCTTTCAGAGGAAGATGTAGAACTCTCAACTCTTCCTGCACCATGTCTGTCTGGATGTTGTCATGCTGTCCCTTGATGATAATGGACTGAAACTATAAGCCAGCCCCCAATTAAATGCTGTCTGTATAAGAATTGCCTTGGTCATGGTGTCTGTTCACACCAGTAAAATTTTAACTAAGACAGCTTTCTGATTGAAATCTTAGTAGAGATTTAAAAGCTCTACTCTGTTTTTAAATGTGTTAAACAATCACATATAGAGTATAAATATGGTAAAACTAAGAAATGTATAACTATTGCTTTACCAGATTTATAAGGCTTGAGGCAATTTAAAATACTATATAGTAAAAAAAAAGACAATAATTACACGTTAATCAGCAAGTATTTTTTGTAGGTTTCACAAAACTTTTTCTAAGTAGATGAGTATAAAATGTCTACAGTTCTCTTTTCTAGACTCTCTTTTAAAGTATTGATTACTTTAATAATTTGTAGGTATCATACCATTCATAAAATGTAAATAGCATTTTCAATCTCAAGAAAAAATAACTCTTGATAAACATTAAGATTATAGAAGTTATGGACACTACTATGATGAAGGAAACCGACCCGCAGTTTTACTTCATTTCGTGGGTGATTCACGAACAGGGGAACTCGAGATTCTGTAAAATAAGCGGGTAGGAAGAACAAAGAGGCGACACCAGGAAAGGTACTTATCGAGGTGTAATCTTTACTTAGAGAAACGGGAATATATATACTTGAGGCAACAAAGTCAAGTCTTTTAGCAGATAGGTGAGAGCGGGAACCGGGCATATCAAAGCTAGGATTTCAGGGCAGGAAGGCGGATCAAAGCCACAGCAGAGTTGCTGTCCCGAGCGTCGGTTGAGACCCCTCCATGAAATCAGCAGGGCCGCCACACTATGAGGCTATTCTACAGTACTAATAAAACTATAGGTTAAACAAAAAAGTTATGTTATCATTATTAAAAATGAGTAAATAATGATTCCAAGTAAGTACATTATCTAATCATGTTGTATGATTGAAACTTTTATAAATGGTTTTATTTTTATTCTGAGAAATAAACAATTTTGAGTGAATTTTTAATGTAAATTTTAGTTCAATTTTTAATTTTGAATGAATCCTATTTTATAGGCAGAAGTAAATATTTTTTTTACTATATCTCCTCATGTTGAGAAATTATACTAACATACAAAATATAACATTGCTTTCTTTGTTTTATCTTTGTTTGTTTGTTTGTTTATAACCAGCTCTGTAAATGTACCTTTTGTTCTCCAGATATAGCTGTTGTTTCTGAAGTTTAATGATAGATAAGCTCACCCTTCTAGTTCTTTTTGATCTCTTGCTGGCTGGTCCAATTCAGCTGTTCTGGCTCAAACTCCTCTCTAGTCTAAATGATTCTATCTGGCTTCCCTCAGCTTCTCACTGAATTACTGTGCTTGGACTAAAACTAACTCTGTCAGTTTCTTCTAGTCTTCTGGTTTCTGCTTATTCTCTGGCTTCAACTTCCTCTGCTGACCTCCAGTAAACTTTATGAACTCATGAAAAAAACTCACTGCACTCATTGTCCTGACTACACCCTGACTCAACTCCCTGTTCTTCAATTTCTCTTAAATAGCTTCTTTCTTCGGGGCCGTTCTAGTGAGAGTTGGGTGCATTCTGACTCATTCTGTCAAATCTTTCTCTGATTTGTCACTTTGTCTGCTCCTCACTTAAATATCACTTTGAAATATTGTTGCTTCCTTCTACAAATTTAACCTTAAAGGTATATATTAAGGATGTGTCTATATTACAACCAGATGGATTAAAGGTGTGTGGCATGTCTTTAGTCCAAAAAAATCACATAGACCCAGGTCTTTATATGTGATCCTTGCTACAGCAGCCATGTTGCTGGATTAAAATTCACGCTTGGTTAACAGTTTATTTAGAATAGGAAGTATATCTAGAAATATAAACGCTCGGTTAACAGTTTATTTAGAATAGGAAGTATACCTAGAAATATCATTAATAAACATATCATCAGAAGGAGTTCCCTTAGTCCCTTGGTATTCCTTAGCACATAGGCATGAAGAATGCTAATGTTCCCCTATCATGTACATTATTATCATATACATCACCCATTATTAAATATTACTTCAGAGAAACTAATCAGTGGTCTTTAAAAAGATAACACCCATTTTAGTAAAAAGGATGTCTTTATTCATTTTAATTTTTAAAATTATACAAATAGATATTCACTTAGTTTTCCAATCACAGTTTGTATAACTACATAGTTCATAGTGATCATTTTGGTGATTCTTTATTATATGTAGTGTTATTTTTTAAGTTAGTAAACAGGTCATAAATCAAAATACAAAATGTGAGCCAGTGATATGACTTGGTTCAGTGGGTTAAGATGCTCGCCACAAGGACTCACAAAGTGAAATCATGAACTTATTCCTGCATATTTTAATCTTAGTCTCATGTGTGGAACATGAGATGCATGTACATATGTGCATTTGTACACACACGAACACACACCCAATTAGATCATTTAATTTAAAACCATAAAAAATGAGATATAAATAAAAAAATTAGGTGTTCTTATATCACTTTTGGATTATTAACTGAAATTTCTGGATTAAAGTAACACAATCACCAGTTTTATACTTTTCTGTTATAATTTTCAATAATATGATTCAGATTTTGTATATGCCTGAGATGACTAAAAGGTATTTTTCTATTCTATTATCAGGATCAGGACATTCTTAGTTAATTAACAATATTACAAATACATAAGTGTGTGAAATCAAAAGATTAATTTCATGTTTATTTTTGATTTTACCTCAAGGATAGCTATGCTTACGTGATTTCTGCAGTCTAGAAAATATATTATTTCTAAACTAATAATTAGGCCTTTGGGGCTGCCTAAATGCAGCAACACATGAATATTTATGCTTCACTATCTGTCAACATTAGAAAATAAATTATTATAAATATTCTGACAGAGAAGAGTCACATAGCGGTAATGTATAAGCAGATGTCAGCACATGGAATTTGAATTATTGCATTTAATTTGGCCAGCACAGCCTTTCAGCAAATAGTCTAAAAATGCCCAAGACTTGAAATTCCTGAAATCCGAACTGATGTCAAAAGAAATCATGTACATTTTTTGACAAAGTTCTGCAGTCATTTTGAAAAGTATAGCTGTGTGGATTTGCTGACCTTCATAAACAGACTACAAAAAAATATTTTCAGCAGAATTCACCTTCAAGTACTTCACTTAGGATTTGGCTGAACAAAGGATAATAGAAACAAGCTAATAATGATCTTCTGTTGAACAGAAAGTACACTTGTATTCTTTTCCCACCTCAAAGATGCTAAAGGATGGGTAATGTCTGGTGTGCAGCCAGCAGGAAATTGTTCTTTCCCTCATCTGCAGCAATCTTAGAGTGGAGTATTTATCCTCAATTCCTTCATTGGTGTTTAGGGCTGTCTCCACAAAAATCAGGGAGAGAGAGAGAAAAAATGTTATTTCCTCTGTATCAAAGAGACAGAGCTAACATTACAGCACAATTTCAATAATTTTTGTAACCATATGCATTTAATATTTTGTATTATCATAAGGAATGATAGTAGCTTCTAGTCTTAATAAAATCCATTGGCTTAGGAATTACAGAAACAATAAAACCATAGAAACTGTAGAATTTATTGGTCAGTTATAACATGTACATTTTCATTGATTTATAACAACTTACGTGACAACAGATGTATTTTAACACTGTGTGAAATGGATATTTATATTTTTCTGTATACGCATGCAAATCTGTCTCTTTGTGATCATCTATGTTTAGCATGTTCGTGTATGCAAACACATCTGTCTACATGTGTATAGAGGACTGAGATCAAAGCCAAGTATCAGTCCTTGAGAGTTCCTTCCTTTAGATTTGGAGCAGAATCTCTCATAAAACTTGAACCTTATCTCTTAATTATACTGGCTAGTGAGTGACCTTCTCTTTCGATCATTCACCTGTGTTTGTCTCTGAACCACTTTCACTCTAACTCACCAACCCAAAGTAGGTGTAACAGTCTTTGGGCTTGGTGTATGAATTTTTTTTATTGGTTATTTTCTTTACATTTCAAATGTTATCCACCTTCCCAGTTTCCCCTCTGCAAACCCCCATCCCATGCCCCCTTCACGCTGTTTCTTTGAGGGTGTTCTCCCACTCACTTACACACTCCCTCCTCACTGTCTCATTTCCTCTACACTGGGGCATAGATTCTCCACAGGTCCAAGGGCCTCCCCTCCCACTTTTGCCAGATAAGGCCACCCTCTGCTACAAATGCAGACGGAGCCATGGGTGCCTCCATGTGTATTCTTTGGTGGTGGTTTAGTCCTTGGGAACTCTGGGGATCTGATTGTTTGATATTGTTGTTCTTCCTATGGGGTTGCAAACCTCTTCAGGTCCTTCAGTCTTTCTCCTAACTTCTCCATTGGGGACCAACCCCATGCCCAGTCTTATTGTTGGCTATAAGCATTTGCATCTGTATTGGTTAGGCTCTGGGTGAGCCTCTGAAGAGACAGCACTATCAGGCACTCAGTCAGCAAGCACTTTTCTGAGTCACATTCTAATCAGTATATCTATATCTATATCTATATTTATATTTATATCTATGTCTATGTCTATGTCTATCTCTATCTATCTCTATATCTATATCTATCTATATCTATATCTATCATCTATCTATCTATCTATCTATCTATCTATCTATCTATCTATCTTCTATCTATCTAACTAGAGAGAGAGCCAGAGAGAGAGATAGAGAGAGAGAGAGAAACAGAAAGAAAAAAAATCAGATGATCAGAGAAGAACATGAGTATTCAAACGATGCTATTAAATACAGGTTCTGGTCCCCAAATTTGCTGACCCATCATACTGAGATGCTATATTTTTAAATACTGAAATCAAAATATCACCCTACCAGTCAAAAAATACTGCACCTAGAAAAGTATATTTTTCTGAATTATAAAAGAAATAAACAATTTCATTATTTTTGAGATAAGAAACAAATTGGGGACAGGGCAGTTGTGGCGCACACCTTTAATTCTAGCACTTGGGAGGCAACTGCAGTTAGATTTCTGAGTTTGAGTTCAGCCTGGTCTACAGAGTAAGTTCCAGGACAGCTAGTGCTACACAGAGAAATCCTGTCTTGAAAATCAAACAGAAAAGAAAAAAAAAAGAAACAAACAAACAAATTGGGAATTTATCATATTCATATCTATCTTCTTTCATCAAATATATAAAGTATTTCTTCAATGAAAAGAAAATATAATGAAATATCATGAATTAATCTTGAAGTATAAATATCATTGTTGGGGGTAAATATATAGGTATGTCTAAAACATTCCTAGCACATTACTTCTGGAGTTTAAATCATGTACAACTCCAGAGTTATTTTCTGCCATACTAATAGGCTTGGTGATCAATGGTATGAAATTAAGGACCAAAAAATAAGTCTACATACCTGAAGACACCAAAAATAATATGCATTGGCAAAAAATGGAGAATAAAACATCTGTATTAGTCAGGTACTGTCAGAGCCTCTCAGGAGATAGCTATATTTAGGCTGGCTTGACCTT
>NW_022196891.1:38068000-38075696 GCF_008632895.1 Mastomys coucha | reverse complement strand
TGTGAAGGTTCTGTGCCCCAGTGTAGGAGAATGCCAGGGCCAGAAAGTGGGAGAGGGTGGGGTGGCAGTCATGGGGGGGGGAGGCAACAGGGGTTTGTTCTTGTTTTTGTTTGCTTGTTTCTTTGGTTTTTGGAGGGGAAACTGGGAAAGGAGAAATTTACATGTAAATAAAGAAAATATCTAAAAATAAATAAATAAAACAAAACAAAACAAAACAAAAAAAACAGCATCTTCAACAAATGATGTTGCTCAAACTGGATAGCTGCATATAGAAGAGTGAAATCAGGCCAGGCAGTGGTGGCGAACGCCTTTAATCCCAGCACTTGGGAGGCAGAGGCAGGCAGATTTCTGAGTTTGAGGCCAGCCTGCTCTACAGAGTGAGTTCCAGGACAGCCAGGGCTAGACAAAGAAACCCTATCTCAAAAAAATACAATTAAAAAAAAAAGAATGAAATCAGATCCATATCTCTTACCATATATAAATCTAAATACAAATTAATTAAAGAACTCAATAGTAGAATAATATGTAATATAATATATAGTCATATATTATATACAATATATTGGTTTATAATAAGATATCAAATAATGGATCTGAAAAAGGATAACTCAGGCATACTCTTTTGAATTTACAAGCATGAAAAGAAATTTTCTGAACAGGACTCCAGTATCACAAGCATTAAGACCAACAGTTGACAAAATAGGATTCATTCATAAACATTTGTGTTGGGTTATTTACCTAACCATAAACAGATCAATTTTGGCTATCATTTAGTGAAAATATCTCTATCTTTCAGGAACCACTGAAAAGTAACTTAATTTCAGAACTTTTCCAAGTTAGGAATTTTTGTCACTTCACACAGAGAATCTCTGATTACAGCACACAGAAACAATAATATATGGAATCAAGCAAAATTATTTAGAAGGCCATTTGATATTATATATGTAAACAAAAGTAATAGCAGCATGGTTTCCCCTATAAACTCCAAATGTTTATGTCCAAGAATTGCTCAAGAATGATACCCCAGACTCAGGTATTATGCCAAAGAGTGCTTATTCAACTGAATTTCCTGCAGGTAGGGTTCTCCCTACTTTGGTAATGAAGAATTTTGGTGGACTCACGGGCCCAGCTTTTATTGTCAGTTAGTGAAATTCCAGGGAGGGGTATGTTACCTTTTCTTTAATTTATTAGTTCTATCTCTAAGGGTCTGACTAATTCTACAATTGGTAAGGGTCTGGAGATTTCCCAGGGGGTTGCTTTGCTTACTCATTTTAACTACATGTTCTTACTGCAGGCCAAATGACAAGTTTTCCTCAGATTGCTTGCCCATGGTTGTGTTTGGGCTAGGTTCTCGTTTCTAGGAAACAGAAACTTAGACCTAGTCTCTCAAATGGCCATTTTCCAGCTCTGACTAACTCTGTCCTACCACAAAGCCACAGACTTTTTATTAGATTTACTTTTTACTAGTTCTTAATTCATTTTGTGAAGTGGATCTTAAACTCAATCAGAAAGCCATTGGTTACCCTAATAACAACAATGCCACTATTATATTAATGAGCACATCTTGTCTCCCATATTGATATTGTAAATCACTAGACTTACAGTTGGGTGTAAATGTCTTTATGGCATATATCACCAACATCTCACATAGCACCTTCCAGAACTATGAAAGTAAGTAGCAAATACTCATTTGCAGCTTGACTTCTCTATGTTCGACCACAGAAGTGTTTGTCTCCACAATAGCAGCAACCAACAATAACAATAATTCCTTGTGTTGTTTTGATGGTCATTGATGACTCCCTCACCAACAGTACACAGATGGAGAGCTCCTACATCTGATGATAGATTTTTGTTTAATATCCTGTCTTTAACTATATTTAACTATATTAGAAAGTAGTAAGTTTGGGAGGTTTTTCCCTTAATTTTGGTTATTCCTGCCAAGTTTCCTCTTATCTCCCCATTCTCATAGTCTATTCCCCACTACCTGTATACCCAATATCTAACCTTTTACTTTCTTACCACATGCATTTACTTAATATCTCCAGTATAGTCATTCTCCTACTATTCAATGTCCCAATTCCAATTTACCATTTTCAAGATCATTCTAAGTTAGCAGATATAGCTGGTGAAGATTTACTTCTATTTTTGTTTTTATTATGATTATTATTATTATTATTTTTGTTGTTTTTTTGAGACAGGGTGATTTACTTCTGTTCTATAGGCCCTACCTTCTCTTAATAGTTTCTGTTGTTGTAGACAAAGTGTTATTTCCTTAGATCCTATTTTTTGTGAAGTCTTATTCAAAAATACCTAGTCATTTCCTATGTAGTAAATGGTACCATACTTTTAGCTCAAGCACATTCATAGTTTCAGAAAATTCAATTTTAATTATTTTTCTTATTTTATATTAAGCTACTTTTGTATCTTTATCTGTGTACTTTTCATCAAAATAGACTAAGTTTTAAATGACAAACTTTGAAAGTACAATAATGAAACATTACTGTTTCTACATTTTTATTTTAAATATTATAGTAATTAAAAATACATTAAAATAGTTTTGATATTCTACAATTTGAAGGGAATTATTCAGTCATTACATATGAGCAGAATGTTCAGAAGATATAGCTATTTTGCTCTCAATTATTAGGGTCATGTTTTGGCATTTTATCTTTGAAAATTCTTGATACTGACTGGTGATGTGGCTCAGTGGGTAAAGCTACTTTCTATCAAGCTTGATGACCTGAGTTTCAACTCTGAAACCCACTTGGTAGAAGGAAAAAATTAGCTCTGTTTTGGGAGCTCAGATAGGAGTGTGTGTGTGTATGTGTGTGTGTGTGTGTGTGTGTGTGTGTGTGTGTGTGTGTGAAATTGAACCTCCAAACAGGAATTTCTTCATATAGGTCACTTTAAACTTGTGAGTTGAAAAAAGTTACTTGTGGAATCATTTAGAGGCTAAGATTTTGGAGAGAAAAGCACTCAGTATTAAGTCTAATGATATGCACCTGGTTTCAATCATGACCGTCTTCTTAACCATCAACCATTTGAAATAGAAATGTCAGTGCCTGCACAGCTGGAATATAATGCTGCTTTGCAAATAGTAGGAAATCATTAAGAGTACACAAATAAACTGCAATTTAATTCTGTCAGAATGAACTAGGAAATTTGCTGAGAGTTATGATTTCGTGAAAAATTTTGAATTGTTCATAGCTACTTTTCTTAAATCATTGAAAAGTGAATAGAGAAAAAGACATTACATTTTCTGCATGACACTAATTGACACAGCATTTATAGCATAAGCATGATAACCATTGAATATAGGAGCTATTGCAGTTGTCCAAAATAATTTTCCCTATATGGCTATGATGGATAGATATTCTGATACCAAGGGGACAGACTTCATTTTCTACTTATCTTTTAATTACTTCCTGCAGGCAAAACCAGTATTCCAACCCTACATACATCCATTTGTTCGTGTAGGTCTTACTAAGAACCCCAGGACTAGGTAACTGTTCATTATTTGTTGGCATGAGGATTGAGAAGCAATGAAGTTTTGTACTAACTATGCTGAGATAAATAAGAGAACAGATCAATCTCTCTAAATATTCATTTGTACAGACCATCAACAACACAAATGGCAGTGTTTCTAACAATTGATCATTAGATAGTCATCTGTTTAAGGTTCTCATTTTCATTAATAACTGCAACCAAAGAAAAGATAGATTTTTCATTTTAAATCAACTATAATAGTTCTGTGGTGAAAGGTACTGTATATAGTAATTTATGTAACTATTAAGTCATTCTGAGGAAAATCTCATTCTTCTAATATTTATTTTGTAACTGTTACTACTTTACAGAGCAATAAAAAGATTTTTTATTTTGTTTGTTTTTACTGAAATAAACTGAATTAAAGTCTCCATCTGAGAATATAAAACTTAGAAAAAGCACTTAAATGCTCAGAAGCTGATTACTTTCTATATTAAGATAATCATTTTATTTTTGTTTTATGAGGGCATGGCCAAAAAATAGCATAAAGTGCACAAGATAAAGATCATAATGGTATTTTATGTTTCTAATGCTCTAACTGTTTCTAATGCTTGCTTTGCAGTATCTAGTTGTACACATCAATCAATGCTCATCAAATTATCTATAATACTAAAAGGAAACATTTAATGAAATCTGTTTCAGCATGGACAACTACAGGACAGAAATATTAGGTAGTTATTTCAGAATGATTTAAGTATGTGCCACTAGATTTCTTACCCTGAAACTCTTCCACAAAACCCCTGAGTATTATATAATAAAAACATGTGGTTATTTATGTTGTTTTTGAGATAGTCCACCTGATAAGAAGTAGGAGTTGCTGAAACAAGCAGTAAGATCAATAATAAATAAAAGGTAACTGAAGACACTGAAAAGCTGCCCAGCAAAGGTCACCATCATTTGACAAAGCATCATCCTTTAGAATGGGAAAGGACTTTTACCAACTACACATCTGATAGAGGGATAAAATCCAAAACATAAAAACAACTAAAAGAAAAAGACTTTAAAAAAATGATAATGGGATACAGATGTAAAAGAGAGTTTTCAATAAAATCACAAATGGATGGCAAATGATTAAAAAATATTCAATGTCCTTAGTCATCAGAGAAATGCAATTCAAAACTATTTTGAGATTCTATCTTATACCCATCAGAATAGCTAATATTAATTTTTAAAAAGTGATAACTCACTCTGGTGAGCATGTTCAGTTAAGAAGAGCAATCACTCATTGCCTGTGACAGTAAAAATACATCTACCATGCTTATGGGAATCAGTATGGTGGGTCCTCAGGAACATATGGATCATATACCAGAAGGAATCTTCATCTCATCACATGTTCAACCATGTTCACTGCTGCTCTATTCATAATACGCATATATTGGAAACATATATATATATACACATACATATATATGTATGTATATATATGCAAAGAGAAAGACAAGTATGAATATACATATTATGTATGCCAAAATATTATATATATACATACATATGTATATATAGAGTAGAGGAGCTATCAATATCATGAATCCCAAATCTTACAAATTATGTGGTCATTACATTTTAATAGTATCTACTTTCATTTATTTACAATATTAATAATGGTTCTTCTGTTCCTCTGTAAAGAGAGGAGTAATTTTAAGAACATGAGACATAAAAAGTTGCACTTTCTGGGGAAAGAAGAGAGTAGTGTTTGCATATTGGGCAGTGGTCATGCTGAGAACAGAAAGTAATATGTACACAATTTGAAACAATGTTAGGACTTTATTAGGCAAGATAAAGAGTTTAGAAGCAACGAATCACAGATAGTTAAATGGAGGAAAATTGGAGGCAATATAATAATATATTACAGAGGAAAAATTCTGATGGTACACTTTTATAATTCCAGAGCAGGAACATGAAAGAATAGTATTATGAGTTGGAGGCCCATTTGAATGTATATGGAATCCCTGTCTCAAAAATAAATATACAGATGATAGAATACAAATAAATATCAAAGTAATGTAATATAAGAAACAGTTTTATAGGACTAAATGTGGACCAAAAGTACAATAATATAAATACCCAGAGGCATGCTGTCTTATTTTGTGGCCACGATTTGAAGACCTTGTGATGCAAAATCAAAGTAGCAAGTTCACCTCCTTATATATTCTCTAGGACAATTTCTGGTTATATAATATTAAGACATGTTTTGGAACTCAGATTCTGCTATGACAAGCTATGTGTTTAATATGCTTAAACAGTGATACGCAAGTGATCAGAAATCCAAGTGGCAGTCTATAAATGAAGAATATAGAACACTTCCCTTCTCTCATCCAGCTGCAAAGAATTCTTAAAGTGAATCCAGACATCATTTAGAATTATCATCTCCTGTAAATTCTTACACCCAAACCCCAAAGGACTGGGTAACATAAGTGAATGGAGACAGACAAATTTGTTGACAATTCATTGCCACCTAAGGGAAGTTTAAGCAAAGTTTTACAAAGAAACTTATTTATACAGAATAGCTATATCACATAACAATGTCCATTTTAAAAATAACCTTATAAGTATACAGTATTTTATTGATTTTTAAAATCTACTGATTTAAGTGCACAGCAGTTGGTTAAAAGAATCATTACAATTAGGTAAGACTGTCACCAATTACAGAAATTGGCAGAGAAACCTAAATTGGCCTTGGAAGTCAGGACTCAATGGGGATGACGTTAGCCAAAATGCCCAACACTGTGGAGAGGGCGCTCCAAGATTCCACCTCCAGTAAATAGGCAGGGCCTCAAGTAGAGGAATGGGGTTATCAGCACACAGTCAAAATTTCTGAGCCATGATTGTTGCTGTATAAAAGAACTACAGGTAAAAAAATGGAGAAGCTTTTGAAGGAAAGGTGGTCCAGTGGCCCAGCCCAACTTGGGATCCATCTCACGGAGGGCATGAAGACCTGACACTATTACTGATGCTATGACATGCTTACAGACAGGAGCCAGACATGGCTTTCCTCTGAGAGGCCCTACCAGCAGCTGACTAATTCAGACATAGAAACAATCCTTCCCCTACTTCAACCATAAGGTTCTCCAACTTCAGTACAATCAAAAGTAATGGAACCAAAAAGTTGACATCTTTTTATGCATCTTTTTATCAAAGACGCTGATTACTGACTCAACTCTATTCTGCCATTCCAGTACACAAGGGAGTATCTCCACTAGGAAACAAGATTGAGGGAGATAATATTAAAAAGTCACATCCAGGCACTTAAATATTAATGCTGTAGCAAAGAAAGCTCTTAAGGTTTTGTTTTTATTGAGACCCATTACTTCAATTACAGAAATGAGCTATATGGCCATAAGAATGAAACTCTAGGAAGAACATCACTTAGAAGCTTTATAATTACCATGGAGAGCAAAGACCTAAAAGTAGGGAAGGATGCAGACCTGAGTGCTACCAGGAAGAACTGTATGGTTACCGCACACCTTACTCAACACTTCCCTTATCTGGATTACCTGGATGGGCTTCAGTAGGAGAGGATGCCCTTGGTCCTGCTGCAAGTTGATGCTCCAAGATGGGATGGTATCCAAGGAGGGTGACTTCTCCTTCTCTGAGGAGAAGGGATGTGGTCAAAGAGGAGGAATTTGTAAGGGTGGGGCTGAGAGGAGAAGAGGGAGGGGTCTTGGATCATGATGTAAAGTGAATAAGTAAGCTAATTAACAAACAAAAAGTTCTTGAGCTTAGATTTTCTAGAGAAATGAACATGACTAGATTGGAGAAAAGGTAGATTGGTTTCCCTGGTATAAAGTAAGGCTTTCTCAGAAGATGGAAAGATCTCCCGTGCTCATGGATTGGGAGGATTAATATAGTAAAAATGGCCATTTTACCGAAGGCAATCTACAGATTCAATGCAATCCCCATCAAAATTCCAACTCAATTCTTCACAGACTTAGAAAGAGCAATTGGCAAATTCATCTGGAACAACAAAAGACCCGGGATAGCCAAAACTATTCTCAACAACAAAGGAACCTCTGGTGGAATCACAATCCCGGACCTTAAGCTGTCCTACAGAGAAATTGTGATAAAAACTGCATGGTATTGGCATGGTGACAGGCAGGTAGATCAATGGAACAGAATTGAAGACCCAGAAATGAACCCATGCACCTATGGTCAC
>NW_022196891.1:38038722-38067526 GCF_008632895.1 Mastomys coucha | reverse complement strand
GCAGCCCCTTAGGACGAACAACAATATGAACTAACTAATACCCTCAGAGCTCCCAGAGTCTCAACCACTAACCAAGGTCTGCACATGATGATTGTTCTGGCAGCATGTGTATAGTGGAGGATTGCAAATTCGATCATTAATGGGAGGAGAGGACCTCAGCCCTATTTAGGTTCTGTGCCCCAGTGTGGGGGAATGCCAGGGCCTATAAGCAGGAGAGGGTGGGGTGGCAGGCATGGGGAGTGGGGAGGCAGCTGGGGTTTGTTTTTGTTGTTTTTGTTTGTTTGTTTTTTAGAGGGGAAACTGGGAAGGGAGAAATTTGCATGTAAATAAAGAAAATATCTAAAAAAAAAAAAGTCTCACTAAAAAAAAAAAAAAAAGTAAGGTTTATACTTCCAAGCATTAGCTAATATATTTAGTGGTTAATATTCTAGTCCCTCTACAAAAGTAACAGTTCTACTTATCTCTGTAAATAACATTTCATAGAATTATGTATTGACACATTTTTTTAAAGTTATATGAATAACTGTCCTCTGTGAAGCTCTACCCTGCTGTGGACTGAAAGATATACAGATACCCGTAGCCAAACATTAAAGATAGGTTGGTGACACTTATTATGTAAATCATGGCAAACTATCAACAGCCATAACCTAGATGAGAACCCCAGAGGAAGGCCAAAAGTGTCAAAGATCCTCGACCTCTGGGGGCTCTCAGAGTCTGAGACACCAACCAAAGGATATACACGGGCTAGAACAAGTCCCCACGCACATTTGTAGCACTCAGGCAGTTCAGTGCTCAACTGGCCTCAGTGGGAGAGTTTGTGCCTAACCAGGCCAAGACTCAATAGGCCAGAGTAGAAAGGTATCCACTGGGGCCCAACCTTCTAAGCAGAAGAAGGGGTCAATGGAAAACAGACATATTTCTTAATTCCTCCTCATGTAAGTATGAAACTGGTCAGCATTTGGATTTTTGTTGTTAATATATATTATTCTTTTACTGTTTTTTTAAATAGATTCTTTATTTACATTTAAAGTATTATCCTCTTTCCTGGTTTCCCCTCTGATAACACCCTATGCCATCCCCCTACCCCCTGCTTCTATGAAGATGTTCTTCCACCCACCCACCCACTCTCATTTCCCTATCCTGGCATTCCCCTACACTGGGGCATCGAGCCTTCAAAAGACCAAGGACCTATTCTTTCATTGATGTCCAACAAAGCCATCCTCTGCTACATATACAATGGGAGCCATGGGTCCCTCCATGTGTACTCTTTGGTAGATGTTTTAGTCTCTGGGAGCTCTGGTTGGTTCATATTGTTGTTCCTCGTATGGGGCTGTAAACCCCTTCAGCACCTTCAGGTCTTTCTCTAACTCCTACATTGGGAACCATGTGAAATAGTTGACTGGGAGCATCCACCTCTGTATTTGTCAGGTTCTGGCAGAGCCTCTCAGGGGACAGTGACATTGGGCTCCTGTCAGCAAGCACTTCTTGACATCCACAATAGTGTCTGGGTTTGGTAACAGTATATAGGATGGCTCCCCAGGTAGGGCAGTCTCTGGATAGCCTTTCCTTCAGTCTCTGCTCCACACTTTGTCTCTGCATCTCCTCCCATGGGCATTTTGTTCCCTCTTCTAAGGACTGAAGTATACACACCTTGTACTTCCTTCTTCTTGAGCTTCATGTGATCTTGGATATTTCGAGCTTTTGGGCTAATATCCATTCATCAGTAGGTGCATACCATGTTTGTTCAGCTGTGAGTGGGTTACCTCACTCAGGATGATATTCTCCAGATCCATCCATTTACTTAAACGTTTCATGAAGTCATTGTTTTTATAGCTGAGTAACAGTCCATTGTGTAAATGAACCACATTTTCTGTATCCATTCTTCTGATGAGGGACATCTGGGTTCTTTCCAGCACCTGACTATTATAAATAAGGCTGCTATGAACATAGTGGTGCATGTGTCCTTGTTACATTTTAGAGCATCTACTGGGTATATGCCCAAAAGTAGTATTGATGGATCCTCAGGTATCACTATGTCCAGTTTTCTGAGGAACCACCAGATTGATTTCCAGAGTGGTTGTACCAGCTAGCAATTCCATTAGCAGTGGAGGAGTGTTCCTCATTCTCCACAACCTCGCCAGCATCTGCTGTCACCTGAGTTTTTGATTTTAACCATTCTGACTGGTGTGAAGTGGAATCTCAAGGGTTTTTTGACTTGCATTACCCTAATGACTAAGGATGTTGAACATTTCTTAAGGTGCTTCTCAGCTATTCACTATTCCTCAGTTGATAACTCTTTGTTTATCTCTGTACCCCATTTTTAATACGATTATTTGATTCTCTGGAGTCTAACTTCTTGACTACTTTGTATATATTGGATATTAGCCCTCTATTGGTTATAGGGTTGGTAAAGATATGTTATTTTTCAAAATTGTTATATGAGATGCTAAGTTGAGGTTCAAAACGAAAAGTCATAGTCAATTGTGGCTTGAGATTACTACAGAACTTTAACAGTGACATCTTTGCTATGTATTTATGCACAACACTGCAGATTTCTCAGTATTGATGGTTACAACATCCAAGTATTGCTCATCTTTGACTATAAAGGTATTTGGTACAAAATGCACTGACAATATTTTAATACAAATGAATCTCTGAAGTCCCTGATATATAACCACTACTTTATCATAATATCAAGTCTATATTGGGAACAACTGTGCTTTAAAACAATAGCTAAAGCCCTCATTTAAGATTTATTTTGAGAGAATTTTATGTAAGCAGTGAAAATTTTAATGCACTGCCTCTTAATAATAATACTCTTAAAAATTACTCCTTTATTATTTCAGTTGTACAAAATAACAAGTATAAAGTTCTTGCCAAGTACTTTTCTGCAGGAAGTAAGTATCCCTTTCCCTGGAATTCCCTCCTCCTAGGCACACATTACAAAAAAATCTTATGTTACAATTATGTACGAGTACACTAAGGATTCTATGCGATGCAGAAAAATTCTAGTCACAAAATCTTATATACACCATTTTCCTTCTAAGATTTGACAGAAAATTAGGCAAGACATGTGTTAGTGTTCAAGGGATTTAGAAAGTTCATTTTTCCTATGAGAATTAATTATATTTTGAGCATAAATTTGACTTACTATGTGGTGTAAGTTGACCTTTGCCTGTGTGCTAATGCTTCTATTTTCTTCATCAGTTGATGTTTAAAATTGCAATTATAAATATTAATTTATTCTTTCAATTTTAAGTTATGTAAAATTAGAATTTATGTAACTAAAAATATATATGAGAAATTAACTTTTATTTATCTCATTAAGACATATACAACATGTTTTTACATATTCTTAGTCAAAATTTTATTTACTAAATTATATGTTTTGCATTGTTAGTAGCCAATGTTCAGTTTAATATTTAAAGGAATGTTTTTTTGAGTGTATGACATATACCATATGTTAAAATGAATATATATTATCTTAAAATTATTCCCTAAACAATATGTATAATTATATATATGAATTTAATATATACTTATGAATTCATGTAACTATATAGCTAAGTATAATATACTATTTATATACATATATGCATATGTTATATAATATATTTTTTAAAATTATTAATCATTTTATTCATTTACATTTCAAATTAAACATCAGCATATCAATGAGAGTTAAGTATTCTATATGTGAAACAGGAGATGATAACACTCAGGCTGCCATGGTTACTTTGCATTGTTCTTCACCTCTGCAGGGAGTGAAAACAAGATGTAGAGCAAAAGATACAAAAAATGTCCAGGTAAGAAAGGAAAAAGCACACACAAATTCAAAGAGTCACAAAAGATGTGCTAAAAGCTGTAGTAATTGTTAAACAGATTAACATGATTAAAAAAATCTATTGTTAGGCCAAGCGGTGGTGGCACACGCCTTTAATCCCAGCACTTGGGAGGCAGAGGCAGGTGGATTTCTGAGTTCGAGGCCAGCCTGGTCTACAGAGTGAGTTCCAGGACAGCCAGAGCTACACAGAGAAACTCTGTCTCGGAAAAACAAACAAACAAACAAAAAACAAAAACAAAAACAAAAACAAAAACAAAAATCTATTGTTATAAAATGTTTCAGAAGACATTACCATTATAATTTTCATTTTGTAAGAGAAAAAACTTATTTGAAAGGAGAGTCTCAACTGAGAATACCCTATGTATGAACACAACTATTAACAGAAGTATGTCTATAGGCTCAACATAGCAAGGACATGACACTATGATCCACTTGGACAAGGTTGCATCTCGTGCTAGCAACAATACTGGGCAGTGCCATCACATCATACTGGGCATAAAAGATCCAAGACTGAGGGAGTCAGGGAGTCCTGTGTCAAGAATTAGCATTGATAGGTAATATGTGCCAAGATCCCCATCTGTGAAGGGAAGCCCTGAGAAGTTACAGCGTGTAGCTCTTAAGGTGAAGTTTAAGGTGCAATTATGTCCAGATGCTAGAGATGCCAGGTTGATGAGATGTGCACCTTGCAGATTTGAGTTGTGAGATATACCAGGAGAAGTGCTATGTTTAATGCAAAAGTCAGAGCTAGAGGGCTAGAGTCTTTAGTGTCCATATTATCCCATCACATCATGAGCCTTAAATATATCAGACATTGAGGTAAAATAATCTGAAATGAGATTCTGAACCTACCAATTAAGAAAATAAATGTATGTGTCCTTTACTAGCTGTCAACCAAGATCAGGCTCAGATGTTAAGGTCTCTGTGCAAAAATATAAGAGGTGCAGTGTTTTTAAAACAAAAATCACAATTACAACGTTTGAGTGGGCTGGCAGAGGTGTTGGAGTATATTTAGAACATCTGTCTCTTTGCAAAGCTTGGCAGTATTTTCCAGACACCACATGACATACTTTTACTTGTGTTTCCTTTAGGTAAATTTTAGCTTACACAAACATTAACTATTTTGGTTAATACATCTGGGCCATGGTCAGGGTCATGAACAGTCCCAAAAGCCAAAGCAGATGTTACTATTGGGGGCGGGGAAGGGCAAGCTAAGTAAGAACTGTCTCTGAGAACTGTCTAGAGAGACACAAATATAGAGTTAGGAAAAGACACCGTTTCTTTAGTCACTTCAGTTTGATATTTACCACAATTGATTTTAGTCTTGTTTTGATCCAATCTTTCCTATGTTCTTCTCTTCTTCCCCTTGGTAACAGGAGTGTTTACTTTGTCTTACAATATGCTGAAAGGGTGCGCTTTGTGTTTATTTTGTGATTGCACAAGAAGGGAATCAAAGTTAAAAGATGGCTTTGAATCTTAGAAGGGTCTTTGGAGTACAAAATGATGAGAGTTGTGCCTTTGATAGGCAGATTTCTGAGTTCAAGGCCAGCATGGCCTATAGAGTAACTTCCAGGACAGCCAGGGCTACCCAGAAAAGCCCTTTCTCAAAAAAAAATGCATTTTGCCTTATGAGTGCATGAGATCAAGAAGCAGTATGTGGTTTGTAAATGAACTCTTCTCGTTGGCTCATGTATTTGAGCACATGGTCTGAGCTGTTTCTGAAACTGGTGGCACCTTTAGGATGTGAAATTTCAGTTGACATAGTTTGCTAGAAATTAAAAGTCTTGTACTTTCAGGAGGCCAGTCCTGCATTGATGGAATATGCAAAGAGTGAGGGATAAAAAGACTTCTGCTTGGAGTAGTTTAAACAAAGACTGATCCTCATTTTGAATTCTCTACATCACCCTTTGTGTCCTCGGTCTGTAGTTTATGGTCAGTCACTCACCTGTGTGTTGCATGTGCCCGATTTGACTGTCTCTTTTTTCTCTCCACAACAGGCTGCTTTGGTCTACACTTTTTAAACAGTGTAGAAGATATTGTATGGGAAAGAAATGAAGAATGGTTTTCTACAACAAAAACGTTACCAGTTTTGCAAGGAAAGAAGTTACATTATGAACCCCAACTTACCCTGAATAGCACTCAAAATTACAAATAAATGTTATCAAGTTATATTCAAATGTTGATTTCAGTATGTATGGTGGTTATGTGTTTTGTCTAACGTTGCTTTCAGTTGTTTGATGTTTTAAGAATATATTAAAACCCACACACATGTTTTGTGTAAGGAGCATAGATGTGTACATAGTTGTTCATTTAGCTCAGGTTATAAAATCTAGCAGAAGTCAGATGTATTGTATGGGTAGTTAAACTGTTTCCCTAGAGACAGGTTAAACTTAGAGTCTGAGTATACAGTAGGAAAAAAAATTGAGTACATCATTTGAAATTAACCTACAGCATATTATTAACTTAGTTGCAAGGTACAGTAATGGTATGAAGCAATTCATAAAAATATATTCTCACAGAGTTTATAGAGTTTACCCTGTGGAAATTTTGTTCAATAATCATCCTATAGTTCATGTAAATTTTAATAATTTATTTTTATAGGTTTAGGTGCTGAGGCCCAACAAGGCAGTCCTCTGCAACATATGTACCAGAGGAGTCAGGATAGGCTGTGTGTTCTTTAGTTGATGTTTTAGTCTCTGGGAGCTCCCAGGGGTCCAGGTTACTTGACATTATTGATCTTCCTATGGGATTGCCATCCCCTCCATTTCCTTCAATCCTTTTCCTCAGGGTCTCCAACGTCAGTCCAATGGTTGGCTGTAAGTGTCTGCGTCAGTCAACTGCTAATAGTGACTCTCAGAGGACAGCCAAGCTAGGCTCCTTTCTACAAACACAACATAGCATAAATATTAGTGTTGGGGTATGGTGCCCGCCCATGGGATGGATCTCAAATTGCCCTTTCCTTCAAACTCTGCTCGTTTTTGTCCCTGCATTTCTTTTAGACAGGAATTATTCTGGGTCAAAAATTTCGAAGGTGGGTTGATGTTCCCCTTCTTCCACTAGGGGCCCTATATAAATACTGATGGTGTGCTCTTCAGGTTCCATATCCCTACTGTTGGACACTTCAGCTAAATCATCACCATTGAGTCCTGGGAGCACCTCACATCTCAGGTCTCTGGGACTTTCCAGAGCTTTCCCCCTCCATCCCCCAGTCACTACCCTAGTACCCTAGGACTTCAAATTTGCATTTGTTCTCCTTTGTGATTCTCTCCTATCTCCCTCCATATCTCATACTGCCCCCTTTCCCATCTGATGCTCTCCTATGCCACCCAGATCCCTCCCGCCCTCTGCTTCTTGTGATTATTTTGTTCTTCCTTCTAAGTGGGATTGAAGCATCCTGATTTAGGCCTTTTTTCTTGTTTAACTTTTTTTTCTTGGTTATTTTATTTATTTACATGTCAAATGTTATTCCTCTTTTCAGTTTCCCCTCCACAAACCCCCTATCTCACCCCCCATACCCCCTGCTTCTATGAGGGAGCTCCCTCACCCACCCATCCACTCCCACATCACTGCCCTAGCATTCCTCTACTCTGGGACATCAAGCCTCCACAGGACCATGGGGTTCCCCTCCCATTCATACCAGATAAGGCAATCATCTGCTACATCTGCAGCTGGAGACTTGGGGTCCCTCCATGTATATTCTTTGGTTGGTGGTTTAGTCTCTGGGAGTTCCGGGAGGTTGGTTGATATTATTGTTCTTCTTATAAGATTGCAAACCTCTTCAGCTCTTCAGTCCTTTTCCTAACTCCTCCATTGGAATCCCCATGCTCAGTTTGATGGTTAGCTGTGAACATCTGCATCTGTTATGGTCAGGATCTGGCAGAGCCTCTTGGGGACATCTACAACAGGCTCCTGTTAGCAAGCACTTCTTAGGGGCTGTGTGGTGTATTATGGTTCTTCTATACTGTTGGCCTAACAGTCACTTATCAGTGAGTACATACCATGTATGCCCTTTGGGGTCTGGGTTACTACCTCACTCTAGTCCCATTCATTTACCTGCTGTATTTAAAAAACAATTCCTATATTTTGATACATGCCCAGGAAGCAGTGGAGCCTTCCGGAGCAGGCCCAGAGCAAGATGGCACCAAACCACGTCCAAAGGCTGGGAATTTTATCCTGAGATGGGCAGGATTAGCATTGTTCCCCCTTGCTCTCTCTGTGCCCTGAACATGAGTGTCTGAGAGCATATCATCCTGTGCTCCCACCTTTGTTCCCCTGCCCCAGGAAGTCATATAGCCCTATATTCAGGTTAAACTTTCTCTCCTCTCCACTTATCAGGTTATGGCCCAGCAGGATCAGGAATCCCTCAATATGCTAGTAAGGCCTCCTCAGCACCCTGGCCCTGGCTTAGTATGTATACTCACCATGAAAGCCCCTCTCCACATCCTGAAGGTTTAAATATCATTTCTTCCCCATTGAAAGACCTGCATCACTGAAGCTGCCTCTGAGGAGTCTGTTCTCCAGCTCCATTCACCTCTGCCTTCTGTCCTACCTTCCCTTCCAGGATCTCCTGGGTATGTCCCCAAGCTAATCATGCTATTATAGATGGGGAAGCAGAACCTGAAAGGCAGCTTGACATCTTAATTCAAATTCACATTAAGTAAACTTGGTTTGCAATAATCCATAAGTATGACAAAGTTTTGTACTGGCCTATTTATGTGTACATGCATGCATATAAAAATAAATTATTAAAATTTACATGAACTATAGGATGATTATTGAACAAAATTTCAACAAAGTAAATTCAACAATGAACTTCAAAACTTTATGCTTACATTGTTTAATTAATTTACTAAGAAGGAACTATTAAGATATTTCATAGATGAAAATTATTTGGGCCAGGAATTATTTCTATGAGTTCTATTTCCCTTCAATTTTTTGGTTTGTTGTTATATAGTAAATAATACATGGTAAAGCACACACACACACACATGTGTATATATAATTTACTAACTTTGTTCTTTGGCTATTTTATAGATGTACAGAATACAATTTTCCCTTGGGCTTCTTCTTTCTTATCTCTTTGCATCCCTGTCTGTCTATGAAAATATGAGTTTGTATGTATTCTTTGGTGATGGGCTCACCAGTAAGTACACAATAAGAGACTGATCCTCTCATAGAAACCATCAATAGTTCAGATCAGAGGTGTAAAACACACAAGCCCCTCCATGATCACAAATTGGCTACTAACAAGATATTTTATACCCTGATGATAGCATGTCTCAGTATTTCCACCTATCTCCAACTTTTAAAATCTTTTCATTCTTTCAGTTATTTTCTCTGAACTGTGTGTGAGGCGGTATACTGTCTAGATTAGGGTTAAGCCTTCAATTATCATCTATTTTCAACATCCTATATCAACCATGAGTCTGACTTTTCTTTGTTCAGTGAAAACTTGTTTTGAAAAATTGGCATGTAGGGGTCCGTCCCATACGAACCAGCCCAGAGCAGGCGAGCAGCGGGATCTGTGGACGGTCTCGCCGCTCTTCTAAGAGCCTGGCGGGGCTGCACCTCTAAGACATTTCATTAACCTCTAGCAGCCACGGGGCTGCTGCGGAAAACAAACTGTCTACCCGTTGCACTCTGTCTCTGGGTCGGGTGTGTAGGCGGCTGTAAGGTGAAGCCAAAGCTCCGTCCAGGACCGCCCACCCCTCCCGGCCCTGGCCGCACGCCTCCGGAGCATGGCGCTGGATCGTAAGCTCTGAACTTAGGCTGTCTCTGCCCTCAGGAATGGTAGCCAGCTCGAGCCTCACTCTGCGGAGTCAAGTCAAACACGGCTCCGATCTGAGCACCCAGGAGCTGTAGGCAGGCAGAGCCGAAGGCAGCTGTACCCAAAGAGTCACCAACCGCATGACCCTGGCCCCGCTCAGCCATCGTCGCCGGCCTGCTCAGACTGGCTTGACTGGCAGATCAGATGTCGGAAGCCCGTGCACAATGACTCCAGAGAGTGTGCCCTCTGTGGCCCTGGCTAAGCTGCCAGGAGTCTGTACACCCGCCACATCGCTAGCGCCACATGTAACTTAGACAGGAGACGAGACTTTCGCACTCAGACCACAATACGAGACAAACCTAATGTGTAACATAAATACACATAAACATATACCCCCTGCAGCTCTGAGCACCGAGCTGTTCAAAACGGGAATGACCGCCTCCAAACCTGGAGTTACTGCAGTCAACATCCCTCAGAAAAAAGCCGAGAACCCAGCCTTACCGGCTGACCCCTGAACACCCAGCCTTACTGGCTGACCCTTGGCGTGCCATTCCCTCAATGGAATCACCCCCGCCAATATCCTGTTGACCTCCAGCAAATATCCTCGCCAACAATACTAAGCTAAAATGAGAGCTCTCAGTGCTAATAACTTCAACCCAGCCCCAAGTAAAGAGGTCTGGAAACCCAGATGGGGCTGCCTCATTATAAAAACTATAAGTGCCTCTCTTAAATTTCTAGTACGAAAATTAATCCATCTTGCCCTCAATCCAGGGGCAAAAGGCTTCACTCTTACCCCTAAGTCTCAAACAGCCTGCCCCAATTCTGGGGAGCTGTCTAGAAATCTCTGCATCCATGTTTATTTTACCGCCAATAAATCCTGCATCTGGTGGTGGGGTCCCTCAATAAATTTCTCCCTCGTCCAAGGTCCACGTCGGGGGGCCATTTGTATGGGTCCGGCTGTTGGACCCTCACTCCGTTGGGTGCTCTCGAACAGAGAATTATTGAGTACCTGTGAACACAAGCGGGTAAGAGAGAAAGAAGACAAGGACGCCAGGTAGCTGCATCGAGATCTCTGTGTGTTTACTTAGGATAACTCTGTTTAAATAACCAGAGTCAGGCATGAGATCCAGGGAGAACCAAAAGCCGCCCTTCTAACATAAACATGAGGTAATCCATAAACACCAGACAGGAGGAGGATCTTGAAAGGAGGGTCGGACAAGCTTTTAACATAAACATGAGACCTGTCAGTCTTTGACCTCAGGAGCTGCAGTCAGTGTTCCACACCGAGGGTGGCCAGCTCCAGCTTCCAGCCTGTCGGGGCTGTTTTCAGATTCCAAATCGTTCTCAAGCAAAGGGGGGAGGAGTCCACAGTTCACCCCTTATTAATTTAAAACCAAGAGGCAGGATCGAAACTGAAATAACTCTTGGTTTTTAGCATAGATGTGATAGTAGGAAAACAGCACCCCAGTCTGTATACACTTCAAACGGAGTTCTCGCAGAAACAGGCTGAGTTTCATTTAGTTTCAGTTCTTTTGTGTCCTTTTTATATGTTGTAGCATCTTCTGGGTATATGCCCAGGAGTGGTATAGCTCAGGTAGAAGTATTTCCAATTTTCTGAGGAACCACCAGACATGCTTTCCAGAGTGGTTGTACCAGTTTGCATTCCCATCAGCAATGTAAGAGTGTTCGTCTTTCTGCACATCCTTTCCAGCATATGCTATACAGCTTCAATGGACAGTGTTTGGTCAAGTAAATACTAAAAATCTTACCTATTTCAATTTGCACCTTGTTTGGTTTTAGATAAGCATATATAGATGGCATTTGGAAATGAATACAGCAAACTTGTTGAACAGACATAAAAGGAGTGAATAAATCAGAACCACTTTATTTTACTCTGGTAGAAACTCACGAAAAATAAGGCATAAACAGTAATTAAATTGAAGACAATGTTCTGTACAGCAAGTTCAGTTTCAGAAGCAGTAGCAGTGACTTGTAAATTGTACAATCTCTTCTTCTGCAGAAAGAGGCAAGAAATATCTTGTAAAGCAGGAAATCAGAATGAAATAAGATTCAAAAATGTCTATGGATGAATAGCAAACTGTAATTTGGACAAGAAAAGAAAAAATGGCACTGGTTTTTGTACAAACATAAACTGAGAGCTCAATTGAAAATCTCTGAAAAGCTGGGATGAGAAGTGTTTGTAATTTGGAGCGTGTTGTCAGTATGGAAATATTTGCATAAAAATAATGAGATGTGTTAGGGATGGGACCAAAGCCGAGACATCAATTTACTTAGGTTTCAAATCTGCTTTGTGCACACACTCTGAAGAAAATTTTATAGATAATTTTAAGAGTGTGTGCTGTGCATTTTATCTTAAACCCTTAAAATGAGGCCAACAGTGGGATTTTGCACTTTTGCTGGTATATACAAGGTTTAAGATTTGGCTGTAGTTTAAATTTCAGATTTTCAGATTATAAGCAAACAACATGCACTACCCTTAGTATCTTAACATTTCAGGCACAGCTCAGATCTTTGTGTATTTTAGATACCATTATCTCTGTATTTTATCATATCTTGCTCAAATGGAACTTCAGGATACAAACTATTCAAAATTAAACCAGAAATCCTAACATAGCTCAATAAATAAAATGAATGAGCATTTAAACTTATCCTTAGATTAAATCTGTCACACCATTTAAAAAATAAAGTGCTATATCTAAAATCTTAGAATATTTTAAAGTTGGACTTGAAGGACTTTAAATTCAGTCATAATTTCTTTACTGTATAAAACTTGGATCTCTACTCCTGAGAATTTATTTTCTGATGTGTCAGTTCAGAGAATCTAATAATCATAAAACTTGCATGTTATTTTTATGTTCTCTTAGAGTTAAACTAATTCACATTTCAGTCCAAAGTAGAGACATTAGATTTATGATATAATTTAAATCTCTCATTTCTTTGTCTGTGTCCATGTATGTGACTGTAGTTAATTGCTGTCTTGCATGATTGAGGAAATTGATTAAGATAATATGACCAAATATACTATACATGTTAGGGCTTGAATTCCTGGCTGATACTATTTAAATTTGATATTCTTCTATGCAGTGAGAGTTTCCTGGGGGGATAGATAAACAACATATCTCCTACAAAGTATCCCACAATAAATATTTATGCTTCAATAAAGCATACACTTCTTAAATATTATCTATAACTATTTTAGGCTTTAGAAATTATATTAAATCATCTAATATTTTAATTGTGGATCTAATAAGTAATAAGGTATTTGCTGATTATTAGATAAGCTAATATATCTGCTGGCAAACATGAAATATTAAGACTATGAAGGATTTTTCATAATTATTCAGAATGTTTTATTTCTCATCAAATACCCAAATAAGTGATTTCTCATCTGGAAGATGGTATGTGATACATAGTTGAGTAGTATTTTTATAAAATTAAAAGCTATAAAGATGACTCAGGATAAAAACAACTTTGTTGTTTTATCATAAGGACCAGCGTTTTGATCCCAGAACTCTTGTTAATCAGATGGTGAACTCTTGTAACTCCAGGTTCTCAATGGTCTGATGCCCGGGTCTGATGTCTACAGTCACATGCCTACACACAGTTGCATACATGCAAAAGGAGATAAGTTAATAGAAAAATAACTAAACAGATAACAAACAAATAAAATTTTGTAATATATTCATATCAAAGTGATCTTTTGAACTGCCTGAAAATAGTCATTTTTTCTTCTAAATTAATTTAATAAAATGGTCAAATATTAAAGAATTTAAAAATATCATCCCATATCTTAGGTTGTCAATGAGAAATAGAAAACAATTATTTTTTTCAAGTATGATATATTATTTATTTTTTAATTAATTAATTAATTTATTTTTTATACTCCATATTTTACTCCCTCCCACGATCCACCCTCTGACAATTTTATATCCTATACCTCCTGCCCATCCCTGTGTCTTCACATGTATGTCCCCTACCCCCATCTCAACTGACCTCTAAAGTCCCTGGGGCCTCCATACTCTTGAGGATTAGGAGCAACATCTCTGAATGAACACAGACCAGGAAGTCCTCTACTGTATATATGTTGGGTCTTCATATCAGCTGGTGTATGCTTCCTGTTTGGTGTTCCAATGTTTGAGAGATTTCTGGGGTCCAGATTAATTGAGACTGCTGGTCCTCCTACAGGATCACTCTTCTCCTCAGCTTCTTTCAGTCCTACCTAGTTCGACAAAAGGGGTCAGTTGCTTCTGTCCATTGGTTGGGTGCAAATATCTGCATCTGACTCTTTCAGGTGCTTGTTAGGTCTTCTAGAGTGTGGTCATGCTAGGTCCCTTTTTGTGAACGGATCACAGCTCACAGTAATAGTGTCAGGCCTTGGGACCTCCCCTTCAGTTGGATTCCAATTTGGGCCTGTCGCTGGACCGTCTTTTCCTCAGGCTCCTCTCCATTTCCATCCCTATAATTCTTTCAGACACAAATAATTATGAGTCAGAGTTGTGACTGTGGGATGACCCCCTCAACCTCATATGATGCCCTGTCTTCCTGTTGTTAGGCGGGCTCTATAAGATTCCTCTCCCTACTGTGAGTCATTTCTTCTAAGGTCACTCCCTTTGCGTCCTGAGAATCTCTCACCTCCCAGATCTCTGGTGCATTCTGGAGGGTTCCCCCAAACTCCTGTCTCCTGAGGTTGCCTGTTTCCATTCTTTCTGCTGGCTCTCAGTTCTTTTCTCTCACCCAATACCAGATCAGGTTCCCCTCTGCCCAGCCCCACTGTCTCTCCCACCTCCCATCCACTTTTTCTCCCAGTTCCCTCCCTTCCTCCACACTTGTGATTGCTTTCCTCTCCCTCCCAAGTGGGACTGAGACATCCTCACTTGGGCACTTAAGCTTGTTGATCTTTTTGAGTACTGTGGACTGTATCTTGGATATTCTATACTTATTTATTTATTTATTTATTTATTTATTTATTTATTTATTTTGGCTATCCTCCACTTATTAGTGAGTTCATACAATGCATGCCATTTTGCATCTGAATTACCTCACTCAGGATGATGTTTTCTAGTTCTATGCATTTTCCTGCAAACCTTGCAATGTCTGCATTCTTAATAGTTGACATGTTGGTATATGCTCAGGAGTGCTATTGCTGGGTCCTCAAGTAGTACTATGCCCAAATTTCTGAGGAACCTCCAAACTGATTTCCAGAGTGGTTGTACCAGCTTGTAATGCGACCAGCAATGAAGGAGTATTCCTCTCTCCACAACCTAGCCAGCATCTGCTGTCACCTGAGTTTTTTATCTTAGCCATTCTGACTGGTATGAGGTGGAATCTGAGGGTTGTTTTCATTGCATTTCCTTGATGACTAAGGATGTTGAACATTTCTTTAGGTGCTTTACAGCTATTTGCTATTCCTCAGTTGAGAATTATTTGTTTAGCACTGTACCCCATTTTTAGTAGGGTTATTTGGTTCTCTGGAGTCTAACTTCTTGAGTTCTTGCATATATTGGATATTAGCCCTCTATTGGATGTAGGGGTTAGTGAAGATCTTTTTTCCCAATCTGTAGGTTGCCAATTTGTCTGATTGACTCTGTCCTTTGCCTTACAGAAGCTTTCCAGTTTCATGAGGTCCCATTTATCAGTTCTTCATCTTAGAGTATGAGCCACTGGGGTTCTATTTAGGAAATTTTCCCCTGTGCCAATGATTTCAAGGCTTTTTCCACTTTCATTTCTATTAGATGCAGTGGATCTGGTTTTATGTTGAGGTCCTTGATCCACTTGGACTTGAGCTTTGTTCAAGGTTACAAGTATGGGTCTATATTCATTTTTCAACATACAGACAGAAGCCAAGCAGTGGTGGCACACTCCTTTAATTGCACAACTTGGGAAGCAGAGGCAGGCAGATTTCTGAGGTTGAAGTCAGCCTACTCTACAGAGTGAGTCCCAGAACATCCATGGCTATACAGAGAAACCCTGTCTCAAAAACAAACAAACAAAAATACAGACAGACATACAGTTAGACCAGCACCATTTATTGAAGGTGCTTTCTTCTTTCCACTGTATATTTTTGACATCTTTGTCAAAGGTCAAGTGTGTATAAGTATGTGCTCTTATTTCTGGGTCTTCAATTCTATTTCATAGATCAATGTGTCTATCTCTGTACCAATACCATGCAGTGTGTATCACTATTGCTCTGTAGTAAAGCTTGAGATCAGGGATAATGCTTCTTCCAGCCATTCTTCTTTTATTGTTAAGAATTATTTTCACCATTCTGAGTTTTTTGCCTTTCCAAATGAACTTGAGAATTGCTCTTTCCATGTCTTTGAAGAATTTTGATGGGGATTGCATTGAATCTATAGGTACCTTTGTTGGGGTGGCCATTTTCACTATGTTAATTCTGCCAATCCATGAGCATGAGAGACCTCTCCATTTTCTGAGATCTTCTTCAATTTCTTGCTTGAGCTCTTTCACTTGTTTGGTTAGAGTTATCCAAGATATTTTACATTATTTGTGACTATTGTGAAGGGAGTTGTTTCCATGACTTCTTTCTCAGTCTGTTTATCCTTTGTATAAAGGAAGAAGCCTACTGATTTATTTGAGTTAATTTTATATCGGGCCACTTTGCTGAAGTTGTTTATCATCTTGAGAAGTTGTCTGGTAAAATTTTTGGGATCACTTATGTACACTATCATATCATCTGGAAATAATGATACTTTTATTTTTTCTTTAACAATTTGGATCCCCTTGATCTCTTTTTATTATCTTATTTTTTTAGCTGGCACTTTGAGTACTATATTGAATAGATACGGGAAGAGTGGCCATCTTATCTTGTCCCTAATTTCAGTGGGATTGCTTCAAGTATATCTCCATTTAATTTGATATTGACTGTTGGTTTGCAGTAAATTGCTTTTATTATGCTTAGGTATAGGTCTTGAACTACTGATCTCTCCAATACTTTTAACATGAATGGGTATTATATATTGTCAAATGCTTTTTCAGCATCAAAGGAAATGATCATGTGATTTTTCTTTGAGTTTGTTTATATAGTGGATTACATTAATGAATTTTTGTATATTAAACCAACCTTGCATCCCTGGGATGAAGCCTACTTGATTGTGGTGAATGATAGTTTTGATGTGTACTTGGGTTCAGTTTGCAAGAATTTTATTGAGTATTTTTGCATCAATATTCAAAAGCAAGATTGGCCTGAAGTTCTTTTTGTTGTTGTTGTTGTTGTTGTTGTTGTTGTTGTTGTTGAGGCCATGTGTGCTTTAGCTATCAGAGTAATTGTGGCTTCAGAGAATGAGTTGGGTAGTGTTTCTTTCCTTTCTGTCTTATGGAATATTTTGAGGAAAATTGGTATCAAGTCTTTGAACATCTGGTAGAATTCTGCACTAAATCCATCTGGCCCTGTGCTTTTTGGAGTTCGGTAGGTTTTTTAATGACTTCTTCTATTTCCTTGTGATGTATTGGTCTGTTTATGTAGTTTACCTGTTCTTGATTTAACTTGATATGTGGTATCTGTCTAAAAAAATCATCCATTTCATCTGTATTTTCATGGTTTGTTGAGTATAGGCTTTTATAGTAGGATCTGATGATTTTTTAAAATTTACTCTGCTTATATTGTTATGTCTCTCTTTTCATTTCTGATTTTGTTAATTTGGATACTGTGTCTCAGCCCTTTAGTTACTTTGGCTAGGGGTTTATCTATTTTGTAGATTCTCTCAAAGACCAGCTTCTAGTTTTGTTGATTCTGTGTATTGTTTTCTTTGTTTCTATTTGGTTGATTTCTGCCCTGAGTTTGACTATTTGCCTTCTAGCCCTCTTGAGTAGGTTTCCTTCTGTTTGTACTAGAGCTCTCAGGTGTGCTGTTATGTTGCTTCTGTAAGAACTCTCCAGTTTCTTTACCAGGGTACTTAGTGCTATGAACTTTCCTCTTAGCACTGCTTTCACTGTGTCCCATAAGTTTGGGTGTGATGTGTCAACATTTTCATTAAACTCCAGAAAGTCTTTAATTTCTTTCTTTTTTTTCTTCCCTGACCAAGTTATGATGAGTAATGAGTAGCTCAGTTTCCACTTGTATGTGGGCTTTCTGTAGTTTTTGCTGTTCTTAAAGACCAGCCTTAGGCCATGTTAATCTGATAGCATGCATGGGACTCTTTCAATCTTCTTGTATCAGGAAGGGTTTTTTGTGATCTCTTATAAGGTCAATTTTGGAGAAGGTCCCATGAGATGCTGAGATGTATTCTTTTGTTTTAGGGTAAAATGTTCTGTAGATATCTGTTAAATCCATTTGGTTCATAGCCTCTCTTAGTTTCACTGTGTCTCTGTTTAGTTTCTGATTCAATGACCTGTCCTTTGGTGAGAGTAGGGAGTTAAAGTCTCCCACTATTATTGTGTGGGGTTCAAGGTGTGTTTTGAGCTTTAGTAAAGTTTCTTTTATGAATGTAAGTGCTCTTGCATTTGGGGCATAGATGTTCAGAATTGAAACTTTCTCTTGGTGGGGTTTTGCCTTGATGAGTATGAAGTGTCTTTCTTCATCATGCTTGATAACTTTTGGTTGAAAGAGTCCATTTTTTTCTTTTCTTTTTTTTTTTTTTTTGGCTATTAGATAGCAACTCCTGCTTGCTTCCTGGAACCATTTGCTTGGAAGACCTTTTTCCATTCTTTTACTCTGAGATAAGTGTCTGTCTTTGTTATTTAGGTATGTTTCTTGTATGCATCAATATACTGGATATTATTTGTCTTTCTAGTCTATTAGTTTATGTATTTTTATAGGTGAGTTGAATCCAATATATTCAGAGATATTAAAAAGAGATGACTGCTGGTTCCTGATATGTTTGTGGGTGGATTTATGTGCTTGTGGTTCTCTCCTTTTGGCTTTGTTGTGAGATGCTTAATATCTTATCCTTTCTTTGGTGCGGGTAGATACCTTGTGTTGGAATTTTCCTTTAAGGATCCTCTGCAGGGCTGGATTGGGAAAAAAAAAGAGAGAGATGCTGTTCTTTATTTTTATTAGATATTTTATTTATTTACTTTCGAATGATATCCCATGTTCCCTCCCCCAACCCCCATCCACCAACCCACCCTCTCCCACTTGCTGGCCCTGGCATTCCCCTATACTGGGGCATAGAACCTTCACAGAACCAAGGAACTCTTCTCCCATTGATGACCAACTAGGCCATCCTCTGCTACATATGCAGCTGGAATCATGAGCCCCACCATGTGTACTCTTTGGTTGGTGGTTTAGTCCCTGTGAGCTCTGAGGATACTAGTTAGTTCATATTGTAGTTCCTCCTAAGGGGCTGTTTAGATACTCTTTTTTGTACCGGAATATTTTGGTTTCTCCATCTATGTTGATTGAGAGTTTGCTGGATATAGTAGCTTGGGCTTGCATTTGTGTTCTCTTAGAGTCTGCATGACCTCTGACCAGGTCTTCTGTGTTTCATAGTCTCTATTGAGAAGTCTGCTGTAATTCTGATAAGTCTACTTTTATATGTTACTTAGCCCCTTTTCCTTACAGCTTTTAATATTCTTTCTTTGTTCTGTTTGTTTAGTGTTTTGATTATTATATGATGAGAGACTTTTCTTTTCTGGTCCCATTTATTTGGTGTTCTATAGGCTTCTTGTACCTTTATGGCCATCTCTTTCTTTAGGTTGGGGAAATTTTCTTCTATGATTTTGTTGAAGACATTTTTAAGACTTTGATCTAGGTATCTTCATTCTCCCCTATTCCTATTGTTCTTTGATTTGGTCTTTTCATTGTGTCCTGAATTTCTTGGATGCTTTGGGTTAGGAGTTTTTGTATTTTTAATTTTCTTTGACAGTTATGTTAATCCCTTCTACAGTATCTTCTACACCTGAGATTCTCTCTTCTATCTCTTGTATTCTGTTGGTGATACATCTGTAATTCCTGACCTCTTTCCTAGGTTTTCCATTTCCAGGTTTGCCTCTGTTTATATTTTCTTTATTGTTTCTACTTCTACTTTTAGGTCTTGGATCACTTTATTCAATTCCTTCACCCGATTTTCTGTGTTTTCCTGTATTTCTTTCAGAGAGTTATTGATATCCTCTTTAAAATACTCCATTATATTCATGAGATAGGATTTTATGTCAGCTTCCTGATTTTCAGGTGTGTTGTATTCAGGGCTTAAATATAATAAGCAAAGACTTTCAAAATGGATCAGTAGGAAATGTTATTGTCTGCAAACCAGACAGCTTGAGTTTGCTACCTTGATGTCACATAATTGAAAGGTAGAATTGACAGGTAAAATTGTCTTCTAATGACTATATGTAATGGCTGGTTTTGTGTGTCAACTTGACACAGGCTGGAGTTATCACAGAGAAGGGAGCTTCAGTGGGGAAGTGCCTCCATGAGGTCCAGCTGTGGGGCATTTTCTCAATTAGTGATCAAGGGGGTAGGGCTCCTTGTGGGTGGTGCCATCCCTGGGCTGGAAGTCTTAGGTTCTATAAGAAAGCAGGCTGAGCAAGCCAGGGAAAGCAAGCCAGTAAGGAACATCTCTCCATGGTCTCTGTGTCAGCTCTTGCTTCCTGACCTGCTTGAGTTCTAATGCTGACTTTCTCTGGTGACCAACAGCAAGATGGAAGTAAGCCAAATAAACCCTTTCCTTCCCAATTGCTTCTTGGTCATGATTTTGTGCAGGAATAGAAACCCTGACTAATACACTGTATGTCTGATTTGGAATCTATACACTAAATTAATTACAAAAATAGAAAAGAATGCTTCCTCATTTTTATTCTTGCTTGGGTTTCCCCCCTCCATTATGACAAAAATTCATGATATAGATAATTTAAAGGGATAAATGTCTACTTTCACTCACAATTACAGTGATTTCATTTGACTTACTAAAGACTATGGATTTCAGGCCTATATGAAGTACAATGCTTAGTGACAGGATCAGGTGGGAAAATCAGTAGGCAATATTTAAAAGGACTTTCTCAGTGAGTAGTGACCCCTTTTGTGAAAATTTTCTATAGAAAAATTAGGTTGGCATCTTAAGAATCTTCCTGCATATAAATATAATTATTTCAACCAAACTACAACTAAAAAATTATATCAATGGCTACATGGAAGAGGATTTTCTTCTTGAATAAGGAATCAGTTACAAGCCAGCTGTAGAGAATGTCAATTCAAGGGACTTCATAACAATTACTTAAAATAAAAAACAATCAATTTATTATAGATGCTTAGTTACAGAGTATATAACATTAGTAATTTGGCACTGAAAAGTGAAGTAAAAAGAGTCAAAGAAGTATGTTCAAAGAGTGGTTAATATATTTTATGGTTTAATTATATTACTTCATTATAGTATAAAAAGAAAATAGTTACTTCCTTGTTTTTTACAAGTTCATCTATTCACACTCTATCCTGTCACCTGCCATTCCAGTTAATAGTTCCCATTTTTGCTCCAGAGTAATTTACCTACCACAGTGAAAAGCATTGAACAATGCATATGTGATATAAATGAATATATATATATGATGAATATATAAATGTAGAGTATAAATATTTCCGTTACTACCAACCAGTGCTTTCACTATTTAATACTGTGTGAGTGGAAATTAAAACATCTGAAAGTGAGACTTAATGAGAACTTATATAGGCTAAATCATTCACTCAAAAACATAAAAATATTTATCAATCATGAAATGATATTTATCAATTATGAAATAAATTTTAATGTTAAAATACATTTCAGAAATAAAGTACTGACTCCTTACCAAAAATGATCACAAAGTCTTTATTTCAGATGATTCAATAACAGGCTTTGGGTTGACTGGATAACTAAATATGAGAACAAGGTACACATTTGTGTAGAATAGTTTGCTAACTTATTTCTCGTAGAATAAGACAAAGAATGAGCAGGAAAAGGGAAAGTAGGTCTTCTAAAAATAAGTCATATATCTGATTATTATTTGAGATTTAAAAGACAGCAAAGCTTCTTTATAGTTAACACATTAAAGTACAATGTTATAATAACAAACATTCTTTGTGTTGTTGACAACAGAACAAATAGAGCAGATTATTTGTTCATAATAGGGATGCTATCCAGCGGATTTTGCTTTTGAATGTTGTTGAGAATCAGATGTCTTAAATCGAGCTATTATTATTGATTTAACTTCTTAAAAATAATGTGATTCAGCAAGGCTTTAAGAATTTAATAAATCCTAAAAAGTATAACAATGGAAACTTTTTTAAATCAAAACAATTTATTTTGCATTTTTGTACTAAAATATAGTCAAATCATTTTCCCCTCCCTTCATCACATACTCTCCCACATTGCTCACTATAAAAATTAAGCCCTCTTTTCCTCTAGTCCTATCATTCCCAGAATGAAACTATGTTGGACACAAGAGAGCAAAAGTTAAAGTACCCAGATTATTAACGTCATCATTTAGTCATATCACCATTATTAACCAAACAGACTGTCACAACCTTTACGAGTTCATGTGTACAATTGCCTTGCTGTGTACGGAAGTTTTCTTGTAGTCATCCACTGCCTTTGGTTTATTAATCTTTTCAGCATTCATTTTTTATATAATCCCTGTTATTTGAAAAGAGAGGTTTACACACACACACACACACGCACACACACACACACACACATGTATGTGTGTGTGATTTAAAATGAGCATTTTTATTGTTCGCACTTTATTGGTGATAGGCTTTGAAGCAATTTCCATCTAATAAAAATGTCGGTATCTCTGATAAGTGTTAAGAAATGCATTGATCTATGGCTATAATAATAAGCCACCAGAAGTCTCTAAAGCTATTTCCATCTTGTAGAAAAAACGTAGTAAGTTCTATGATTTAAGGAGTTCTCCGGGACTAGAAAGGGGATTGGGGGGAACTGAGACGAGTTGAGGAGGGAGTAACTACTGTTGAAAATAAGTAAGAATTAAGTAAAAATTACAATAAGAAAAAAGACTATCCAGCATGTGTGCACTTGGAGCCAACCATCAGACTAAGCTCAAGGAATGTGGTGGGGGAGTTGATGGAAGGACTGGAGGAGCAGAGAGGGATTGCAACCCCATTGGAAGAACAACATAGGCTGGCCTGATCATCCAGTTCTCCAAAGTCTAGACCACCAACCAAGGAGTGTACTTGGAAGGATCCATGGCTCCAGATATATATGTAGCAGAGGATTGCCTTGTCTCATATCAATAGGAGGGGACGCCGTTGGTCCCAGGGAGGTTTGATGCCCCAGAGTAGGGGGATGCTGGAGCAGTGGGGCAGAAGAGAGTGGATGAAGGAGGTAAAAGGGAGGGGGAAGGGTGGATGTCGAATGGAAGGTTAGTGGAGGGGTAACTGGGAAGTAGGATATCATTTGAGATATAAACGTGTAGAAAGATTTTTTTAAAAAGACTAGAAAATTCTCTGCTAGGGGTTGTAATCTTGTTGCAGGAAATATTTTAAAAGTTCATCCCACAAACTCTCCTGGCCCGCCCGACCACATTCTTGCTCTAGTACCACCAGTAATGGCTGACCACATCACTATGTCCCAGTAGAGTCCTAGTATTTTCTCCCAGCTAGCATGATCATCTCACTTACATGCAATGCTCCACACACCCCACAATCAGTCATCTAGCTCCTAGTTACCTGGTAGAAACATGACTCTTAAGGCTTACTTATCCAGGCAGGTTTATATATCAATAAGATCACAATTTACAAGATGCCAATACAATAATTTCAAAGTCAAATGGTAAAGATAATGTTTTGACACAATTATTCAAACCTTGTAAAAACCTTATCTCCTTGTGGCTGTTTAAAACCATGCAGGGTCTCGATTGTCCCCCTGTTTGTCTGCCTCCATGTTGTTCTCCTGCTTCTCTGATCCTCACTCCTAAACTTCTAGCTCCATGTCCCTACTCTTGTCCAATCACAGACCTGTCACTGCCCTAATGTGATTGGACAGAGAAAATGCTGCAACATAATCTAACTAGCCAAGTTCTTGACTCTAGTTAAAGTTTGTTTTCATCATGTAAATGTAACACATTTCTGTATCTATTCATCTATTGAGGGACATCTGGGTTGTTTCCAGCTTCTGCCTATTATAAATATGGCTGCTATGAACATAGTGGAGCATGTGCTCCTATAACATGTTGGAACATCTTCTGGGTATATGCCCAGGAGTGGTATAGCTGGGTCCTCAGGTAGTACTATGTCCAATTTCCTGAGGAACTGCCAGACTGATTACCAGAGTGCTTGTAGCAGCTTGCAATCCCACTAGCAATGGAAGAATATTCCTCTTTCTCCACAACCTAGCTAGCATCTGCCATCACCAGAGAATTTGATCTTAGTATTCTGACTAGTATGAGGTGTAATCTCAGGGTCATTTTGATTTTCATTTCCCTGATGACTAAAGATGTTAAACATTTCTTTAGGCATTTCTCAGCCATTTCAGATTCCTCAGTTGAGAATTATATTTACACAATGGAATACTACTCAGCTATTAAAAGCAGGACTTCAGGAAATTTGCAGGCAAATGGATGGATCTACAAAATATCCTGAGTGAAGTAACTCAGTCACAAAAGAACACACATAACATTTACTCACTGATAAGTGGATATTAGGCAAATTGCATGGAATACCCACTATATAAGTTACAAAGCACAGGAAGCTCAAGAGGAAGGAAAACCAAAGAGAGGATGCTTTTGTCCTACTTAGAAGGAGGAACAAAATAATAAGGGAAATACAGAATGGGAGTGAGTTTGGAGAAAGAGTGTAATGTCCCCGCTGAGCTGCTCTGGCCAGTGCAATGGGGTGCTGGAGGCAGCAGCTCTACAATGTAATGTCCCCGCTGAGCTGCTCTGGCCAGTGCTACGGGGTTCCGGAGACAGCAACTCTCAGGTGTGAAGACTGGAGACAGCACCAGAGATCAAAGACAGAACTGGTAGCCCGGACGTCAAAAGGAACTGAACCTTTAATCCGCTTTCCTGCCTGGAGCCCTTGCTTGAAGGGGCTTGTTTACAGACTGCTATGTTATTTCCCTGTTCTCACGTCTATGCTAAAAGCCAAAAGATTGTTCTGCCTTAGCTATAAATATCCTGGTCCACTTAGTAAAGATGACACCTTGATAAAGGTACTCGGTGTTGTTCTCTTGTCTCCTAACCCGCTTATCTTCACAGAAACTCAACTTCCCCAGTTCATGAATCACCCACGGGAGAAGAGAAATTGCAGGACAGTTTCCTTCAGATGGCGCCCAACGTGGGGCTAAGACTTGAGAGTGCGCTAGGAGCAGTAATATATCATGGATGCAAAGATTTCTAGACAGATCCCCAGAACTGGGGTAGACGGTTTGAGACTTTGGGGTAAGAGTGAAGCATTTTGCCCCTGGGTTGAGGATAAGATGGGCTAATTTTCTTCTAGAAAATTAAAAGATATGCACTTACAATCTTATTTATGAGGCAGCCTCATCTGGGTTTCCAGATCTCTTTAACCAGGGCTGGGTTGAAGTTATAGCACTCAGAGCTCTCAATTCTAGCGAGATTTGATGGCAAGGATTTTTCGCCAAGATGTTGACAGGAGTTTGGCGGGGCTATTCCGCTGAGGGGATTGGCATGCCAGGTTTCCAGCTGATTTAGCTGGGGTTCAGAGGGTCAGCCGGTAGGCTGGGTACTCGGATTGGGTTCCGAGGGATGTGAACTGCGGTAACTCTAGGCTTAGAGGTAGTCTGTCCCCTGTTTTGTTCAGCTCGGTGCTCAGAGCTGCTAGAGGTATATGTTTATGTTTTTTCATGTTACATGTGAGTCGTGTCTCGTGGTGTGAATGAGAAGTCTTGTCTTGTGTCTGTATTACAGAGTGCGTGGGGTGGGCGGGCCCGGGGAGTACGCAAGAATCCGGCATCGGATCTGCCAGTCAGCCGGTCTGCCAAGCAGGGTCAGGTTCGTGCAGTCGGCTAATCTCCGAGTACAGCTGCCTGTGCCCGTCTGCAGCTCCTGGGTGACCTGCTCAGATTGGAGCAGGGAGCAGGGATTGACTGGCTAGACAGCCTGGTTCAGAGTGGCTGCCTGCTGGCCTTGTGCGGAGCTTGGCGGCCGCAACTGCAACCGCCTGTTCTGATGCAGCTCTCGGGTGCTCAGATCGGAGCAGGGAGCAGGAATTGGCTAGACTACACAGAGACAGCCTGGTTCATAGCCCACAGTCCTGTGCTGTGGGTGTGGCCGGGGCCGGGAGGGGTTGGCAGTCCGGAGACCAAGATCCATGGCTGCCTGCTGGCTGTGTGTGGAGCGTTGGCTCCGAGTTCCATAGTTTCATACAACCGCTGGCCGTGTGCGGAGCTTGGGCCCCGTCCGGAGAACTACAGAGGTCTCAGTTACCAAGATTCCTAATTTAGAGCACCTAGAAGCAAGAGTTGACCCTTTCCACCTGGGACATTTTTCCGCAGCAGTCCTGCAGCTACAAGCGGTTAATTAAAAAGTCTTAGAGATACAGCCCCGCCTGGCAAAAGGCGTGGCTCGGGCGGCCCGGCTCTTGGAGAGTGACAGAGACCATCTGCCCAATTCTGTCAGCTGCCCCCTCAGGGCGCTTGTGTGAAGAGAACAAGAGAAGGTCCCGCAGCTCACCTGCCCTGGGCTGGCTCTTTCCGGACAGGCAGGGGTTACGGCTTACAGGTCCCTCTGGATTACATTTCCCAAACTGCTTTGCGGCCGAGCCCAGGAGCCCCAATCTACTTGCATGAGCGTCTGGTTGCCTGACAGAGTAGGGTGCCCACCCGCTGGGCTGTTTGGTATGGCGTGCGTGCAGCCCCAGTCGGCTACTTACTACACAGATTTGATTCCTAAAGAGTTTAGGTTGTCTTTAACTGGGAGAGGGGAAAAACAGGGGCAGAATCAGGTATGAGAGGAGATGGAGGAAATGTACAGAAGGTCAGAGCTTCCCAGGAATGACATTAGCGAGGCAGAACCTGTTGAGACCATATGCAGAGGCCCCCCAGTAAAGGGATGGGACCACCAACCCATCTCAAAAAATTTAGCCCAGAATTGCTCCAGTCCAAATGAAATACAGAGACAAAGAGTGAAGCAGAGACTGAAGAAAAGGCCATCCAGAGACTGACCAACCTGGGGATCCATCTCACATGCAGACACAAAACCCAGACATTATTGCTGATGCCAAGAAGTGCTTGCTGACAGGAGCCTGATATAGCAGTCTCCTGAGAGGCTCTGCTAGTTCCTGATGAATGCAGATATGGAAGCTCAAAGCCAACCATAGGACAAAGCATAGAGACCCCTGTGGAGGAGTTAGGGGAAGGACTGAAGGAGGTGAAGGAGTCTTATCTGGCATCAGTGGGAGGGGAGGCCCTTGGTCCTGTGAAAGCTTGATGCCCCAGTGCAGAGAAATGGTAGGGCTAAGGCCATAAGAGTGGAAGGGTGAGTGGGGGAGCACCCTCATAGAAGCAGGGTAAGGGGGAGTGGAATAGGGAATTTGCAGTGAGGAAGCCAGGAAAGGGGATAACTTTTGAACTGTAAATAAAGAAAATATCCAATTAAAAAGAAAAAAGCTTGATTTCATCTGTGGGGTTGAATTTAAATTCAATCAGGAATTGATTGGTTACTCACAAGGTATTTGTGTTACTATTGCACCCATGGGCTTGTCTTTCCAGACTAGTGTTCATTTTAGCTGACAGGGTTCAGAACTAGGAAAGACTAATAATTAATTTTTACCTCTGTTAGTGTACATAACACATGTTCATAGGAAGCAAAGCATCCAGGCAGTGGAGATGACAAAGCTTCCGGGTGACAGCCAGCTTGACTTGTTGGCTTTCTATGAATCCAGTAGTCAAAGTCTTCAGCAAATGTGCATCATACTCAGGTTTTAATGAAGAGTAATATGCCTCTGATTACTGCTGATTGTAATATTAATTTGTTGATTCTTTTTTATAATATTGTTTTATTTAACTGTTATTAGTTATTCTTCCAAATAAATGACCATATACATGACCAAATAAATGTTGGTATTTTCCATATTTTTCTCTGTGTATTGTATATTTTGTATGAGAGTGCTTATCTATATAGATATTTGTATATTTTCTGCTGTCATTGTTTTGTTTTATTTGGTTTTATTTTGAGATGGAATGGAGTTCCTTCATGTATCCCAGCGTAATTTTAAACTTTCATGAGCTCAGGTGATCTTCCTGTTTCAGCCTTTTGGGATTCAGAACATAAACAATCATATCTGGATGCCTTGAAACTGTCTTAAGTGATTGATGCCAAAGATAAAACACAACCAATATTTTTGTGTGCCTGTTATTTTTATAATGAAACCAAGAATAGTGCATAAGGCTCATTGATACCCAGTAGTGAATAAACTCAGAATGATTACAATTATTTCAAGAAGACATAAAAAATGACTTGAGATATAATATAATATACAGGTATAATATACAGGTATCAGTTTAAATACATACTTATCATTTAGAAAAGTAGGAATTATTTATAATTCCATGGATGTAGCATGAAAACAGAATTCTTTTTGATGTACAATGTTGTTCATACACTTTGAAAAAAAATGTATATTCTACAAGATAACAGGGAAGATAATAAGAACTATCTTGATTTTTTTCTGTCCAGTGGGTTTCTGAGACTGCACCAGCCGGCCAGGAGGCACAGGCCCCACGACTCCAAGGGGGGGAGCAGCAAGGCGGCAGGGACAGGATCCTCTGAGCTTCTTAGTGACAGAGGAGGAACAGCGTCCTTCTCTGCCCCTTCCCTGCAAGTGGAGGGCCTACCTCCAGAGAGCACCTTAAGCCAGAGACCCAGGTGGGATCCGCCAATTTCTCTCGGGTGAGGTTCTGAGACCAGAGCAGCCAGCTTGGAGGAACAGGCCCCACGAGTTGCAGGGGACTTGCAGGGTGGCAGGGACAGGACAAGCTCTAGCCACAGACACTAAGACCATCTAACACCAAAAAGCAAAAGATGGTGAAAGGCAAAACAAGAATCCTACCAACAGAAACCAAGACTACTTGGCTTCATCAGAACCTAGTACTCCCACTGCAGCAAGTCCTGGATATCCCAAAACCCCGGAAAACCAAGAATTGGATCTTAAATCATATCTCACAATGCAGATAGAGGAACTTAAGAAGGACATGAATGACTCACTTAAAGAAATACAGGAGAATACAGGTAAAGAGGTACAAGCCCTTAAAGAAGAAACAAAAAAA
>NW_022196891.1:38022037-38033908 GCF_008632895.1 Mastomys coucha | reverse complement strand
GTAGAGGATTGCAAAGTCAATCATCAATAGGAGGAGAGGACCTCAGCCCTTTTAAGGTTCTGAGCCCCGGTGTCGGGGAAGGCCAGGGCCAGAAAGTGGGTGAGGGTGGGGTGGCAGGCATGGGGAAGAGGGAGGCAACAGGGGTTTGGTTTTGTTGTTTTTGTTTGTTTCTTTGTTTTTTGGAGGGGAAACTGGGAATGGAGAAATTTGCATGTAAATAAAGGAAATATCTAAAATAAAAAAAAAAAAGAACTATCTTAAGCCTAAAATGTCTTTATATACTTTATATTTGGAGATTTTAACTAGAATAAATTAAATATATCAGATTCTAAAGGTAACATTTAAAAGTCAAATGTTTTATTTAAGAATATTTTAATTAAAAAATTTGTTATGTTCATATGTCAAGTATATTGAAATTTTAATCTAAAATTATTTTAGAAAAAAATTGTTATTCAAGATTCTCTAACTTTCAATTAAAATGTTTTTCTAAATCATCATAAATGATGGTTTGTAGAGTAAGAAAATATGAGGCTGTGTGAGTTTTCTATGTATATGAAATATGCATAGAATTCTATGTACATAGAAATGTACATGTATGTACATACATGAGGTTATATGTGAATATTTTGAATCTGTTGTAAAAGATTTTACTTTTAGAACTTCCATGTGGTTCATGGAAAACCATGTAACTTCTTTTACACATACTTTCATCTCTAAAATGCCATTGATAATATGTTCTTATTGGTATAGGTATTGCATTTATGACCTATCATAATTTACTCAGTGTTGTGCACAAATCATAAATCAATGCTATTTATTATTATAACATTACTATGACAATAACAAATAAAAAGTCTGTTTAATATAAGTGATATTCTCAAAGCTAAGATATGACTTATGAAATCAATGTATATTTATTAAAGTGAGCATGGACTAATATCAGTGTTCATGGGATTAATTTGAAGAGGCATAAATATCAACATATGGTTCAAACATGTTCTGAAGTTGTCATATACATAAGAATTTATTAAGTACTTTAGCATGTGCACACCATCTATGCAATAAAACATGAAATAACTGATAATTAACCTTAACTTAGTGCAAGTTCCATGTGAACTTTAATTGTAATGTTTTACCATTGTAAAGATGATTCTACTGAGTAGAATAATGTTATAGGCTTGTTTCTTTTTTATTCCTATGCTTCTCTGACATTTCATGGTCTATACAGCCAATATTAATTATTTGCTTATTTTCTGAACAATATAAATTCATATGCACTTTGAACTTTTAGTTATGTGATACCTTCCTCAAGAATGTCTTTCCCTAAAATCTGTGTATCTGACCAAATCCTTTCTTGTATGGACAAATGCACAGTTGGAGCATTTGTCTCTATCTAACTGATGACGATCTACGCAGTGGTTTCCGACCTATGGGTCACAATTCCCTGAGGGTTGAACTACTACTTTGCATAGCTCACATATCAAATATTTACATTATAATTCATAACATTAGCAAATTTTCTATTATGAAGTAGAAATGAAAATAAGTTTATGGTTAAGCATCTTTACATTATGAGGAACTACATTAAAGGGTCACAGTAGTAGGAAGGCTGTGAACCACTGGTTTACTCCTGATACAAGAAAGGATTTGGTCAGATACACAATATCTGTAGAAGGAACACCTACATCTCAGAAGAATTTCTTCTTATCTTGAAAAGTCTCTCCAGACTCATTCATACATTACTGCTCTTAGAAGAGCCTTTATTTAACCACATTGGAGCTAGGTGAAAAACTGAATTCTTCATTTCATCCTTTGACCATTAAAACCACCCTATATTTAGGGTTTTCCTATTCAATTTTCAGGTTAGAAGTCCAAAGTAAAATGTCACCACATCATGAAGTCCTCCCATACTTCTTTCCCTCAACTGCATTCATTATCAACAGGTCCCAATTTATTGCCATCAGGTTCTGTTTGTAAAAGCATTGGTGAAAGCTTGTCATTTTCATCCTTAGGGCTTTCTAAAGTGATTTATATCATATTCGCTTCATGAGTATGATGTTCATGCTTGTCTTGCTCTTTCACTTTTTCTTTTTTATACAGTGCAGGAGAACACTTCAGTGGAGAGGCTGTTCTACGGATCATCTGTTATATTTTGTGATTTCTTTCTCACAAAGGACTTGGCTCTATTTTTAACTCAAAGCTTGTAGAATTGATGACAAATAGAGATATGAGTCAGTTTTCATAGAGTATTGTTTATGGGAAACATGAGACTCCCTAGGGGATATTTTATTTTCTATATAAAACTATCTTCTATTTAATGAAAGGGAATATCTTAATAATACAGATTATACTAAGTCCAAAATCAGTTTAATTCAATAAAGTACCAAGATTTGCCATTCCCAATCAATTTCTTACTTATTCTTAGAGTCTACAAGGTTTGTTCATGTCATTTGAAGAAAACATTGTTAGTATTTAAAACATTACACTAAATAATTGTTTTGTAACTTTAGTATTTTATTTAGTTATTTTGTACATTTTCTTCAACAGTTTTATCATTGTATGTTTTGTCATTTAGCTGCTTTTGTCCAAATTTCTACTTGAGTACTAAATTGGAGTCAGATAACAGGATAGAAAGATAAAATTAACCCTTATATTTATTTGTGATAAAATTTTATCTTTGGCTATTTTCTACATTTTGGATTTTTATTTGGGTATTTTGTTCACAAACAATAACTATGATAGCCTTGCTTATCAATAAAATACAAAGTGGAATTCAGTTGATATTGATTATTTATACAAAATTTTTACTTACTATTTGAAGAATTTGATCACTCTAACATAAATTAGCCCAATGCAGCATGGTAATATATTACTCAGCAATAGTATTTTAAAATTTCATAAATACATAGGATAGTGAGTACAAATATAGCTTTAACATTCAAGTTTTTCACTATTAAACAATAATCACTATGAGTCAAAAATGCCTTTCTACAATCATTCATTTAACAAATAAATAACACAATTAGCAATTTCATTACTCAAAATATCTGTGAGAATTTTACTTTTGTTTCATGTTTTCTTATCCTATATTTTATATTTTAACGTGAAATTTTAGTATAGTGATTACTAGGGTTTTTTTTGTAAATGAGAAATTATTAAAAGTTTAGTTTTGCTTCAAATTATTATATGTATTCAATCTTTAAATCTCATTATTTTTGTCTTTTAATTCATTTTTGTTATTAATTATTTTAATTGTTTACATTTCAAATCATATAGCCCTTCCCTGTTACCCCTCCACAAATGCCACATTCTATCCCCACTTCTTCCTCATCCCCTTCTCCTCTCTGAAGGTCCTCCTCCACTCTCCCACTCCTGCCTCACTGCTCTAGCATCGACCTATGCTGGGGCATCAAGCTTCCACAGGACCAAGGATCTCACCTCACATGGATGTCAAATAAGGCCATCCTCTGCCACATATGGAGTCATGGCTCCCTCAAAGTATATGGATACTCTTTGGGTTTTGGTTTAGACCCTAGGAGCTCTAGGTGGACCAGTTAGTTAATATTGTTCTTTCTAAGGGATTGCAATCCCCTTCAGTTCTTTCAGTCCTTCCCCTAGCTCTTTCATCAGGGTCCACAGACTCAGTCTGAGGGTTGACTCTAGCATCTGTATTGGTCAGGTGCTAGTAGAACTACTCGGGGAACCAGGCTCGGGTTAGCAAAGGCTTCCTGGGTTGAGTAATAGTGTGGGGCCTTGGTGTCATTTTGGTTTTCATTTCCCTGATGATTAGGGATGTTGGACATGCTTCTCAGATATTCTAGACCCCTCAGTTGAGAATTCTTTGTTTAGCTCTGTACCCCATTTTAATAGGGATATTTGATTCTCTGAAGTCTAACTTCACGAGTTTTTTGTGTATTTAAGATATTAGACCAGTATGACAAGAAGGGTTGATAAAGATCTTTTCCCAATCTGTGGGTTGCAGTTTTGTCCTATTGACAGTGTCCTTTGCCATAAAAATGCTTTTCATTTTATGAGGTCACATTTGTCAATGTTAATCTTAGAGTATGAGCCACTGATGTTCTGTTCAGGAAATTTTCCCCTGTTCTGATATGTTAGACACTTTTCCCCACTTTCTACTCTATTAAATTCAGCTTATCTGGTCTTATGTGGAGGTTCTTGATACACTTAGAATTGAAATTTGTACAGGGAGATAAGAATGGATCCATTTACATTCTTCTACATGCTGACCTTCAGTTGAACCAGTACCATTTGTTGAAATTACTGTTTTTTATTCGCTGGATGGTTTTGGATTCTTTGTCAAAGATCAAGTGACTATATGCATGTGGGTATATTTATCAGTCTTCAGTTCTATTGATCTATCTGCTTGTCTCTGTACCAATACTATTTGGTTTTTATTACTATTGCTTTGTAGTACAACTTGAGGTCAAAGATTATGATTCCCAGAGAAGTTTTTTTATTGTCAAGAATAGTTTTTGTTTTATCCTCGGTTTTTGTTATTCCAGTTGAATTTGAGAATTGCTCTTTCCATCTCTGTGAAGAATTGGAAATTTTATGGGGAGTGTGTTGAATCTGTAGATTGCTTTTAGTAAGATGGCCATTCTTACAATGTTAGTCCTATCAATGCATGAGCATAAGAGATCTTTCCATCTTCCGAAGTCTCCTTCAACTTCTGTCTTCAGGGACTTAAAGTTCTTGTCATACAGATATTTCACTCACTTGGTTAGAGTCACATAAATATATTTTATATTGTTTGTGACTATTGTGAAGGATGTTATTTCCTTAATTTCTTTCTCAGCCTGTATATCCTTTGTGTAGAGGAAAGCTACTGATTTGAGTTAATTTTATATCCAGCCAATTTGCTGAAGTTGTTTATCAGCTGTAGGAGTTCTCAGGTAGAATTTTTGGAGTCACTTATGTATTCTATCATATCATCTGCAAGTAGTGATATTTTGACTTCCTCCTTTCCAGTTGTTATCCCTTTGATCTCCTTTTGTCTCATAATTGCTATGGCTAGAACTTCAAGTACTATATTTAATAGATAGGGGGAAAGTGGACAGCCTTGTCTTGTCCCTGATTTTAGTGGGATTGCTTCAAGTTTCTCTCCATTTACTTTAATGTTGGCTATTGGTTTGCTGGGTATTGCTTTTATTATGTTTAGGTATGGACCTTGAATTCCTGATCTCTCAAATACTTTTAATATGAAGTGGTGTTGTATTTTGTTAAAGTTTTTTTCAGCATCTAATGAGATTTCTATGTGTTTTTTTTCTTTTAGTTTGTTTATAGGGTGGATTTTGTTGATGGATTTTCATACATCGAACCATCCCTGCATTCCAGGGATGAAGCCTACTTGAACCTGAAAAATGATCATCTTTGATGTCTTCTTGGACTCCGTTTGTGAGCATTTTATTGAATTTTTTGCATGGATAATCATAAGAGAAATTGGTCTGAAGTTCTCTTTCTTTTTGGGGTCTTTGTGTGGCTTAGGTATCAGTGTAACTGTGGCTTCATAGAACAAATTAAGTAGTGTTTCATTTGTTTGTATTGTATGGAATTGTTTGAGAAGTATTGATATTAGGTCTTCTTTGACTGTCTGATAAAATTCTGCACTAAACCCATCTGGTCCTGTACTTTTTTGGTTAAGGCACTTCTAATGAATGCTTCTAATTCTTCAGGGGTTATGTGACTGTATAAATCATTTATCTGATTCTGATATACTTTGGTACCTGGTATCAGTCTAGAAAATTGTCCATATCATCTAGATTTACCATTTGTGTTTCTTGTATACAGCAAAATACTAGGTCCTCTTTGTGTATCCAGTCTTTTAGCCTGTCTTTTTATTGAGGAATTGATTCAATTTATGTTGATAAATATTAAGAGTAATGATTGTTGCTTCCTGTTATTTTTGTTGTTAGAGCTAGAAGTGTGTTTATGTGATTCTCTTTTTTGAGTTTGTTTTGAGAAGATTAATTTCTTGCTTTTTCTTGGGTGTAGTTTCCCTCCTTGTATTGGAATTTTCCTTTTCTTTTCCTTTCTTGTGCTGGATTAGTGGAAAGACATTGATTAAATTTGGTTGAACCATGTAATATCTTAGTTTCTCCATCTATGTTAATTGAAATTTCTGGTGTATATAGTAGCATGGGCTGCGATTTTTGTTCTCTTAAGCTTTGTGTGACATCTGCCCAAGATCTTCTGGCTTTTGGAGTCTCTGTTGAGAAGTCTGGTATAATTCTGATAGGTTTGCCTTTATATATTCCTTGACATTTTCCCCTTCCAGCTTTTAATACTCTTTCTTTTTATGTGCGTTTGGTGTTTTGATTAATATGTGACAGTAGGAATTTCCTTTCTAATCCAATCTGTTTGATGTTCTGTAGGCTTCTTGTATGTTTTAGTGCATCTCTTTCTTTATGTTAGGGAAGTTTTCTTCTATAATTTTGTCCAAGATGTTTGCTAGCCCTTTGACATAGGAGTCTTTACTTTCTTTTATACCTATTATTCTTAGGTTTCATTCTTTCTTTGTGTCCTTGGTTTCTTGAGTGCTTTGAGTTAGGAGCTTTTTGCTTTTTGTATTTTCTTTGACTGTAGTGTAAATGTCTTCTGTGGTATTTTCTGCACCTGAGATTCTCTCTTCTATCTCTTGTATTCTGTTGTTGATGCTTGCATCCATGACTCCTGCTCTCTTTCTTAGGGTTCTCAATCCTGGGGTTGTCTTCCTTTTTGTTTTATTTAATGTTTCTATTTTCACTTTTAGATCCTGGACAGTTTTGTTCAATTCCTTTACCTGTTTGTGTTTTCCTGTATTTCATTAAGACATTATGTATTTCCTCTTTGAGGGATTCTGATTGTTTAATCATATTCTCCTATATTTCTTTCAGAGAGTTATTTATGTCCTTCTTAAATTCTTCTATCATCTTCATGAGATGTGATTTTAGATCTGAATCTTGCTTTTCAGGTATGTGGAAGTATCTGGGGCTTGTTGTGGTGGGAGAACTAGGTTCTGATGTGACCAGGTAACATTGTTTTCTGTTGCTTATAGTTTTGTGCTTGCCTCTCACAATCTGGTTATCGCTGGTGCTAATTGGCCTTGCTGTCTTTGACTGGAGTCTGTCCCTCCTGTGATCCTGAGATCCTGAGTGTGTCAGAGCTCCTGGGGGTCAAACTGTCTCTGGGTGTTGGCAGAATTGGTGGAGAGCCAATCCCAGGGCCCACTTCTGGGCACAAGTACAAACTGGAGGGAACGAGTGCCTCTGGGCATGGATTCCTCTGTGTCCTGGGTCCTGGGGTTCCCAGTTACATCGGGTACTAGGAAGAGGATTAGAACCTCACCTGGGATCCTGGGTGTCAAGCTGCCTCTGGGTGTTTGCTGAGTGGATAGAGAGATAGATTCCAGGGTCTGCTCCCAGTCCCAGGTGCAAACTGGAAAGACCATGTGCCTCTGGCTGGTCAGGAGTTCCTGTATCCTCTGACTCCCAGGGGTTCCCAGTTACACCAAGTATTGGGGTGTGTGTTGGGGCCTCATCCAAGATCCTGGGTATATCAGAGCTCCTGGGAGTCAAGCTATCTTTAAGTGTGGGCAAAGTAGATGGAGAGCCAGAGCCCCAGCTCCCAGTTGCAGGTACAAACCAGAAGGCTAAATTTCATTTTTTACTATAATGTTGATTTAATAATTTATGGTTTAAAATGCATCAATCAAGTCAGAAAAATTAATTAAATTTTTCTGTGTGCACTCATATCTCTTATTTAAGCAGAATTTGCTTCTTTTCATTCATTACTTTATATCTTATTTTCTTGTTTCCTTTCATTTGAAATTTTTCATAACACTTTGAAAGATGTAATTAAAGAAGAAAATCTAAATATTGAAAAATCCCATTCTCCATGTATAAACCACACTGTAAACTTTATGTATTATGCATGTTTATATGTAAATACCGTAAACATATTCTATGAACAAAACTCTGAGCAACTGTGTACAATGTTCTAGAATTTGACTATGGGCTATACAAATGGCTCAGCAGTTAAAAGAGCTTTGCTTTAACAGACTTATTTGTTTACATTTTAAATGTTGTCCCCCTTCCTGGTCACTTATCCACAAACCTCCTGACCATCCTCCCCTTTGCCTCTAAGAGGATGCTTCCCCACCCACCCACTGTCACCTCACCCCTCTAGCATCCCCCTATCTGGGGCCTAAAACCTTCACAGGGCCAAGAACATCCCCTCCAACATAGGCCAGATAAGGCAATCTTCTGCTAAATATGTAATGGGAGCCACAGACCAGCCCATGTATGCTGTTTGATTGGTGGCTTTGTCCCTAGGAGCTCTGAGGGGTCCTGTTAGTTGATATTGTTGTTCTTCCTATGGGGTTGCTATCCTATTTAGCTTCCTTCAGTCTTTTCCCTAAATCTTCCATTGTACCCCATGCCTGCTCAGTTCAATGGTTGGCTGTGAATATTTGTATCTGTCTTAGTCAGGTGCTGGCCAAGCCTCTCAGAGAACAGACATGCTAGGCTACAAGCACTTCTTGGCATCTGCAATAGTGTTGGGGTTTGGTATCTGTACATAGAATGGATCCCGAGGTGGGGTAGAGACGATACATTTGTATCTTTCATGGCATATGATCACTAAAAAAAAACAGCTTATTATTGTCACTGTAAAACAGAAATATGCATACATGCCATTATAATGTAACTAGGGAATTAATTAATTTAATAAACCGAAGGATGTTATATATTGTGGTTATTCAAAAGGTAGCAGGTTTTTTTTTTTCTGTTCTTATTTCTTTTTTCACAGATGAACAAAACTTTTAAAAAAGCAAACATTGAGATTGCTTTCATGAACACTTATACCCAACATAAATTTTCTTTAGATAAGCATTAGACTTATAAGTGAAAGACTATAGGACTTTAGTGTTATGAATGGGTAAAATCTTTTGAAAGTTTGAGCTAGTATGTTTGAGTAGCTGTGATGTAAAATAGTAGGGAATTAAAGAGCTGTATATAGTACTGTAGAGAGAATTATCTCCCTTTTTTTGAGACAGCTTGATGTAGCAGTTACAAACTAAATACTGCTGCAATGTTCTCTTTCATCTGACAAGAGAAAGAACCTGGTTTTGGAATTTGAGGCCTCTATTGTTGGGTTCAATGAAATTCTACTTTCTATTTTTTGTCGGAGTTAAATGGTATAGAAGCAACAAATATCACATTTTGTTATCCAGTTCAAATCCAACTGAGGAACAGCATGAAAAGGGGAACAAATAAATTATTTATAACATTTATAATAACAATACCATTATTTACAAAAGCCAGAGTAGAATACGCAGATAAGAGCAAGCAAGACTCAAGATGAGCCTATGAATTATTCTCCCAATTAGACAGACATTATCACAGATCACTGGATATAGAAGGCAAAAAAGGCCTTGTGCATACAGACAAGCACTGGAGAAGCCAAACAACTTAAGAAACTTAAACACAGAGCTTACCTCTTCAATGAAGTAAGTTGCTTAGGTGCTCTTCCCAAATGGATAATGGAGCTTTGAAACCTGGTAATTCATCACTGTCTGATGAGACAGGTTCTGCCCGTGTGTTGCAGAATTTTTGGTTTTCTTATCCTAGATGCTTTCTCTAAAACATTGAATATTGACTTTAGACTGCAAAACCCACTCTTTGTGTGATGAAGTTGCTTTAAGACAGTCTACGTGACTTCTATGTTATCTTAGGGTCAAGCCAATTCTGTAACCACATGCATTATGTTTAATTCAATCAAGCTCCTTAGTTCCTAAATCTTTGGCACTATCTTCAACTCAACAGTACTTATTCTTAGAAAAGAAGACATTGTAAAGAATCTCAGTGTAAACATGCCTTAAATTGTACACTTTGGACAGAGTTAATTGTTATCTGTATACTCCCCCAAACAAATGTGCTTAAATATGACTAAAATAAAATCATCTGGGCTGAAATCTAACAGTTCTACCCATGCACAGATTACTATAAAATTGGGCTGAGCCTAATTTCATACTTAAGTCAGCCTGCCTGTTTTATCCCGGCCTGCTGTAAAGCCTGCAAGTGAATCACTACTACTGGTAAACCTGAGAAAATGTGGAATTTTCATAAGTGCAAACAACTTACCAGGATTCAGAAAGGACATCGGAGTATGTTTATCAGAACGCTGGCAGATCCCCACCAGTAGAGTTCTAAAAGTAGCTGAAAATGCTCTATCTCTACTCTTAATTTCTCCAAGCAAGTCACTTCTTAGTTACTTTCACTTTTGGGTTTTGTCCATGTTGACCTCTCCATCCTCAAGCTGAGAAACTGCTCAATCACATAAACATATTCATCCAGGTAACATTATAAAGACTGAGCAAGTTTTATTTATAAATAGAATTTTATATACCTAGAAGTGTGAGTGTGTGTGTGTGTGTGTTTGCAGTGTGTGTATGTGTGACAATAATTAAAGAAGAGGCTTTGTATCTGAAATATAGTAAGCATGGAAGCAGGGCAAAGAGGATGGAAATGCTATAATTATATTAATCTTTAAAAATATATATAAAGAAAAAAGGAACAAAAGAGCCAGTAGTAGAATATTCAACTATGTCAAATATCTCAGACATTGAATTTCTCTGCATTTTAAGAACCACATAAATCTGTTTTAAAGAGCTCACAGCATTAGACCTGAAAGAAATCAAAGAATCTTTATATTTAGGGTCATCTGTTATTAATTCATTTACAAAATACCTGTTAACTTAATCACCTCACTTCCTCATAGCAGCAAAGCTAGATAACAAAGCTCAAGAGACCATCTTAAAATTCTATGGACACATCTCCACCTCTTGTACTATAAAAGGAAGAAAGATGAGAGTTTTCTTCACTTCCTTTTTTTTTTTTTTTTTTGAGTTACTCAAGGAGTTGTTGTTGAAAATGCCAGATAAATTTCACATCCTTTGCGTAAATATATTGTGTAAAACAGAGACTTTGGTCATATGGACCGGATGTGGTGCCCAAACTTCTGGATTTTAACTTGTTTTCTGTACATTGTTGGGTGAAGTACTTGAAGGGCCACATTTGGATGCACAACACTCTGGTTTCTGACAGAGTGTTTGCCTTGACTTCCTCCTTTATGTATTTTCTCCCACAGTTTATTCTTTGTTTTAGGCACTTAATATGTGGCAGACCTACTACAAGTATTTTTCATGTTTCCGTGCTTCGTATGGTTCAAAACTATCTGTCATTAAGGTTATCTGTTATAATGGAATAATCTGCAATAAAGACAGATAAACAGCATGCTTGCAGATCACGAATTGTCAGTGAGCATGCTAAATTTACATGTTTTAGTCTTATTATCATATACTATTGTCCTAGGGCAAGCCTAACTGTTAAACTATTTCAATATAAGGAAATCCAAATTATGAAAGATAAGCTTATAAAGAGAAATGTTTTTTTCCTTAAAGTTGTCCAGACATAGATAGGTCAGGAAAAAAGGGGGATCTAAATAAAATAGTTTAACAGAAGTTTTCCTCAGCCTCTGACATATCAGGATTTTAATATTAATGTATCAGTTTTATGAAGTGATTTCAATACTTATGAGAGAAAAGTAATTTAGTGTCACAAATATTGTAAATGGGTTACTAAAATTAGAATTATTCTAGTAAGCTTTCAATTACTAAATTTTATAATTTTAATTTCAAAAGTGAAGTTACAGATAATAGAAATAATTCAAGCACTAATTCTAACATTAAAATTCATGTTTCCTTCCTTAGTCATAGTGTATTCTTTTTCTTCTTTAATGAGTTCTTTCCCTATTGTGTTCCGAGACTTCTGTTTCTAAAAATAAAAGCAGTTTTTTTTTTTTAGATATTTTCTT
>NW_022196891.1:37968164-38021578 GCF_008632895.1 Mastomys coucha | reverse complement strand
CTGAAGGAAGGGCAAGCCAGCCTAAATATAGCTATCTCCTAAGAGGCTCTGACAGTACCTGACTAAAAGCAATTTTAAAATGCTGTAAATGTCACATTCTTTGTTAGAGAAAATTTCAATTTATAGAAATTTCTTCTCACTGGAAAGTAAATATGATAGGTATAAAATGTCATTTAGGTGAGTTTTTTATATATGCATATTGATATATATATACATATATACACACATACACATATATGCCATTTTCTTGGGTTTTGTATATATTTATATTCCTGAGGCAGGGTATGGTGAATAGATGCTCTAGCATTATAACACTGTAAATAAACATTAGGTATGTATATCAATGATTTTTTACCATAACACAGACCTCAGGTACACTCTCACTTGCTGTAATGGTTTAATGTTGTCAACTTAACAGGATGTGCCATCCCATAGATGAGATTCTAGGCATTTCCTTGAAGGATTTTCTAGATTAAGTTAATTGAGGTGGGATGACTCACACTAACTGTCCAGCTGATAAGAATGTGAATGGTGAGCCAGGTGGTGGTGGTGCATGCCTTTAGTCCCAGCACTTGGGAGGTAGAGGCAGACAGATTTCTGAGTTCGAGGCCAGCCTGGTCTACAGAGTGAGTTCCAGGACAGCCGGGGCTACACAGAGAAACCCTGTCTAGAAAAAACAAGAAAAAAGAAGAAGAAGGAGAAGAAGAAGAAGAAGAAGAAGAAGAAGAAGAAGAAGAAGAAGAAGAAGAAGAAGAAGAAGAAGAAGAAGAAGAAGAAGAAGAAGAAAAAGAAGAAGAAGAAGAAGAATGTGAATAGTGTTGAGGTGAATGGTGTTGAGCATCAGCACTCATCCCATCGATTCTACATGTGAATGATGTGCACGCAACTGCCTCAATGCTTCTGTGATCCAGGAGCCAAAGTAAATATGCAGCCTCTAGTTTGTCTTCCTGGTCTGTTATTTTCTCCTAAAGTATCTACAGCCAGAAACCCAAGTCATTCTTGATGTTGAGAAATAATTTTTAAAGATCAGCAAACCATTAGAAGAGAATTGGTCTTCTCCTGTTGTAACTTTATTAAGAAAAGACATAATGTTAAAAATAAAAAAATAAAACAATATATAAACATTTATATTTGTTATATATAATCTATAAAATATAACATATAAAATGTCTGACTCACAGAATGGGCAGCATGATTACAATTTAAAACAAAAGTTATAAACCTTTAGTTACCAGAATCATATGATAAATGTGTGTGTGTGTGTGTGTGTGTGTGTGTGTGTGTGTGTGTGTGTGTGTGTTATATGTTCACCAGCTTGTGTGGGGCAGTGGTCTGTTCATGAAACCTAGGCCCAGTCGAATGTAAGTCTGGAACCCTGATGTCCCAGTGGGCAATAATTCTGCCTGCAAGGGACAGAAGGAGTTCAGCCATGAGTCCTGGGACCCTGGCTCCTGTTTCAGTCACAATCTCTCACAGACCCCGCAGGAGATGTATGTTCTGTCACGTATAAAATGCCCCAAGCTCCCAGCATTTTAGCTGGACTCTACTCCCAGTCATCTCACCACATCTAGGAATGCCCTGCCTCACAGACAGATAGCCCCAACTCACAGTATGAGAGGTGGTTTGCCCCCTCCTCTCTCTCTTGCTCTCCTTTCTTTCTTGTTCTTTCCTTTCTCTTGCTTTCTTTCTTACTCTCTTTCTCTCTTGCTTTCTTCCTCTCTTGTCCTCTATTTCTCTCCTTCTCTTCTCCTCTCCTTGCTCTCCTTTCTTTCTTTCTACATGGTCATGGCTGGTTTCTTTTCTTTTTCCTATAATAAAGTATCTCATGATTATGCACTGCCTCCTTTTAACTAACACATCGGGAAGCCCCAGGCATTGGCAGCAAAGAGACCCTGGCCCAATAAGAGTAGGTGTTTGTTTGTGTGCTTGCCTGTGACTATATATATGCATATAAAAAGAGGTTGTGGGGTGATCTTGTTTGTAACTCTCACCTTGTCCCAATGAGACAGGTTTTCTCTTGAAAATCAGAGCTACTGTAGCAGGCTGCAAGCCCCAGAGATTATTTTGTATTCACTCCCCACAGTCCTGAGGTAACAGGGTTACATGGGTGCTAGGGATTCAAGCCTAGATCCATATACTTGTACAGCAAGTACTCTTTACCCACTGAGCCACCTCCTCTATCTAAACTTAAAATAGCATGTAAAAGAAAACACTTATACTGGCTGCAGTCAGCACAAGTTTTGAAAATTCCACTTCTATATTTTTAAACTTGAGAGACTGAGGTGGTTCAGTTAGTACAGACAAAAAAGGGCTTAAAGATATTTTAGCTCAAAGAGGCTGTGAAGGTATTTGCAGTTATTACCTAATGAATAAGGGAAAATCAATTTTTTCTAATGGGGCATTGAATGAATACATCAAGCACATTCAAAAGCAGGCCCCAATCCAAGGACTAGTTGGTCAACATAAAATAGACATAAAACAGCATAAAACCCCAGGTTGTGTGTGTGTGTGTGTGTTTGTGTATGTACACTTTTTGTTCAGTTTCATTTTTTCACCTTGCTGTATTTGTTCATCTTGATTTCAATTTTGGTGGATTTTTGTTTATTCTCTTTGAGAAAGAGAAAGAACATGAAGTTAAGTTTAAGAGAGGTGAGTAGGACCTGAGCAAAGTTGGGAGAGGGAAAAGAATATAATAAAAATCAATTGTATGAGAAAATTTTTATTAGATATTTTATTTATTTACATTTCAAATGATATCCCCTTTCTTGGTTTCCCCTCAAAAAAACACAAAAAACAAAACAATAAAAACCAAAAAAAATATTCCTTCCCCCTCCCCCTTATCACCAATCCACCCACTCCTGCTTCCTGGCCCTGGTATTCCCTACACTGGGACATAGAACCTTCACAGAACCAAGGTCCTCTCTTCCCATTGATGACCATCCTTTGCTACATATGCAGCTGGAGCACTGAGTTCCACCATGTATATTCTTTGGTTGGTGGTTTAGTCCCTGGGAGCTCTGAGGGTACTGGTTAGTTCATATTTTTGTTCCTCCTATGGGGCTACAAATCCCTTCAGCTCCTTTGGTCCTTTCCTTAGCTCCTCCATTGGGGACCTTGTGCTTAGTCCAATGGATGGCTGTGAGCCTCTACTCCTACATTAGGTGGGCACTGGCAGGTCCTCTCAGGAGACAGCTATATCAAACTCCTATCAGAAATTTTAAAATAAAATGAAAAGGACAATATGTAGCCTAAAGCAATCTTCTCTTTAATGTTTACTAACTTATTTCTGGTTAAAGTTTAACATGGAACTTGTTATCACAGAGAAAACAGCTGGGTGGTGAGAAAAGTACTTTTGAGATATTTTTTAAGTGTTCTACTATTCTTATATTGTCTTTTAACAAAACACTGAATTCACTGCCATCTTAGAAAACCAAAACTTTTATTACTTTTCTATATGTAAAAATGATAACATAACTATGAATTTGTTTCTTAATGGGTTGACATTATTTCAAACTATGCTTCTGAATTAAGTAAACTATTTTATAAAAATGAGAGAAAATGAAGCAACTGAAATAGACTTATACTACTGGTATCCAACTGAGGATAAATCTTACAGTAAGATTTTAGAGAAATTTAGTTTAAAATCATAACATTGTTTTGTTTTGTTTTACATTAAACTGAAATGATAGAAAACTCTCATGTTAAAACCCAACTGTCTATTTTCTTCTTCCTTCTAAATGTGACTCAAGAAGCATCCTCTCTTGGGCCTTTCTTATTGTTTAACTTCTTTAGGTCTGTGGGTGTGTCATTAGTATGCTGTACATTATGGCTAATGTACTAGTCGATGAGTACATACTGTGTATGTCATTTTGTATCTGTGGTAAATTACTCAGGATGATATTTTCAGGTTCCATACATTTGCTGGCAAAATTCATGATGTCCTTGTTTTTAATAGCTGAATAACAGTCCATTGTGTAAATGAATGACATGTTCTGTATTCATTCTTCAGTTGGGCTGTTATTATGAAAAAAGTTTTTAAGAACATAGTGGGGAACATATTCTTGTGCTAAGGTAGAGAGCATCTTTTAGGTGTATGCCCAGGAGCAGTGTAGCTGGGTCTTCAGGTAGAATTATTTCTAATTTTCTGAGTAACCACCAGAGTGATTTCCATCGTAGTTGTAAAAATTTTCTCACCAGCAATGGAGAGGTGTTCCCCTTTCTCCACATCCTCACCAGCATGTGATGTCACTTGAGTTTTTAATCTTGGCTATTCTGATTTGTGTAAGGTAGAATCTCAGGGTCATTTTGATTTACATTTCCTTGATGATTAAGAATGTTGAACATTTCTGTAAATACTTCTTAGCCATTCAAGATCTCTCTGTTGAGAATTCTGCTAAGCTTTCTACTCCATTTTTTAATTGCATTATTTAGATTGTTAGAATCTAATTTCTTGAGTTCTTTATAAATTTGGCAAATTAGTCTTGTGTGGGATGTAGGGATAGGGAAGATCTTTTCCCAATCTGTACATTGTGTCCTTTTGACAGTGTTCATTTCCTTATAGAAGCTTTGCAGTTTCACCTGAACCACTAGTGTTCCATTCAGAAAACTGTCTCCTGTACCAATGTGTTCAATGCGGCATGCTACTTTCTGTTCTATGAAATTCAGTGTATCTGGTTTTATGTTGAGGTCTTTGATTCACTTGGAGTTGACTTTTGTGCCAGGTGATAAATATAGATCTATTTGGATTATTCTAACTGCAGACATCCAGTTAGACCAGGAGGTAGAGGGAAGGAAGGAAGTGGGTCGAATAGGGGTTGGGGAGGGGAATGGGGTGCAGGTATGGAGAGAGACAGAAGAGTGAGCCAGAGGGCCAGGAGAATGAATAGAAATCTGTGGTTGTTAGTGTTCAGGGAAGGTGAAATCTTTAGGAAATCCTGGAAATCTCAGATGGGGGAGGCTTTCTAGAGTCAATGAATGTTGGTGACCTTAGCCTAGAGGCCCAGCAGTGGGGACATGGAACCTGAAGAGGTCACCTCTTTAAGACAGTCAGGACCACTACTGGAGGCATAAATACACCAACCTACCCATAAAACTTTTGACTGAAAATTTGTCCTGTGTAATAGAAATATAGAAACAAAGATGAAGCAGAGACTGAAGGCCAACCAATAACTGTTCCAAATTAAACACATCTCATGGGCCAGCACCAAGCCCTGACATTATTAATGATACTTTGTTATGCTTGTAGACAGGAGTCTATTATAGCTGTTCGTTGAGAGGTACTATCAAACAGCTAACTAAAACAGATGCAGTTATCCATAGCCAAACAGGATGAAGACCTCTTATGGAAGAGTTGGGGGAAAGTTTGAAGGCCCTGAAGGCAATGAGAACCCCACAGGAGAACCAAAAGTGTCAAGTAACCTGGACCTCTGGGAGCTCTCAACAACTGAATCATCAACTAAAGAACACACAGATTAGAAGGAGGCCCGTGTGTGTGTGTGTGTGTGTGTGTGTGTGTGTGTGTGTGTATGATGTGCAGCTCAGTCTCCATGTGGGACTCCCAACAACCAGAGCAGAGACTCTCCTAGCTGTTACTTGTCTATAGTATCTGTTCTCCAATAGCACTGCTTTGTCGGGCCTCAGTGGGAGAGGAAGCATCTAACCTGGCATGGTGGGAAGATACCCAAGTGGGTGCCACCCTCTCAGATAAGAAGGGGAAGGGGAAGGAGAATGAGAGAGGATCTCTGTGAGGGGGCAGTATATGGGATGTAAATAAATAAATAAATGAATAAATATTTTTTAAAAGATCCAACTACTTATGGACAATGAGTTATTCTTGATAACTTCTTTTTTCTTTTCTTCTATATCAATATACAACCTGTTCTTTTAATCTTCCTCTCAAACATGCTTCACGCATCTGTGGAATCCTCTTGCTGTAAACAAGAACTCAGCTTCTCACTGTCATCAGTGGTCTGCATTTAATACTTCGTCTCCACTACTGGGAGAGTTAAAGTTACTCAAACTTACTTTCTTTTACTTACCTCCTGTTACTCAAAGTTATCTATGTAAATAAAGAAAACATCTAATTAAAAAATACAATGCCCACTATTGGTACTTTCTCAAGTACTTTTTATTAATTATCTTTGCTTATCTTTTAAATCAACTTTATTAGTCAACAATCATTGCTTTACTCCCTTGTGTACCAATGTGATTTTCTGAAAGAATGCATAGTCAATGTTGTGTATTCCATGCATTACAAAGTATGTTGCTGTAATGGCAGCAACTCTCTTCAATATAAAGTAGAGTTCTCAGAGAGGATCCTAATCCAGCTCTCATTTAAAAACAATAGCTCCTGGCTGCTAATGGAAATTAAGCTATGCCAATTCTAAGACCCTAGTGTAACTCTGTTAAGCAGGAGTCACTTGCTGATATTTTGCTACTGCTCATTTAAATGTTTATATTTGACTCTACTCAAATAATGCTGATTTTAAATTTCCATTTCTTTCATTTCTAACTTTGCCCAAAGTATATGTTAAATTGTGAGTTTTAAATCTATCATGCAGGGAGATGCAGACATGTCTGAGGGTTAAGAGCACTTGTTACAAACTCTTCCAGAAGACCTGAGTTCAGTTTCCAGTGCCCAGTTTCAGCTATTTCACAACCTATCATTCCAGTTCAAGAGAAATCAATGCCTTCAGGCTTCAGCAGACACCTACCCACATATGACATAGACTTACAAAGACATATACAACACATAAATAAAATTATCTTTAAAAATCCTTTTAAAAAACTACCATAGAATTAGAACTGAAGGAGAAATCAGAGTGCCATGAAGATGTTTTACACTGCTTGTTAAGGGGAACCTGCATCAAGGCCTCAGTCTGAAGAAACTTTGAGGACAGTTTGTGCAGAAAGCCACGAGCTTCAAAATTTATAAATACAGATAAGAGGGTCCTGTGAAATAAATTTTGATAATATCAACATTTCATGAGAAAATCCAATGAGATAAAAATGTTTGTGCAATTTCCTCAAAACCTAATACTTAGAAAAGACTGATAAAAAAGACAAACCCAAAAGCAAGGGAATAGCAAAGCACATATCATGTCTCAGTTTGTAAAATGTTAGAGGTAAAATTAGGAAATTATAACATGTATCTTTCATTTAGCTCCTGATTACAAATGATTTCTAGTCTTCTTGAACAATTAGTTATATTAACTAGTCAGTCGGTTATGTTTTCAAATTCAGAGATTGTGTGGGGAATTGTAATTTTTAATCTTAACTTATTGAAGTAACTAAACAAATTGTACCAACTTGTAATATTAAAAATGGATATCTGCTTTATATGTTTATTCTATATCTTTTATTGCATTCTAAAAACTCCCAAACAGCTAAAAGGAAGAGAATATATTTTAAAAAGCAAAAAATCAAAAACCATGAAAACAAATTCATATACCATTATTATATCAAAACCTTGCTAATTGTTATAACAGTCAAATTTGAAGATAGTTTCCAGAAGAAAGAACTGATATTAAAAGAAATAATAATACTTTCTTAAATCCTCTGGTATTTATGCTTAATAACAATAGCACAAAATAATTATTTTCCTTCAAAAATAGAAATAATGCTACTTTAGGTGTTCTTAATACCAAAACAATAAGTAACAATATTTATATAATAAAAGCTATAATCCCTATATGTAGTATTTTATTAATTTATTTTATTTAAATTAGGATATTTGTGGTTTTGAATCAGTTCTGTTGCTGTTATTGTTGTAGTATATTTATTCTGGGTATTATTTAAATTAATGTAAAGCTAACAAAGACAGAAGTAAAAATAGCTAGGAAATATTTTTAAATGGTCAGCTACCAATACATATATACAAGTAACATTATATAGACTGATCATGGTATAGATGTGTATTTAAAAATATATAACATATTATATATCAGAATTAATGTATTTGTATAGGTTAGGAATACACATTACATGCACACACACACATATGAATATGAAAGAGAAAGGAGGAGTATATGGGGAAGGGGAAATGATAAAATTATAATTTAATCTAGAAAAATAAAAGAAATAATTTTTAAGATATGGCCACCTTCTTAGTAATTAGAGAAATTGTTATTAAATTATTTTGAGATTTCATTCTAGTCCAGTCAAAAATACCTAAAATTAATAAAATCATGGTGAAAAAATGCTACTGAAGATGTGAAAAGAGGAGAATACTAGAGGATCTGTGATTTGATCACAAATTGGTACAGACACTGAAAATCAGGGTAGAGAATTTTCAAGTTCTAGGGCTCTAAGTTGTCCCAGTCCAATCTCTTTCCCATTGATGAGTAGCTAGAGCTTGTGAAAGGTCCTGTCCTACAGGACCAAAGCTATTTGAGAGGAATCACTGTGAGGATCCAGTTTTGATAATGTAGCAGAAGCCAAAAGTCTTGAACTATACCATTGAACATTTGCAATTAGCATTTGTAAGCAAAGAACTTTGGACATGATGATATACAGCGGAACACAATGTGACACCCAACTGCTTCTGTAACAAGATTATTAAATTTTTCTTTTAGGGAGGAGGTTGCAAGGGCAGAGCACATGTCTGAAAGGACAAGGAGATGAGTGGGATTAGGGAATATGAGGTGAAATTCACAAGCAATCAATTAAAAAGTTATTTTTTAAGTGAAAGATTTCAAAGGCTGGAGTGGCAATCACAGGATCTGCATGGGTTTGTGCTAGGGTCTCTGCATAAATGTTGTGGTGCTTTAGCTTGGTTTAGCTAGTGTTTGAGCCTAAGCTTATTGTATCTTGTTGGGCTTTGTTTAGTTGATATTCCTGAGAGACCTGCTCTTTTCTGAAGTGGAAGGGAAAATCATTAAAATTTGAAGAAAAGAGAAATGGTAGTTGTTGATGGAGAAATTTGGACAAATGGAGGAGGGAAGGATTTGCTTATGATGTATTGTATGGAAGAAGAATAGTTATAAAAAGAAAAAGAAAAAAGTTAAACATCATCTCTAATAAAAAAAACTAACATTCAGTTAAAACCATATTATCAATATTACCGATATAATGTTTTTAAGTAAGAATGTTTCAAACTTGAAGGCTCGAACAACACAGTTTTTAATGAATAAGGATTCTACAGAACTACTATCCAGTACTATTCATAAAATATCTTTTAAGCTTCAGAGTGACTGAAAAAACTGAATAAATATCATAACATAACCTATGATGTAAGAATTATCAATTTTATGCTGAACAACATTATTAGACTTGATGGAAGGGTATATCATATAATATACATTAGTTTATACATTGCATATTATACATAAAATTATAAATTACATATTGGTCGTGTTATGAAATTGATTGAAGATCCAAACACACTATGATGCTACAGATGCAGAAATGGGAACTTAGGAGATACAATGAAATAACTTTAAAATTCTTAAAGGAAATAAAATGTGAATTTATTTTTAAAAGATAGAAAAGACTACAAGTGATATAAAAAAGAGAGAGAGAAGTCAAATGACTCCTTGTGAAGGATAGAATATTGCTATTTATTAAACTTTTTACTTAAGTGGAGAAAATGAGATATAAAAAATATTCACACTTTAGTTTTATATGTGTTTTGATGCAGGAGTCACAAACTCTGCCTATACCATGAGTGGGAAAAATCAGTTTCTTAAACATTGTTTCCATGTTTTAATGAATTACATAGTCTAAAATGTCTTTTAATCTCTAATTTCTATAAATATTAATTGTCTTTTATGAATTGGTTAATGTTTAGAAGAAAGAACAAGGAAATAAAAATGCAAATGTTTCTTGCTATTGCAGACATAAGGTGAATCAAAGACCAAGCGAGGCCCTCCTACAGGGGCCAAAACCTGCGCCGCTCCTACCAGATTATTCTTCCATATAAAGATTCTAATTTAAAATTACTTGAGCAATGACTGAGCATATTCATGAGATATCTTCAGTATAAAATTATTCACAAAAGTGATACACAAATTTTTGGTGTTTTATGACTTACAAGAATGAATATGAACAGCAATTTAATAGTGCTATGTGAAGTTTCAGATAATCAAGCTGGAATTTACAGATTTATAAAAAAAAAAAAATTAACTCCACTCAACAGATATTCATGACACTATATAACAGATTGATTTTAAATGTAGTATAGTGATTAGTCTCAGTGAGAAGACATTACTGTGTATAATTAGTTTTAGTGAGTCAGAAAAAATACTATCTATAGTGATTGATGACACTCCAGCTATGAATGTGAAAGTCAATAATTAAATTAAATTACTTTGAAAGCATGGGAAGAGTTTATGCCATTTTAGGAGCTTAAGTAGTCCTTATCTCAAAAACTGCCAGCAATGTTTTGTCTCTCAATTTTTATTTAACTCTTACTTTCTCTCATGGATTTATATCCAAATTTTATTATACAATAATTAGTGGTACCATTAAAATATATTCTATATGCTGCATTGCTTAAATCTTTGTGAAAGGCTGTCTTCAAACAATTCTTATTCTGGGATATTTTAGAAAATTGTTGTATTATAAGCAGTGACTTTACCTCTTTGTTCTCTGAGACTGGGATCATTTAAAAATGATATATTTATTTATTCATTCATCCATTTATTGCCTGAATAGTTCTGAATATGTGTGCACATATATAACCAAGCATGCCCAGAGACCAGTTCCCCAGAAGATATAGTTATGGGAACAGAAGTTGTTTTTTTTTTTTTATTTTGCTATATATTTCTTGCTAGCACCTTGGGCTAATTATTCTTCTTTTATAAATTTTTCTTTTCTTTTGTTTTCTTTTTTTGGTCTATTCATCCTGCACCTTACTAGGAATATTGTCAGTTTGTTTGCCATCACTAATGGTCAGTCATTCAGGCACCACAGGCAGAGTCATTTCTTTCAGCAATTAACCACCTCACTTTATAGCACAATTGTACTCTCACTTTTGTGAGAATAGATATTTAAAACTCTGGTTTCCTCAAAATTCAGTAGGTTTGGGGAGCATTCATTTTTTTTCTTTTTCTTTTTCTTTTTTTTTTTTTTCAAGACAGAGTTTTTCTGTGTAGCTCTGGCTGTCCTAGAACTCACTCTGTAGATCAGGCTGGGCTCAAATTCAGAAATCTGCCTGCCTCTGTCTCCCAAGTGTTGGGATTAAAAGCATGTGCCACCACCGCCCCCTTTTCCATTTATCCACTTATACTGACTCCAACCTACTTGAGTACAGTAATTGTGACCTATTGAGTCCAGGATTTGAGTTATTATTTCAATTTTTCATTATAAATTATAAATGATTATGAGAATGCTCTACATTCCCATAGTTAATATACATTCTTTTGGGTGACTTTTCTACTCAAATATACTATTAACATTGTTATCTATGCATTTTCTAAACAACAGAGCCATTAATTTTACCAAAAAGCAAACTAATCACTTCCCATGATGAACTTATAGGGTAATACAATTGACTACAACATTTCAAAAATAGGCAGAAGGAAGGGTATTGAGATCCCAGAAATAGTAAGAGAAATTTTGAAAAGCAGTTTGGAAATCTGTCCTTAATCTGCTAATTTTTTTCATAGTGTAATTTTTTTTCAATCAGTCAGTGAAATTTCTTGATCAAATCAAGAACTAAATTTTGTATTAGATGCAAGAGGCTATAGCTTGCATAAAAACATACCATTTACAGGTTAAAAGAAAATACATGTATGAAGATATAAAACCACATTTTAATGTAATGACAAAACAGAAAAGTATGAACAAATGCCAAAGTCATTTATTATCATTCATCATATAATATTCCTACTTATATATGCTGTAGCTGACTATGAGAGGGACTGCTGAAGCTTGTTTAAACTGACATCATCTCACACAAGAGTAATCCACTGTGCTGGAAATTGTAATGGCTGTTACATCCCTAGAAAAGAATTTTTCATTTCTATTACAAACTTATGAGAACTCAATAAATATGTTGTCTGTTGCTGATGAAGTATCATCGCCGGAGCATAGCTATGTGTTATATGTTTAGGAACAATAATCATTCATATGTATAGAGAAAGATATTAGGTCCTGAATATCAACCATGAGATATCAAATACCTCAAATTATTTAATCTGAGGGTTACATATTAGCAATTAAATCTGAACTAATGTGATACCAGAAAATTTTTATTTGTCTCTTTTACCTCAAAATTTTTTTGTTTCAAAAATTTTAGTATTCTGACAACTATTTTCAATTCTTTATATTCTAAAATGTTTCTTCTTGGTATTTTTATATTAATGATTTAACTCCTTTCAGAGCATGTGAAGCTTCTACAGAACTCTTTTGAAACAAGTAAAAGGTCTTATTCTATAGTCCATAGATGTCACCAAGATGTAAAGTATATGTAGCATAACTTCTAAGTAGGGGCTGTATTGACTGAGAAACAATGATAAACAAAAATGTCTAAGTGTTTGAGGGAATCTGAGATAAACTTTCTGGGGTGGTTGGCTGAGGCCTGAACCTACAGATAAGAAATGTAGTTAACAACAGCCACACTCCATCTTCTAGGTAGAAAACAGGAATACATTTTCTCCACTGAGGAGGCAATCCTATTTGATTAATATTCCTGTTTTCTACAGGGCTTATCTGTGAGCGGTAATACCCTCTATATAAGGTGAATTATTTTCCTCTCTCAAGAGTATCTTCCATGTTGGGCTACCTTGTCATAGACTCAACACACAGGAGATAACTGATCATGGAATTGAACTTCAAAAACTAAGAACAAAAATCAAAATTTTCTCTTTTGAAAATGATTTCTTCAGATATTTATCAGGGTGAAGAACAGTTTAATAACATATTTCTATCCTAATCTTACTAGTTCTCTTATAGACTGGATGATGAGGCATTTCTTAGATATTTTCATCTTATATTAGCATAAAAAAGATTAAAATTAGCAATAAAAGACTAAGTTGGTATTTTATTATTTGATAAATACAAAAAGCAACTTATTCTATATAATATATTATAGAGGGTATAACATCAAATTTGTATGCAATATGATATCAAAATTGAAGAATTTTCAACAACACTGTGGACTAATTCTCTAACACAATAGAATTTTATTGGTCTTTTGAATTGTCCTGAGTAAACACCATGATAAAGCCTGAAAATTGGGGGCTCACTAGTCCAGAGGGTTAAAGTCCACTAACATCATGCTAAAGAAGATGGCAGCAAGCAGGAAGACACGATGTTGAAGCAACTGCTGAGAGCTTAGAAGTGATCCATAAGTATGATAAACAAGAGATCCAACTGGGAATGTTGTGGCTCTTGAAAGTTCATACATCCCTAGTGGCAAAAGCCCTCAATAAGGCCACACCTTCCAATACTTTGCAAAGAGTTCCATCAACTCGAGACCAAGCATTTAAATGGATGAGCCTTGGGATCATTTTCATTAGAAGCATAAAATTACTGTTTCTAGATTCTGCATTAAATTATGAAATGAAAAAGGGAAAATCTTTTTTTCTTAATGTTTGTATATTCAATAAAAACAATGTTGACAGTGGGAAGCCCCGCATACCTCAATCTTACACAAAAATCTTCACTGAATTAAGGAAGACTGAAAGTAGGAGAAATAGTCTTTTCCAGAGAAGAGTCCAATTGATTGTTCAATAAAAATGGTCAACCAAATTTGAGCACAAAATATCTAGGCCTGTATATGTATATATAAATATTACATGTATATACTAACAATGAAAAAAACATGGTTATGACAGAGAGCCAGGAGTAGTATATGGGAGAGCTTATAAAAGAGGAAGTGAGGGCTAAGTAAAATAATAATTCTATAATCTTAAAATTAAAGAAGGAAATATTAAAAAGTAAAGGACAGTTTTATGATTTAGTGATCCAAAGGAGCTTTGAAGAGTGATTTGGGTTGCTGAGTCCTACTCATACCCATTACAGAATATGTAGCTTTTGAATATTTTAGTATTTAGAACCATTTAAAAGATCACTCAGAGAAACACAATGTGAGTTTCAATATTCTTGAGAGAACACAGCATATTTCCTGACACAGAGTCTTCTAAAGAACAAAACACTTGACCAGTAGCTGTTATGTGTCAAATGAAAAATAAAAGTGTATTAGCTTACAGTGACTTTCATTTGTTCATAACTTGCAGCTGTCAATCTCATTATCATGCTGTTCATAAGACCGAAGACCTCTAGAGGCATGATGTAATTGCTTCGGCCATTCTTTCTTATAGCCCTATATAAAAATGATATGCTATACTAAAATAAAGCTTGGGACAATTTCTACTGATAATGAAGTAGGAGTCAAAAATAAGAGACAATAATAAACCCTTTCACTAAGCTCTCTTTTTGATTTAGACTTATGTGAGGTTGCTCTCCTTTTGTTTTAGACTTATATGAGGTTAACCACTAATTTTCCCTCTTCAATCAGAAATGGAAACACTATTGTCATCCTGCAGGCTCTGAACTAACTTCAAAACCACAAGTAGCACTAAAATCACCATGTAAAGTGCAAGTTCCATACAACCTCCGTTTATGACTTTATGCTATAAAATCTTACCTGGTTATGTTTTGCCAATACAGAAAATTTGAAAATAAATTTGTATTCCTTGAGCATGACTTCTGACTTCAGCTATATTTGGGTCATAATTTTGTCTTGATTCAACTTCAAAAAAATAATTTGTTTCCTTCAACAAAAGAGAATACAATGAAGTTGACTCACCTAATATGAAACCTTAATTTGCATCTGTTAAGTCATGAAAAATTTTCCAGCATTGTCACCAGCTCTTCACTTGGGGACCTTCAAGTATTGCTACTCAGCTTGTATTTTACTTTGTAAATAAAAACTTATGTTTGTCTGCTATTTCCTTCAAGACATTTTCAACAGTGAGATGAAGAATGTAAAGAGAAAAGGATCTCACAGTCCTTGTCACTTCCGACATCAGAATTACTCATGAAAATGTTCATTTAGGACCTTATCACAGGTCATAAATTTATTGTAATACTCTATGAATATGTGAATATTCTCATTTATTAATGTGGTAAAATGAGTCCTTGATAAAAGTGAGTGGCTCACTGGAATTTGAAAGTCTGAATTAAGATTTCTAACAAATGAAGTTAGTCTGTAATCTACCTAGACTTTGTATGTGACCCACAAGCTGATAAAAAGTTAGCATTAAGCATTTCAGTAAGGAAGTCAGAGGGAGAGAAAGAGAGAAAGAAAGATAGATATATAGATAGATGGATAGATAGACAGACAGACAGTCAGAGGAATACTATCTGTTTTAATATCCACATGCTTTCTATCAAATCCTCTATTATATATTATATTGTAGAACACTTTCTCTGAATTTGTTCAAAATATCACTTATTAAAATTGTATCAACTAATAAGCTAAATCAAGTCATACAACAATATACCTACTACTATTTATCTATTATATGTTTTTCCCTATCTATAATTATTTGCTAATGATTTTTAAACTGACCATTCTCATGGTTTTGGAGTAAGAAGAGTATATTTTAAAAATGTCTACCTGAAAAAATATTTAGACTCCAGGTAGGAATTTTAATAGTATTATAATTTCCATACATTTTTAGTTTCCTTTTCTGCTTATGATGGTTCCATTTTTTCACTATTAAGCATCATTATATTCTTACTTACCATGTTTATATCCCCAGGAAATACTTGAAAATATCAGCAAATTTGTAGGGAATGGAAAATGATTTCAGAATAGAATAAAATATTTATGAAATATCATACATTGCACAGCCTTGATGAATTAGCATTAATTTTCTCTATTCTCAGCACTGCTTTTGTTTGCATAGAGCTACCTACAGCAACCTGAAACTACCATGACTATCAGTTATAACCATTCAACTTTAGAATGAGAATGCATATTTATAACTCAAGACAGCTGCCTGACTTTGCAAGTCCAAAGGCAAAGAATTACAGCTGATAAGATAGTTCAACTGGTACTGGTTCAACCCTTGATAAGTTTGATCCCTCTCTTCACCACACACCCATATATAATTGTGTTATTTGGAATCAAAGAATTACATGACAGACCAATGTCATCACTGTCCAAGTGCCTCTCATAGCATTATATAAGCTACCTAATGCTGTATTCTTTAACTTTGGTATTTATTATACTATCTGTGATGAGTCCAAATCTCTATACTCAGTGAATTAAGTGTTGTTCTGCCTAGGCAAAGTAACCTATAATTAGTGCTAGATAGATTTCATGCTGTTACACTGAAAATAATTATCACTGAACTATAGAAAGCACATGTATTTCTTGTGGATAAATTGAGGAAATGATCACATAAATAATAAGGCAAAATTCAACACGGTTTTCAAATAGTACATGGTCCAGTGAAAATTGAAATGGGCATTGATTTAATTAAAAACAAAGGTCTCATAGGGTTTCCTTAAAGTGACAATCAACCAAAACGAAAGTAAGAATTGAAAAGCAGACAAAGATGAACCAATCCACAACTTCATAGCACACACATATATTTGTGAATATATGTGGTGAAGAGTTATTTAAAGGAGCTATTTGTGAAGTCTTTATTTTTCTTTTTAAAAAGAACTAGTCTCAGAAGTTTGAAAGACTCTACATTTAAGAAATGTATTGATATACTGTACCAATAGAGCTGATATAAAAAATGCTGTTCAGGTGGAAATTGCTGTACAGGAAATAAGAAACAGACAAACACACGAATATGAAGTGGCTATCTTAAGAATGTGTATTTATGTGAATTTTTTTTAAATAAAGACTTCAAATTGCTGATTGAAACGGTCTATGCTTATCATAAAATCAAACAAGTAAGTACTTGTATTAAAATGAGAGAAAGATTACTTTTTCTTATAGCCTAGCAAATTGCAATCAATATCCTGCTTGCCTACTAGTTGAGATATTTTTATCAATTTATCTGCAATTACCAAAGAAATATCATGCTGAGGTAATTACATGCTGTTCCCACTTGTTTGAAAAGTAGCATTTTGTAAAAGCATACTTGGATATATCTATTGGCCCTGCAGAAATTCAGAGGAAAGCTGTAGAAATTGCTGAGAAAAATACATTAAACTTTACTATTTCATTTCAAAGTATTATAAGGTTTAGGATTAGTTGCAAGTTACAAAACAGTTAGGCTTATTTATGAGTCTGATGGTAATGATTTCAGCTGCATTTCTCTATAAAGACCTATAGTTAAAAGATATATCATATGACTTATATTGTCTAAGATGTCTGTTGCTTGCTTTTGTTAATTATATTTTGTTGCATATGTTTTTGCAATACACTAGTAGTACAAAAGAATAAATTTACATAGACATCTTTTATTCACTTTCATGGAATTTCAGGTACAATTTGAATCTTTTCATTTGACTTGGTCCATTTGTTTTACAACTCAGGTCTTAAGAATAGATACTTTTGTAACACCTCAATGTTGCAAAAGGAGATATAACATAGACATTTTCATCTCTTGTTTCTAGAGCCTTTGAAATCCACATTCAAGCTGTGAAGTCAATGGTCATCTCTGGATTCCCAGTGCTTGTCTGCAAGACAATATTTCTTTTGATATAAAATGCTCAACCAAGTAAGAACAATAGTCACCCAAAGAAGACTACCCTTCAGAGAAATCCAGCAAAACCTCCAAGGAATACCATATTTATTTTTACATATGAACAAAATATGAAAAGGGTGTTTTATTCAGCTTGGGAAAAAGTAGAACAGATATAATAAGCAAATAGCTTCAAAAAGGTAAACTAATATACTATCAAAACCTCACTAATGTTTTCTGAGGAAATTTTTGTTCAATACAGAATGAAAGTAACATATTGGAGATTACTATTTCTTAGCCAAATTTATAAAGTGTGAGATAATGATTTTATCTAAAAAAAAACTATTGTTTGATGTTTAATAAGATCATTATTTCCATATTGTGGCATATTATCATCTTAAACAGATTTCTAAACTTAATACTGCTGAAAAAAATCACAGATGCATTTAGAATATAGTGGTTTTTGTTTATTGTAATGCCAGGTGAGAGAACATATCTCCTTGGTAAGAAGACATTATAATGGTAAATAAAAGAAAACTGCTATACTTTAATATTATAGAATTTTTCAGACACTAAACTTTGTATTATAAATGTTCCTCTGGCCCTGACCTTCTTACTATTTTTCTCTTAATTATTATTAGCAACAAGATATACACAATCCAATACATATTTTATTTATTTATTATAATTTTACTGATTCTTTGACAACATCTTATAGGGTACTTTGATAATATTAAACTATATTTCCTCCCCTAACTCTTCCCAGATTCACCTCAACCTCTCTATTCCCATGCCCCATGCTCTTCTTTTAATGAACCATTGACTTGCTGGACTCAATCTCCACCAGGGAGCTAATGCTGTTTCACAGCCTTCTGCACACAGGACCCGCCAGAAGAGAGCTGATCTCCCAGGAGTACATTCACTCAAACGTGAGATTACAACTTTCTCTCTAATCCCGCTCTGTCCAAAGCGGGATGTGCCAGGAGCACACAGGGCACAGGAACAGTGGAGCAGCTGGGACAGGATCCTGCCAGTTTCCATCAGCACCCAAGAGCTAAGGCTGTTTGTTCATCAGCCCTCCACAACCAAACCCTGCCCAGGAGCAAGCTGGTCTAGACAGGAGTGTTCACATAGGCTCACAGGCCCACACTCAAGGGGATGAGGGATGCACTCAAGCCAGAGACAGCAAGACTAACTACTACTAGAGATAACCAGATGTGAAATGCAAGCTCAAGAAACTTATCAACAGAAACCAAGGCTACGTGGAATCATCAGAACCCAGTTCTACCACAGCAAGTCATAGATAACCCAACACACCGGAAAAGGAAGATTTGAAATTAAAATCACAACGCATGATGATGATGGAGCACTTTAAGAAAGACATAAATAACTACCTTAAAGAAATACAGAACACAGGTAAACAGGTAGAAGCCCTTAAAGGGAAAAAAACAAAAATCCCTTAAAGAATTATAGAAAAACACAACCAAAAAGGTGAAGGAAAAATGTAAATTGATCCATTCCTATCTCCTTGTACAAAGTTCAAGTCCAAGTGGATCATGGACCTCCACATCAAACCAGATACACTGAAACTAATAGAAAAGAAAGTGGGGAAGAACCTCGAGAACATAGGCACAGGGGAAAATTTCTGAACAGAGCCCCAATAGCTTATGCTCTAAGATCAAGAATTGACAAATGGTGCCAGGCAGTGGTGGCACACACCTTTAATCCCAGCACTTGGGAGGCAGAGGCAGGTGAATTTCTGAGTTCAAGGCCAGCCTGATCTACAGAATGAGTTCCAGGACAGCCAGGACTACACAGAGAAACCCTGTCTCAAACACACACACACACACACACACACACACACACACACACACACACACAAAAGAATTGACAAATGGGACCTAATAAAGTTGCAAAGCTTCTGTAAGGCAAAAGGCTGTCAATGGGACAAAACAGCAACCAATAAATTGGGAAAAGATCTTTACCAATCCTATATCTGATAGAGGGCTAATATCTAATGTATACAAAGAACTCAGGAAGTTAGACTCCAGAGAACCAAATAACCCTATTAAAAATGGGGTACAGAGCTAAACAAAGAATTCTCAACTGATGAATATCAAATGGCTGAGAAGCACCTAAAGAAATGTTAAACATCCTTAGTCATCAGGGAAATGCAAATCAAAACAACCTTGAGATTCCACCTCACACCAGTCAGATTGGCTAGGTTCAAAAACTCAGGTGACAGCAGATGCTGGTGAGGCTGTGGAGAAAAAGGAATACTCCTTCATTGCTGGTGAGATTGTAAGCTAGCATAACCACTCTGGAAATCAGTTTGGCGGTTCCTCCGGAAACTGAACATAGTTCTACCAGAGTACCCAGCTATACCAGTCTTGGGCATATACTTAGAAGATGCTCCAACATGTAATAAGGACACATGCTCCACCATGTTCATAACACCCTTATTTATAATTGCCAGAAACTGGAAACAACCCAAATGTCCCTCAACAGAGAAATGGTTACAGAAATTGTGGTTCATCTACATAATGGAGTACTACTCAGCTACTAAAAACAATGAATTTATGAAATTCTTAGGGAAATGGATGGATCTGGAGAATATCATCCTGAGTGTGGAAACCCAATCACAAAAGAACACACATGGTATGCACTCTCTGATAAGTGGTTATTAGCCCAGAAGTTCATAATACAGGAAGAACAACAGACAAACCATAAGAAACTCAAGAAGGAAGACCAAAATGTGGACATTTCATTCCTTCTTAAAAGGGGGGACAAAATACCCATGGAAGGAGTTGCAGAGACTAACTACAAAGCAGAGACTGAAGGAAGGACAAGCCAGCCTAAATATACCTATCTCCTGAGACTTTCAACCAAAAATTATCAAAAAAGATAAGAAGGGGTACTTCATACTCATCAAAGGTAAAATCTACCAAGATGAATTCTCAATTCTGAACATCTATGCTCCAAATGCAAGGGCACCCACATTCATAAAAGAAACTTTACAGAAGCTCAAAGTAAACATTGTACCTCACCACAAAAATAGTAGAAGAATTCAACACCTCAATCTCATCAATGGATAGATGAAGGAAACAGAAACTAAACAAAGGCACAGTGAAATTAACCAATGTTATGAACCAAATGAATTTAATGGATATCTGTAAAACATTTTATCCTAAACAAAGGAATATACCTTTTTCTCAGCACCTCATGGTGCCTTGTCCAAAACTGACAATATAATTGGTCACAAAACAGAACACAATCAATACAAGAAGATTAAAATGATCCCATGCATCCTATCAGATCACCATGGACTGAGGCTCTCCTCAATAACAATACAGTGGAAAACATACACACACATGAAAACTGAACAATGCTCTACTCAATAATAATTTGGTCCAGGAAGAAATAAAGAATGAAATTAAAGACTTTAGAATTTAATGAAAATGAAGCCACAACATACCCAAACTTATGGGACACAATGAAAGCAGTGGTAAGATGAAAAATCAGAGTTCTGAGTGCCTCCAAAAAGAAACTGGAGAGAACATACACTAGCAGCCTGACAGCACAACAGAAAGCTCTAGAAAAAAAGGAGCAAATAGACCCAAGAGATGCAGATTGCTGGAAATAATCAAACCCAGGGCTAAAATCAACCAAGTAGAAACAAAAAGAAGTATAGAAAGAATAAAACAAAAACAAAAACAAAAACAAAAAACAAACAAACAAACAAACAAACAAACAAAACAGGAGCTGGTTCTTAGAGACAATCAAAAAATAGATAAACCTTTAGCCAGACTACCCAGAGAGCACAGAGACCATTTCCAAATTAACAAAATTAGAAATGAAAAGGGAGACATAACAAAAGAAATTGAGGAAATCCAAAAAGTCATTAGATTCAATTACAAAACCCTATAGTCAACACAACTGGAAAATCTGGATGAAATGGTACCAAAGTTAATAAGGATGAGATAAACTATCTAAACATTCCCATAACCCTTAGAGAAATAAAAGTAGTCATTAATAGTCTCCCAACCAAAATACCCCAAGGAGTGGATGGGTTTAGTGCAGAGTTCTTTTAGACCTTCAAGGAAGATCTAATACCAATACTCTTCAAACTATTCCACAAAATAATCATAGAAGGAACACTACCCAATTTGTTCTATGAATCCACAATTACTCTGACACCTAAACCACACAAAGACCCAACAAAGAAAGAACTTCAGACCAATTTCCTTTATGAATATCAATGCAAAAATACTCAATAAAATTCTTGAATACTGAATCCAAAAACACATCAAAACAATCATTCATCATGATCAAGTAGGCTTCATCCCAGGGATATACAAAAATTCATCAATACAATCCACTCTGTAAGCAAACTGAAAGAAAAAAAAACACATGACCATTTCATTAGATTCTGAGAAAGCATTTGACAAAATCCAACACTACTTCATGATAAAATCCTTGGAAAGATCAGGAATTCAAGGCCTATACCCAAACATGGTAAAACCAATATACAACAAACCAATCACCAACAATAAACTAAATGGAGAGAAACTTGAAGCAATCCCACTAAAATTAGAGACTAGACAAGGGTGCCCACTCTCTCGCTATCTATTCAGTATAGGAATCAAAGACCTAGCCAGAGCAATTAGACAACAGAAAGTGATCAAAGGGATACGAATTGGAAAAGAAGTCAAAATATCACTATTTGCAGATGATATGATAGTATACTTAAGTGACCACAAAAATTCCACCAGAGAACTCCTAAACTTGATAAACAACTTCAGAAAAATGGCTGCTACAAAATTAACTCAGACAAATCAGTGGCCTTCCTCTACTCAAAGAATAAACAGAATGAGTAAGAAATTAGGGAAACAACACCTTTCACAATAGTCATGAATAATATAAAATGCTTTGGTGTGACTAACTAAGCAAGTAAAAGAGCTGTATGACAAGAACTTCAAGTCTCTGAAGAAAGACATCAAAAAGATTTCAGAAGGTGGAAAGATCTCCCATGTCCATGGGTTGGCATGATTAATATAGTAAAAATAGCCACTTTGTCAAAAGCTATCTTCAGATTCAATGCAATCATCATCAAAATTCCCACTTAATTCTTCATAGAGTTAGAAAGAGCAATTTGCAAACTCATCTGGAATAACAAAAAAAAAACCAGGGTAGAGAAAACTATTCTAACAATAAAAGAATTTCTGGGAGAATCACCATTCACCATCCCTGACCTCAAGTTTTACTACAGAGAAAAACTGTGTATATGTGTGTATATAGATATATATGTGTGTACATATATAGAGATATATAGATATATAAATAAATAGATATATATGTGTGTGTATATGTACATATATATATATATATATATATATCACTTACATACATACATACATGCATACATACATACATGGTATTTGTACAGGGACAGAAGGTGGGTAGATCAGTGGAATAGACTTGAAGGCCCAGAAACGAACCCATATACCTATGGTCACTTGATCTTTGATAAAGGAGGTAAAACCATCCAGTGGAAAAAAAAAAGATAGCATTTTCTACAAATGATGCTGATTCAACTGGTGGTTAGCATGTAGAAGAATACACATCGATCCACTCTTATCTCCTTGTACAAAGCTCAAATCCAAGTGGATCAGGGGCCTCTACATAAAACCAGATACACTGAAACTAATAGAAAAGAAAGTGTGGAAGAGCCTCAAGCACATGCACACAGGGGAAACATTCCTGAACAGAACACCAATAGCTTATGCTCTAAGATCAAGAATTGACAAATGAGACCTCATAAAATTGCAAAGCTTCTGTAAGGCAAAGGACACTATCAATAGGACAAAACAGCAAACAACAGATTGGGAAAAAGATCTTTATTAATCCTGCATTCGATAGAGAGTTAATATCCAATATATACAAAGAAGTCAAGAAGTTAGACTCTAGAGAACCAGATAACCCTATTAAAAATGGAGTACAGAGCTAAACAAAGAATTCTCAACTGACAACTACTGAATGGCTGAGAAGCACCTAAAGAAATGTTCAACATCCTCAGTCTTCAAGGAAATGAAAATCAAAACATCCCTGAGATTCCACCTCACACCAGTCAGAATGACTAAGATCAAATACTCAAGTGACAGCAGACGCTGGTAAGGATGTGGAGGAAGGGAACACTCCTCCATTGCTGGTGTGATTGCCAGCTATTACAACCACTCTGGAAATCAATTTGGCAGTTCTTCAGACTACTGGACTTAGTACTACCTGAGGACCCAGCAATACTGTGAGGCAGTGGGCAGTTCTGACAGCCAGAGTCCAGTAGAGCAGCCACCTCGGAACCCCGGAGACCCACTGAGCAAAGTAATTTGTTCACAAGGGACTGTAGGAGTTCAGTGATAAGCTCCTGAGACCAATGGCTCAGATTTCAGACCCCTCACAGCTGCCCCTGCAGATGTGTGCTCTATCAGGCAGACACTGCTTCAAGCTCCCATCATTCTAGCTGGACCTTACACACAGTCATATGACCACAAGCCAGGCATGCCATGCCCATATAATATAAGGGGCGCTTTGCTCCCTCCTCTCTCTCTTGCTCTCTTGCTCTCTCTCTCCACTTTACTCTTTGTTCTCTCTTCTGCCTTTCTCCCTCTCCTTCCTTTTTCCCTCTCTCTCCTTCCTCTCCTTTCTTTCTCTCTACTCAAGGAGCACATTCTATCCTTCCTACAATAAAATAACTCATTCATACATTGCCTCCTTTTTAATTAAGGCACTGTGCAGCAAACAGGTTAGCCGGGGGAGAGAGAGAGATACCTGGTCCTCAGCAGCAGACCCCCTGCCACCAGGGAGAGAGAGAGCTTCAGCCAGGCCAGGGCCGCAGCCCAGGCCTCCTGCATTGGAACAACACAATACCACTTCTGTGTATATACCCAGATGATGCTCCAACATATAGTAAGGACACATGACCTTAATTATAATAGACAGATGCTGGAAAGAACCCACATAAACCTCAACAGAGGAATGTTTACAGAAATGTGGTACATTACACAATGGAGTACTACTCACCTATTAAAAACTATGAATTCATGAAATTTTTAGGGAAATGGATGGATCTGGAGAATATCATCCTGAGTGAAGTAACCAAATACTTCACACATGTATGCACATGTATGCACACATGGTATGCACTCACTGATAAATGGATATTAGACCATAAGCTAGGAATACCCAAGATACAAATCACAAGCACATGAAGCTCAAGAATAAGGAAAACCAAATTGTGGGGTTTGCAAATCCCATGGGAGGAGATACAGAGAAAATTTGTGGAGCAGAGACTGAAGGAAAGGCGATCCAGAGACTGCCCCATATACAGTTACTAAACCAAGACACTAGTGTGAATGCCAACAAGTGCTTGCTGATTCTGATATAGCTGTCTCCTGAGAGGCTCTGCCAGTGCCTGACAAATACAGAGGTGGATGCTCACAGCTAACCATTGGACTGAGTACAGGGTCTCCAATGGAGGGCTAGAGAAAGGACCCAAGGAGCTGAAGGGATTAGGAGCCCCATAGGAGGAACAATGATATGAATCAACCCATAACCCCAGAGCTCCCAGGGCTTAAACCCCCAACCAAAGAGTACACAGGAGAGATCCATGGCTCCAGCTGCATATATAACACAGGTTGGCCTTATGGGACATCAATAAGAAAAGAGGCCCTTGTGTAGGGGAATGCCAGAACAGGGAACCCAGGAGTGGGTAGCTTGGTGAGCAGGGGGAGTGGGGATCAGATAGGGGGTTTTTGGAGGGGAAACTAGGAAAGGGGATAACATTTGAAATATAAATAAAGGAAATATCTAATAAAAAAGTGACTAAAAAATGAATCATTGACTTCAATTTGTGCTTCCAATATACTCCTGTGTGTGTGAAGTACAGCATATGGAAATATCTCCTTAGATTTATCTGCTCTATCTGACCAAAGTTACCTACTTTCCATAGATCCTTAATTAGGGGTGAGAGCTCATAAACCCCTTCACACTTAGTCCTAGAATACTAACTAGCTTGATCTTGTGCAGGCAATCATAGCTGCTATACATTCATACTTCTTGCAGATATGACATGTCCAGTAGACAGGGTTTGGCTCTTGTCTTCCTCAGCCTTTGTCTCTTAAAATCTTTAGACCCCTCATTTCAGGATTATCCCAGGACCTTGGGTAGAGGGTGTGATATAGATGTATCATAGTCTCTAAGCACTACAATGACACAGGTTCTCTGCACTTTAACCAGTTGTGAGTTTGTGCATTAATCATCATATGCAGTATTTAGAAACTGCTTTGAGAATTGCATTAGTCGAAGAGTAGAGAGATATGCATTTTAAAGGCAATTTGATATTATATCCTTCAGGCAAAATAACATCATTAAGACAATATCCAAGGCCTATTAACTTTTTAACTACAGTTACATGTCCAGCTGTATAACTTCTCACTTTGCAGGATGTATTTATCAGTTATAGTAGATTCTTGGAGGAGCCTTTAGTATCTCCCTTTAAAGAATTATTTAATCTGCAAATATGGATACTTTTATTTCTTCCACTCATATTTGTTTTCTTTGTGTATTCCTTTGCTTTAATTGAGGTAAGGTTTTAATAATATTGAATACAAGTGGGTGAAAATGGAAACCTTTTTCTTGCAATGTATCTTAGTGAGAATAGTTTTCATTTTTCTTTCTTTTTTTCTTTTCTTTTTTTATTGGATATTTTGCTTATTTATATTTTATATGTTATCTCTTTTCTCAGTTTTCCCTCCAAAAAACCCTATCCCACCCCCTCCATCTGCTTTTATGAGGGTGCTCCCCCACCCACCAACCTTCTCCTGCCCACCCTGGCATTCCCCTACATTAGGTCATTGAGCCTTCACAGGACCAAGGCCATTCTCTGCTAAATTTGCAGCTGGAGCTATGAGTCCTTCCATGTGTATTCTTCAGTTAGTAACAAAATGGTGGTGATTTTAGAGAAGTCCTAATTTTCTGAGAAAAACATGTATTGTTGGGCATTTGGCAGAAATGATCATTAGACATCTATGATCCATGGTCATATTTAGTGCAAGTGTTTACTTATTTTTTTTACATGTTATCTGTCTAAATGTTCAAGTAAGGTATTTATATCATGCATTTCTACTGTAATTTTATGTTTAACAGTACTTTCTTTATGAAGTTGAATGTGTTTTTCTATAAGTATATATTCATAATTGTAGTTTCTGAGTGATGGATTGACCTCTTGATCAAAATGATAAAACTCCTCTATCTCTAATGACAAAATTTGGTTTTAAGCCTACTTTATTGGATATTAGAATGGTTTTACCTTCTTGTCTTCTGAATTCTTTTATTTAAAATATTTTCCACATCTTAAATGTAAGATAATGTTTATCTTTGCCATAAGTTTTGGTTTTGGAAGCGATTCAAAGAAGGGTTCGTTTTGTGCCTTTTGGCATATATCGACATGCCATTGATACTCAGCTATACATTAAAGCATATAGTCGACATGCCATTGATACACAGCTATACATTAAAGCAAGTTTTCTTCCTTGTTATTTTGCTGATTTTGCAGTGTTTTAGACTTTCTTGGTTTTCTTTAGTTTAATGAGTGTCATGACATTTATTTTTCATCCTGTAACTTCTTGAACAAGTTTACCTTTCTCTTCAGATTAAAATATCCCTTTCAGCATTTTCAATAGGACCGGATTCCACTTCTTAAGTTTCTCTTCCCTAATAAGGGAGATTGCTTTTAAGATAGGGAGATTCTCTTTCCCCATCAATAACTAGGTTGTATTGGTAGTTTTTGGTCTTTCTAGGTTTAAAATGAAGCTGCTCAAGCTGCTTATAGGGTTGCACTGTAACATCACAAGTTCGAATAAATGAGGCTTTATATGTGACTTGTTTGATTTTTAGAGTTTTCTATATAATTTCCTTGTTCTGTATACATACTGTTTTTTTCTACAATATGAAAGGAAAAGTTTCTATTCAGGTCTTGTCTTTTTGATGTTTTATATACCATACATCTTTTATCATAGATGTTTTTATTTATTTTATATAAAATTCTTCTTTTCCCTCTATTCTCTCAATATGTAGATTTTGATTTTTCACAAAGTATCAGAGTTGTTAACATGTTCTGCTCATTTATATTTTTTAAAAAATTATCATTGAAAATACCAGATTTGTAAATTTCATAAAGATACATAATTAGAAAAAAAATGTTAAATGTGTTGTGGGAAATATCTAGAGCTAGCTCCTTTACCAGATGATCTCAATTGCTTGGTCACTCAGCCAGTCAACTCTCCAGCTCTGCTAGGCCACGTAGCTCCCACCAGGCCATCTCTCAGACTCACCCCACCAATTCCTCTCACTTTCATGCAACACCCCATGCGCCCCTTGTTAGCCATCTCAACACCTAATTACCCGGTAGAATCAAGACTCTTAATGCTTAATTAGCCAATCAGATTTATGAATCAATAATAACACAATTTACAAGATGCCAGTACAACAATTTTGGAGCCAAATGATAATAATAAAGCTTTAACACAATTATTTTAACCTTTTGATAACACCACTTCAGTCTCTATTCCGGTTCTCCCACTCCTCCTCAGATCTCTCCATCTCCTCAACTCCTTGCTTCACCTTCCTTCTCTGTCCAATCACAAGCCTCCCACTGCCCTAATGTGATTGGATAGGGAAAATCCTGCAACATAAATGTTCATTTTCTAGTCATTTATGAATTAAATGCTTAAATTAAATTAAAGCAACTTTAAGCAATATTCTCATTAGTAGTCTGCATGAAATTGGTAATTCCTTGGAAAATTTAAAAATAATGATATACTTTAGTGTATATTTTAGGCCAAAAAGAAATGAACTGTTTTTTAAGAGCATGAAGAGATTCTTTAACTGAATTTTTCAAAAAAGAAAGCAAATGGGAAAGGGAGGGACTGAAAGAAGCCCTGAAAATATAGTATATAGAGTCCAAAAAGGCAAAAAGGACAGATGCACGTGGCTTTCTTTCAGTGTTGTTTTAATATGTAATGATCATATTTCATAAATCACAATTGTTTATATTTATTACTAATATCTAATGATAAGCATGAGATCTGGCTTTTAATACAAAAATTTTATTTAATATGCAATAGAGAAATGGTGTTAATTTCTTAGTATTTTTCTGTTTATAGCTTGAGTCATTCACTTGGCTTCCCTGTCTGTAATGTGTATACACTTTATACAGAAGGTTTATTCAAACACATTTTTTATGCAAGTTATCACCTTGTTAAAGCACAGTAAACTCAGTAGGCTTTGTTATTCCAATGCGTAAAGCTATTATTACTTCCTACTACAGCAGATGCTATGCTGTGTTTCTTAAAATAGCACTGTTATAAATCTCAGGGATACCAACGGAATTCTTAAGGAAGTTTCCTCTTTTTGTTAAAGTGTCAGCTCCCATTTTTCCCTGAAGTGCTTTCATTGCTTTCTACACATAGACAGCATAGTCTTCCCTTAAAGACCGCATTGCTAGTATTTCACTCTGGTGAGCCAGGCTTTGCTGAATGACTAACTGTAGGTCTCCCACTGTGCACAGTTAGTAGAAGCTGGTGCAGCAGATGTTTCTCTTTCGGATATTTAGGCTCTATAATTGGGTGGAAAAAAAAAACATTGTTTCACTTAATTCAATTTGCTACCTGCTTTTGTTTGCTGGAAAAATTGTAGTATAACACTAAAAGAATGTATTGTTTTGAACAAGTAGATTTATCCAATATGATTCAGTCATGTTCTGATAAAATATAAAGGACTGACATCAGTAACAGATAGGTTTTCAGAAATTCAGAGAATTCCATTTGAACTTGGATTAACTCTTTTAACAGAACGTCTTAATTGGTTCCATAATTCTTAAGATCTAGAATGTTTCTTTCCAGATTACTGCAATGTCTTTTAGCTTAGACTGCTAAGTATTTAGTGTGTTTTCCTTTTACTTATATACTTATCAATTATTAATTTTTGAGCTAATAAAATTTGGACACAGGGCATCACAAATGCTATGAAAGCACATAACAACTGAGTTATGGGTCCACCTTTTTATGTAGTTTAGTGAAATTTTTAGTTTCTTAAAAACCCAGTTATATTATGTGCATATATTTGTTTTAATCCCAGGTGTGGGATATGAGCCTTCTTCAGATAGTTCACACCCAATAACTACGAATGTCTCATGCTCTTGGAGGAGCATGGATTTTTAGTTTGTTTGTTTGTTTTGTTTTTTGTTTTGTTTTGCTTTTTGCCAGCTGCATATAGTTCGTTTCAGAATCTGGTGACTCTTGAGAGGCCATAAATGCAAGAGGCTTGAGAAAGCCTGTCAGGGCTGCCAAGGCCTGTCAGGTGTGCTTCCCCCTGACCACTGTTACTGTAGGTACCTGTTGCTGGTTCCTGTTGCTGCTTTTGCTATTGCTGAATTGCTGGGTTGCTGGGTTGCTGGGTTGCTGGATTATTGGTTTGCTTGTTTGCTGATTGTAGATATTTTGAAGACAAAGATCGCACTTTCCCCAAGGAATCTGATGTCCCTAATAAGCAGGAAATAGTCTAACATGGTCTAAGCCTTCTTTCTCCTCTAAGCTTCTTTCTCTCCTGAGTGTTGGGGGTGAGGATATGGAATGAATTAGAGTGGAATAAGGGTTGGAAATGGGTAATAAAAGAAAACCCAATAAAGTAGCCCAAAAAGTATGCCAACAATATGGTTCATATTTATATTTATATGTATATTATTTATATTCATATTGAGGCACTATCTCAAGAAAATCTCCTGGCTATCTTTGAACTCACTCTGTAACCTAGGCCTACATTGAACTCTTTTTTACTCAGTCTCCAATTTAACTGGAATAAAAACCTGGAGTCATCGGGCCCAGTTAAAACTTTGATAATTTTGTTTCCCCTTCTAAGTGGGATTAAAGCATCCTCATTTAGGCACTCCTTCTTGGTAAACTTCTTATGGTCTGTGGATTGTATCACTATTTGCAGATGTTATGATTGTATACTTAAGTGACCACTAGAGAATTCCTAAAGCTGACAACTTCAGCAAAGTGGCTGGATATAAAATTAACTCAAACAAATCAGTGGTCTTCCTCTATTCAAAGGATAAACAGGCTGAGAAAGAAATTAGGGAAACAACACCCTTCCCAATAGTTACAAATACCATAAAATACCTTGATGTGACTCTTAGCAAGTAAAAGAGCTGTATGACAAGAACTTCAAGTCTCTGAAGAAAGAAATCAAAGAAAATCTCAGAAGATGGGAAGATCCCCCATGCTCATGGATTGGCAGGAAAAGTAAAAATGGCCAACTTGTCAAAAGCAATCTACGAATTCAATGCAATCCCTATCAAAATTCTAACTAAATCCTTCATAGAGTTAGAAAGAGCAATTTGCAAACTCACCTGGAATACCAAAAAACCCAGGGTAGTGAAAACTAATCTCAACAATAAAAGAACTTCTGACAGAATTACCATCCCTGATCTCAAGCTGTAGTACAGAGCAATTGTGATAAAAACTGCATGGTATTGGTACAGTTACAGGCATGTACATCAATGGAATAAATTTGAAGATCAAGAAGTGAACCTACACACTTATGGTCACTTGATCTTTGACAAAGGAGTTAAAACCATCCAGGGGAAAATGACAGCATTTTAAAAAAATGGTGCTGTTTCAACTGGGGGTTAGCATGTAGAAGAATGAAAACCAATCCATTCTTATCTCCCGGTACAAAGCTCAAGTCCAAGTGGATCAAGGACCTCCATATAAAACCAGATACACTGAAACTAATAGAAAAGAAAGTGGGAAAGAGCCTCTAGCACATAGGCACAGCAGAAAATTTCCTGAACAGAACATCAATAGCTTATACTTTAAGATCCAGAATTAACAAATGGGACCTCAAAAAATTGCAAAACTTCTGTAAGGCAAAGGACACTGTCAATAGGATAAAATGGCAGCCAACAGATTGGGAAATGATCTTTACCAACCTTACAACTGTTTGAGGGCTAATATCCAATATAAACAAAGAAGTCAAGAAGTTACTCCAGAAAACCAAATAACCATATTAAAAATGGGGTACAGATCTAAAAAAAAGAATTTTCAAATGAGTAACTGAGAAGCAGCTAAAGAAATGTTGAACATCCTTAGTCGTCAGTGAAATGCAAATCAAATCAACCCTGTGATTCCATCTTATATCAATCAGAATGTCTAAGATCAAAAACTCAAATAACAGCTGATGCTGACGAGGATGTGGAGGAAGGGGAACACTCCTCCATTGTTGGTGGGATTGCAAGCTGGTACAAGCACTCTGGAAATCAGTTTGGCAGTTCCTCAGAAAATTGGACCTAGTACTACCTGAGAACCTAGCTATACTACTCGTTGGCACTCACTAAGAAGATACTCCAACCTGCAGTAAGGACACATGCTAAGTGAATTATATAATGAATTACATAATGAAAGTAAAACGATTTCACCAACTACTAAAATTATATCACAGACTATGTGACGGGTGTCTGAAGAAATATTTTAATGGGTCATCATATCTCTTTGGAGAAACTTGATACTAAATTGTTTAACTCATAATCTATTAGGTTTGTAACTTATCTTTCTAAATGCTATGAACAGGAACTGAAATACTATAGACACACTTTTTCCATATATAGGAGTCCCCAATCTTTATTAAATTAAGAACCTTCATAATTTAACAATTCAAAGTTTAGGGATGTTTGTTCCTCAAAGATTATCTGCTGGAAGTTCAGTCTCCATGTACCAGAGATGGCAGAGCCTTTGAGCCAAATGGAGAATCCTAAGATCACAAAGGACTCCTGGGGAATGGGATTGATAACCAAAACACCTCTCAGGAAGCTTTTGTCTCTTCAGTAACATAACAGCAAGTTGCAGAGACTAAATGTCCCATATACTCAGCTATTTCTACAAACACTTCTTGTTGCTCCTGTAGAAAATGGCATTTGTAATGCTAATATGAAACTTGGGGGCATTGTCAGATATATCTGCATGAGTTTAGTTTCTTGATCTCTAAAGTGTAAGCCGCAATCAATTTTCTCTCATATGGTTTCACTCACAGGTTATAAATATACTAAAAAAAAAAAAAGTTCACCTATATATTTGAACCAGTAATGCAATCTGTCTTGATATCTGAATATCATAAATGTATTTATCTTTCATTGCTGTAACATATGCACTGATATTTTAAAGATGAAAAACAAACTTAGACAAAGTATAAAATATCTGTAAGAACTAATTATAGGCATTAAATCAATATCAATCATATGTTCTTTCTCACTGTGAACAGCATGTAAGCATAATTCCTTTTGCTAAGACAATATTCTGCAATTTAAAACAAGTATATCCTTTCTATTGGAACATTTTCATCCATACATTTGTGTTTGTAGAATCCATAGCCTTTCTCTCTGACTCCTTTCTAGACTTTCAACTGCATGTTCTTAGAGACAAGCGAAAGGCTTCAAGATACAAATTCCTCAGCACTTGCGTCAGTTACAGTTTACCATAGTGCAGATGATAATTTCTGCTAGCTAATGGAGTTTATTTGATCACATTAAAAGGTAGCATTGAATATGTCTGCTTATACCACATACTTGGAAGAGTAGAATACTTTGCATTTTAAAGGAAAGATAATAACCACTTAGGAACAAGTATGGAACTTCTGGGTATTTAAAGAAAGAATAAGGATATTTACAACATGAAGAAGAGTACTTGCATTTACCATGCATAAAGTGATCTCATTTCAAGGAACCAGACAGGTCATAATGTGATCATAAACACATACAAATGGGTATTTGGGGATGAAATTTTACTGAGAAATAATATTAAAGATATATATCCAAAGGTGTGATTATTCCAAAGCACTTACTGCAGCAGGCCATTAACACAAGTACTAATAAGTCGAGGACAAATGGCTGAACTTTACCAAGAAAAGAAATAATTATTTATAGTCTTTTTTCATATTCTCTTCAGTTCTGTTCCAATAGAAATGATGACAGTACTTTTGATGTATCATATTTCCACTGGTCTCCTTGTTGACATCTTCCATATGTTTATTACTATGATACTTGAATACTAATTTTCTTCTTTCATAATCTTTAATTATGCTTTATTCCCTTTTAAAAGACATAGCTATTTAATAGTAGCTCCTTTATTGTTTCCCCAAATATTTGCTCTTGATCTTAAATTTTCTACAAAATTTAATTTGTACAAAATAATTTGAAGGATTTGCCAAATAAAGAATAAGTATAAGCTAATAAAGATCATTTGGCTATTTTCATGGTTTTGAAACCATTATGAGAATGTGAATTTTAGCTGGACACAATAGCTATATATACACACATATAGTCTCAGAAATCTGGATAATGTGTAGGAGGATTGTCAGTTTAAAGTTAGTATGAACTACATAATCAGTGGTATTCTAAAATGAATAAAATTTATAAAAAAAAAAATCATAAAAATGGGGACCACATAATATGTATCTATAGAATTTATATTAGTCTTGTGACATATATAAAATGTAGTCAATTCTTTTTATTAGTTATTTTCATTATTTACATTTCAAATGTTACCTCCTTACCACATTTCCACTCAGAAAATCCCCCTATTCCATTCCCCTCCCCCTAGTCATTAACCATCCTACTCCCCCTTCTCTCCCCTGGAATTCCCCTATATTGGGGCATCGTTCTTTCACAGGAGCAAGAGCCTCTCCTCTCATTGATGTCCCACAAGGCCACCCTCTGCTACATATGTGACTGGAGCTGTGAGTGCCTCGATGTGTACTCTTTGGTTGGTGGTTTAGTCCTTGGGAGCTATGTGGATACTGGTTGGGTCATATTGTTGTTCCTCCTATGGGACTGCAAACCCATCAGTTCCTTGAGTCCTTTCTCCTCCATTGGGGCCCCAAGATTTTCAGTTGTTGACAAACAACATGGTAATCTATATGCTGCATAATCTCTTGATGAGATCAGGGGCAATCTTCTTAGTTATAAGAATATCATCCTGAGTGAGGTAACCCAATCAAAAAAGAACACACATGGTATGCATTCTCTGATAAGTGGATATTAGCCTAGAAGGTCAGAATACACAAAGTACAAACCACAAACCATAAGAAACTCAAGAAGAGAAGACCAAAGTGTGGGTACTTTGTTCTTTCTTAAATGGGGGAACAAGTTGGGCGGTGGGGCATACGCCTTTAATCCCAGCACTTGGGAGGCAGAGGCAGGCAGATTTCTGAGTTCCAGGCCAGTCTGGTCTACAGAGTGAGTTCCAGGACAGCCAGGGCTACACAGAGAAACCCTGTCTCGAAAAAACAAAAAAAAAAGGGGGGGACAAAATACCCATGGAAGGAGTTGCAGAGACAAACTATGGAACAGAGACTAAAGGAAGGACAATTCAGAGACTGCTCCACCTGGGAATCCTTCCCATATTCAATCATCAAATCTAGACAAATCTATTGTGAATGCCAGCAAGTGCTAGATGACAGGAGCCTGATATAGCTGTCTCCTGAGAGGCTCTGGAAGTACCTGCCTAATACAGAAGTGGAGGCTCGTAGCCTTCAATTGGACTGAGTACAGGTTCCCCAATGAAGGAGCTAGAGAAAGGACCCAAGGAACTGAAGGGTTTGCAGCCCCTCAGGACAAAAAGCAATATGAACTAACTAGTACCCTCAGAGCGCCCAGGGACTAAAACTCCAACCAAAGAGTACACATGGGGGGACTTATGGCTCCAGCAGCATGCTTATAGCAGAGGATAGCCAAGTCGGTCATCAATGGGAGGAGAGGACCTTGGTCCTGTGAAGGTTCTATGCCCGAGTATAAGGGAATACCAGTAGGCAGGAGGGGGTGGGATGCTGAGCCAAAAAACCAAAAAAAAAAAAAAAAAAAAAAAAAAAAAAAAAAAAAAAATCAGAGAATAGAAAGAATGAAAATAATTTCTACACAAGGGAAATTGACGTCCTACACATATTGAGAAAATAGGATGTGAAGGATTTCATTATATTCTATTAAAAAGTAAAGTCAAAAAAATTACTATTCTGTAACCGAAATATTTTTGTTTGTTTGTTTTGTATTTTTCGAGATAGGGTTTCTCTGTGTAGCCCTGGCTCTCCTGGAACTCACTCTGTAGACCAGGCTGGCCTCGAACTCAGAAATCCACCTGCCTCTGCCTCCCAAGTGCTGGGATGAAAGGCGTGCGCCACCACTGCCCGGCTTTAACCGAGATTATGATCTATCATTTTCTTTCTCCTGATATCAATTACTTGGCCTGCTGCCCTTTCCCCTCATAGTAAGTACTGCACTTTGTGTGAAAACTGAGAAGCATCTGTATCAACTGTGTGCACACGTTGTCAGTCAATTCAATTAATTTCTTTTTATAAAAACTGGGTGTTTATATCCATGTCTACCTGCTTAAAGCAAATAAGCCATGTGATTATTATAAAAGGATAAGGTATTCATTCTTGAAATCAAAATGCTGTCATTGTTAGCACATAAAATTTCAAGTCAGTTCTAAAATATTTTTTGGAAGACTTTAAAATGAAAGGCCCTTCACAAACCATGATTTTGGATAAATGGCAATGTATATAATAGAGTCCACATTAAATGCATCCTAATGCAATAAACTCACTTATTTTAAAAATATGAACTCTCAAACTACCTGTTTAGCATATCTAATGACATATAAGTATACAACTTTATGAATACCCAATTCAGCAGCATAAATTTTATGTGGAAAAAGCACAACAATATTCTTTTTGTGTGCACTTGAATTTTTATAAAACAAAAGAAAGTTAAGGTCTTTTTTTTCAACTCTTCATTGCAATATTACTCAATCCAGCAATTTGATATAGCTGTGAGTTTACTGTTTTCCACTCTGTTAGTCAAAATTGTTCATCTAAGATTACACATGATCAGTTTAATTTCAGGAACATTGTAAATGTCATTTGTACAGCAGGCTGTGTCATGGTTACTCTATTAAAATTATATCTCCTGGAGACATAGTTGTTATTATATTCTCTATATACATGAAATTATTAGTGGTGTTCTGAACACAGTCAAAATTCAATTTTAAGCAAGATGTTAAAATGATGCATTATTAGTTGCAAATCCACATATAAATAAAAAATATTAAAAATCTCATCCCAGACTATGATATGAAACTGAAACCTACATAAAACCTTCAATTCCATGTTCTAATATCTTTGTTACCAGAAGATACTCTGAAGGCTAACAAAAGAGAAACATAAACACCTATCCGGTAACAAAAACTTTGATCTACAATCTGTCCTCCCAGGAAAACAAAAGTGTTCAAGGGCACTGATGCCAAAACCTCTGTCCAAGTAACCAACAGATATCTGATTGGACTTAAGACCTACTTCATAAAATGGAACAGATACCTGACTCTAATTGGGTAACTATGAACCAGAGTCGACATAGTCCAGAAATCTAGTACAAAACCAAATACTAATGATCTTAAAAAAGAAGGAAAAATAGAATTATTCTTAATGATAAAAAAAAACAAAGAAGAAAATAAGGGATCTGGAGAGACAGCTTATTGGTTAAGAGCAATGGCTACTATTCCAGAGGACACAGGTTCAAGTCCAAGCACTCAATGACAACTCATAACTGTAACTGCAGTTCCAGAGAATCTGACACATGCACACAGGCATACATTTAGGCAAAACACCCACCTGCCTGAGATAAAAATAAATAAAAACCATAAAAGAAGAAGTAAAGAACAGCTTACCACCTTGGCAATTGCTGAGTAGATTTTTATATCATCACAGGAAAAGGTGATGAAAATGAGGGACTAGGCAGGCTAGTGTCTGTATATCTGAAACCAACATATTATACATGATAAATACTTAGAGCTTCCATTTTTTACATAAGGACTAAAAACGACATTGGTAGTAAGACAAAACTAAGGACAGAGGGCTGGTGAGAGGGTTCACTGACCATAGGTGTTTGTCACTGAGACTGATGACTTGAGATTTGTTCTCAGGAGACATATGGTGGAAGGAGAGATCGGACTCTCACTTGTTGCCCTTCTTACTTCTGGGCTATGCATATCACCCAAGAAAATATAAAAACATTGAAAAAAAAGAAAATTAATTTTATTGAGAACTTGGTTGCTAGCTGACAGATTTTGGGATATTTTTATTAAGTATTATATTTATTTACACCACAAAAGTTGCCCCCTCCCAGATTTCTTCACACCATCACCTCTCTCCTTCACCTCTGAAAGGGTGCCTCTTCCAGCATCCTACTTTCCTGAAGCATCAAATCTCTACAGGATTAGATCAATTGTCTCCCACTGAGGCCTTAAGTGCTGCATATGTGCCAGGGGCCTCTTACCAGCCTGTGTATGCACTTTGTTTGGTGTTTTAGAATCTGGGAACTCCCAGTGGTCCAGGTTAGTTGACACTGTTGGTCAACAGTGTTGCCACCCCCTTCAACACCTTCAATCCTTCCCCTAACTCTTCCATCAGAGTCCAAAACCTCAGTCTAATGGTTGGCTATAAGGACCGGCATCTGTCTCACTCAGCTACTGTTAGAGCTTCTCTGGGGGACAGCCATGGAAAACTCCAGGTATCCAAGCACAACATATCATCAGTAGTAGTGTCACAGTTTGGTGCCTGCACATGGGATGGATCCCAAGTTGGGCCTGTCACGGGTCAGTCATTCCTTCAGTTGCTGATCCATTTTTGGGCTTTGAATTTCTTTTAGAAAAAATCATTCTTGGTTGATTCTCTTGTCCACCTTTTGCTACAGAAGTCCCTCATGTGTGTTAATATTTATTGCTTCATCTTTTCTTCTAAATAACTTCTCTAATTTCCTGACATATTCCATTATGTCCACATCATATCCATTCCATACTCCCTTCTGTGAGTAACCACAAAAACTCTTTTTGTTCTCTCTGGAAGTAAAATTCCCTTATATTGTTTAGAATTTGTATTACTGCAATGATACACCATGACCAAAAAAAGCAACATGGGATGAAAGCATTAATTTTGCTCAAGCTTCCACATCACAGTTTATCATCAAAGGAAGTCAGGACAGGTACTCAAGCAGTGCACGAATCTGGAGGCATGAACTGATGTGGAGGCCATGGAGGGAACTGATGTGGAGGCCATGGAGGGGTGCTGCTTACTCATGACTTTCTCAGCTGGCTTTTTTAAATTTAGCCTCAAGGGCCACCTTCCCAGGGATGACACTACTCACAATAGGCTGGACCCACCCCAATAAATCAGTTACTTTTAAAGTGCCTTATAATTTGAACTTATAGAGTCTTTTTCTTAATTGACATCCCCTTGTTTTTAAAATGCCTCTAGCTTCTGTCAAGTTTTTATTAAGTAAGCCAGCACATCTGTCTCCTATATTATACATTTTATAGGGTAATAGATTTATCTTTTATACATTGTAACATACTAACACTTGCTGGTTAAAGATGTTCTTATATTTGCATAAAACTATCACTTATCCCATCCGAAATCACCTGGTAGTTTAATAGCTAATGTAACAATATAAATAGGCTGAATGTTTAACAAGTGATTTGGTAATAGTATCCTGTCTCTAATGGATAGGATAGAAGCAATTTTTTATCTACTCTTCTTCTCTGATTGAACCCAGACCCAGCAGTCCTCTGCCATATATGTGTTGGGGGACTCATATCAGCTGATGTATGCTGCCTGGTTGGTGGTCCAGTGTTTGAGAGATCTCTGGGGTCCAGGTTAATTGAAACTACCCTTCCCCTTTCCCATCCAGATACTCTGTCCTTCCCCGTTATGAATGCTTTCTTCTCCCTCCCAAGTAGGATTGAGGTTTTGTCACTTGGGCCCTTCATCTTGTTGACCTATTGTGTTCTGTGGACTATATCTTGGGTATTCTGTACCTCCTTTTGGCTAACATCCACTTATTAGTGAGTACATACCATGTATGTCCTCATAGGTCTGAGTTACCTCACTCAGGATGATATTTTCTAGTTTCATTCATTTACCTGCAAAACTCAGTATGTCCTCATTCTTCATAACTGAGTAGTATTGCATTGTGTAAATGAACCACATTTTCTGTATCCATTCTTCTGTTGTGGGACATTTGGGTAGTTTCCAGCTACTGGCTAGAAAAACAAGGCTGCTATGAACTTAGTGGAACACGTGTCCCTGTGGCCTGGTGGGACGTCTTTTGGGTATATTCCTGAGAGTGTTATTGCTGGGTCTTCAAGTCTTTTATTTGTTCGTTTGTTTGCTTGTTTGTTTTAATTTCAGACCAATAAGTTTCTTGTTCCTGTCAACTCATGTAGTTTGGTCTTTTATGTTATGCAAAACAGAGTAAAGTTTATCATAATTTTGAATGTCAATCTCACTTCTGTTCATTGAAGTTCCACTGTTTCATATCTGCTGCATGAAGAAAAAATAATATTTATTAATTACTTATATGTAACAGAATACAAAAAATTCCCAATTTAGACATTGTATTCTTCAGAAGTATGTCCTCTTAAGTTTCCAACTTCATATATAAGGGCTAATTATAGAAACATAAAGTAGAGTGAAAGTTTGAGGTGACATTTATTTAACATTTCAATTACTTGGTGTCACTGAGGTAGAGAACTAAGAAATGGGGGAAAGGTGGAGATAGATAGATAGATGGATAGATAGATACATAGGTAGGTGGTAGTAGATAGATAGATAGATAGATAGATAGATAGATAGATAGATCAATACATAGAATATGATCCTATTAAACTAAAATACTAAGTACTATGACATAGCTAAAGATGAAAAACAGTGATCTGAAACACAAATATGGGAGAAGTTCCATTTAGGTTGCAATGCAGTACAAAACATTGAGTTATACTGGAAGGAAAATTGTATTTGAAATAATAGCAGCAAACATTGGCTTCATGCCCAAAATGAAAAAACATTATACTGCCATTCAGGAAGATATTGTTTTTCATTTATTACAGATAAAAGCAGCACATGATAATCATTTTGCTCCTGTGGTGCAATATAGTATGAACTATGTAGAAAAATACAATAAAATTAATTTGACAAGCATTTCTGATTATTGGAAATAAATAAATGAAGGTACAGGAAATAAATGTAGACAACAGACCTCTAGCTACTTTTTCTCAGAGATTTGCCTATGAATGGATGACAGATGTTCATTTCTTCTTTGAGAGAGTATTTTTGGTTTTTGAATTTTGTTCTATGCAGAGTCTCTGCACACAATTTACTTCCTCTTTTCCTTTTTCAGCAACATGACCCCATACTGGATAAATGAACAGTGCCCCATTTTTCATATTGTGTAGGCTGGAGAGTTATTGATTAAACTTGGATTTATTATTATAACTTTACTCCTGTTTATATCTGCTCAGCTTCAGGTATATATAATATCTGTGGTGAAACTATATAAATCATATAGGGTATAGAACAACATTTTAATCATACTGATCCCAGTAACTGTTTAATATTGATTGATAATATAGCCTATAATACTTTTTCCTTATCTATTAAAATAGTGATGACAAAGACTGATAGCTTACAAAATTATAATTGGTTTTGTAGAAAGTATGTATTAAAACTATCAGAAAAATTTAAATGGTTAGTTTTTCCCTTCTTGCATAAAAATGTTAGATTAGTAAAAAAAGAATTCTGTGGACAAGGTACATTTACTTCACATGGCATTTTCTTTTAATACATATTTGTGCAGTTGAAAAGAGAAATGTTTTCATATTATCCAAAATATAATTAAACTAATGTTTTACCCTAAAAATGATGATCTTTAAAAGTAATAAGATTAAAATTTGCATACCATATCTAATGGAATAAAGTAAAATTTAAACTATCTTTTGTCTGGCTCAGAACTTAAACCTGAAGTTTAAAATTGCATGCAAGGCTTCTCATCTCAAGTATCTTGGCAAGATAGTAACATAAGTGTGGTCAATCAAATGTAAAGTCTGTGTTTTAATTGTCCCTTTTGCCTAAGGTGTTTCTACAAATCAGATCACTAGGCACAACTTTCCATTTGAAGAGCATTGTGTTGTTGTTGTTGTCATTGTTGTTTGTAGTACTTGTGTCGAAACATCTATGTAAAAAGGGATGAAGGAGTGATGATTATCGAAGTTGTCAATTGGACTGGATTGAAGGATGCTGAGTATATACCTTGGAATATCTGTGGGGAAGTTTACAGATAGGCTATTATATGAGAGAGTAAGTTGGGAAGAATGACCCATCTAGAATGTGAGTAGCATACAGATAGGACTATTATATGAGACAGTAAGTTGGGAAGAATGACCCATGTAGAATGTGAGTCACCAATTGGGAGGCCATAGGAAAAAAAGGTTGAAGGAGAGAAAGCTAGCATATGCTTACAACCTCCATTCTTCATAAGTGGTTCAACACCTTCCAGCATTGACTATGGTGATAGACTCTGCTTCTCCGTCCTTTCAGTACAGATAACTCAGACCCAAGACTCTACAAGAAACTTCATGAAACTCTAAGTGACACTGGGGCTACAGCATTGATCACTCCTAACTCTCAGTAATCTCAGGCAGAGTCTTCCAGCTTCTTGGACTGAGCATCAATCAGGCTGGCTATAATCCAATAGAACAAAAAATTCAATAAAATCCCTTTTGTAATATTTCCTTTCTATACTATATTATATTAACTCTGTTTCTCAGGAGAATTCTAACTCATATCATAATCAGCAAGGTTGTAAGCTCTTGACTTGTAAGGTACCTTAAATACAAGGACTTGAATAAATAACAGTAAATGTGTCTTTAGCAAAGTCATTAGCAATGCAAATATTTTAATATATAAGTTCCTTAATCATAGAAAATAAAAGAAAGCACCTTCAATAAACAAGTTGTAAAATATTGACTTCTGCAAAGTAAAAGTACTAAAATATATTCCCAATACTTTTTATTAATTATGTGCCTAATTAGAACTTTTGGAAAATAACATTGAAAAGATATTTCAATTTCTGAAAACTTTGATGTTAGAAACAAATTAAACAAGAAAGATGTTGTGTAAGTCTGTGGCTTTGTGTTAGACATCTCATCCCAGGGGTATTATAACATCAAGCAATTCCATTTCTGTCATGCTAGAGTTACCCCTCACTGTAGTCAAGACATCTGACAAGCATCATCTCCATGCTAGAATACTCAAACTCCCCAGACACTCAGGCTTTCAACATTCCTTATCCAGCTTGTTGAATTGCAAAGGAGTTTCAATAAACGAGAAGATTTAAGGTAGAGAAGGTTGGTATGGTAGGTAGTTTTTCTCTCCAGAGAAAATGAAAATCACAGAATCACGTTACTGGAAATGTAGAGGCTTAATGATTATATCCCTGCCCTTACTTAGTTATTTTATTTGGACATACCTTTTATTCCCAAGTGAAACATGTTTGAGAATCTTTTCTCAGAGTTGAAGTTGAACCATAACTCAACCAAAAAGAATCAGCTTTCCTCTTATGGATTATTGCAGAGATACATTTGGAGAAATTGGTGAGTTGGTTTTATTAGATCTTGCCTTCATGGTTTGAATACGTGTGGCCCAGAGAGTGGCACTATTTGGAGGTGTGGCCATGTTGGAATAGGCATGTCACTGTGGGCATGGGATTAAGACCTTCATCCTAGCTGCCTGAAAGTTAGTATTCTGATAGCAGCCTTCAGATGAAGGTATAGAACTCTCAAGCTCCTCATGCACTATGCCTGCCATGTTCTTGTCTTGACAATAATGGACTAAACCTCAGAACCTATAAGCCAGGCCCAATTAAATGTTGCCCTTATAAGAGTTGCCATGGTCATATTGTCTGTTCACAGCAGTAAAACTTTAACTAAGACAGAAATTGGTACCACCATAGTGGGATTTTCTGTGACAACCAGACCACATTTTAGGGCAGACTTTAGGGAAAGGACTTTAGAACTTTGAGATGGACGAGCCATTGGGATGTATTGTAGGAGCTTGGAAAATAATATTGAGAACAGTACAGAAGATGAAAGCGTGGCTTGTGAAATTTCAGAGGGAAGATTAAAGACTCTTATCAGGACTATTGCTGTTTTGATTGTGAAGATTATGTTGTTTTGGTTAGCTGGGGCTAAAGAGTCAGCTGTGATTAACAAGATACCAAAACTACTAAAGCAAAACCTTTGCATTACTGGGACTATTGATACTGGTTAACTGGATCTAAGAAATTAGCAATGATTAAGAGACTGGCATTACTAAGATGAAATCTTCTGGAAGTGTTTCCTGAGAGCACAAAGATTTTGTGTTTCAGACATAGCCAAGGTTGTACCTCATGCTGGTGCTGGACTTGGTGATGTATAAGAGTCACTCTGGTGATACTGGTTTTGAAGGCATGGAGTCTTAAAGAGCAAATGAGGCTCCTCACTGTGAGAGGCCATGGAAGGCCATCAGTGAAAACACAGCCTCAGTTGCAGTTGATGGTCCAGTACTGAAGGGATCATGTAATGGATTTGAGGCATGGTACCATGAAGAGAGCCTATGAGAGGCTATTGGTGAAGTCTATATGCAGTGGAAGAACTCAGTGCATTGGAGATACCAGTACTATGGGATGATTACCAGCAGCAGTGGAATGGATCAACCTCAGTTTAGACTGCTACAGAGGTCAGAGTTAGAGAAGTGACACCAGCCATTAGGAGGAGCCCAGAAGATCATGTGTCGATCCCAAACCTTGAAATGAGAAGCTGCAACATTAAAGTTGCCTTGGAGATCTCAAGATATTTGAAATGCTAGAACATGAGTTATCTGCTGAAGAAAGCTGCTAACAGGGAGTAGAACCAGCCCAGGGGAAAGAAGTCTGTTGCATTGAACAAGAAAGGAAAAGGAGTTAAAGATCGGAAGACTCCTTTGACATCAGACATGGAGATGCAGAGTATGAAGTTTGCCCAACTGGTTCCTGTCTTGATTCGGAGATTACAGTGATTGGATGGATCTCAGAAGAGACTTTGAACTTTGGTCTTTTAATATCATTGATACTGCTATAGACTATGAGAACTTCAGAAGTTGGACTAAATGTAACTTTTTAAATTAGGCTATGGTTGCATATGGCTCCCATTAACACATGTGTTTGAACAAGCCTATGAGGGCCAGGGAGTGGAATGTCATGGTTTGAATATGCTTGGCCCAGGGGGTAGCACTATTTAGAGGTATAGCTTTGTTGGAATAAGTGTGTCACTGTGGGCAAGGGCTTTAAGGCCTTCATCCTAGCTGCCTAGAAATCAGTATTCTGCTAGCAGCCTTCAGATGAAGATGGAGAACTCTCAAGCTCCTCCTGTACCATGTCTTCCTGAATGCTTCCATGCTCTTGCCTTGACAATAATCTACTGAACCTCTGAACCTGAAAGCCAACCCCAATTAAATGTTGTCCTTATAAGAGTTTCCTTAGTCATGCTATCTATTCATAACAGTAAAGCCAATTACTAATAAAATTATAGTGGGTGCTTTTTCTTTTGATTTAATTTAATGAGTGATAAAAATTTGGAAAATGGGGTGCTGGGAGATGGCTCAGTCAAATTTTTTACAGCTTTTGGAAAGGATCCAAATCTGATTCCTAGCACCTATACCAGGCAGGTTACATCCACATAACTCCAACTCCAGGTGATCTACTGTCTTCTGTCCTCCACAATCACCTGCACATATATAGCAGAGACTTAGCAGGTGCACACATACATACACATGAATGCAAGTAAAAACAAACCTTTCAAATAAAATAACTCAAACAATATCTGATAAGTATTTCTGCAATCAATTGCCTACACACCATTTTAAGTATCCTAGCTTAGCTCAGCAGCACCATTTAGACTAATAAAAACATCTCAGACTCAGTCTCCTGTCAAATTTCAAATATAGAGTCCATTTTCTCATAAATAGCTATCTTTCTAAAATCCAACTTATTACAGTCACTCTTTGGAATAACCAATAGCTTGATGGTCCTTTTGAATCTCAAATCTTTAAGTCCGTCCTTCACTTTTCTACAGTACTGCTAAAACACTTCACTTTTTATATAATTACCACATTTTTTCCACACATTAACCTATGTGTATCATAAACTATGCTAGGTCAAGGTGATCCTCATTTATCTAGCACTAGTCCACTCATTTCTTGAAACCTCATAGCCAATGTTTCATTGAAGACCTAACCTCTGTGACCTAAACATGATTAAGGAGTATTCTGTATTTTTTTAATAATTAAGAATATTATTAACAACACAACATACTGTATATCTATCTGACTAATATCATTCTTCCTTGATAAACTTCACTTTCTATGAATTTCCAGTTACTCTATTTCATTTAACACCATTACCATCCTGAATAGGAGATACTCTATAAATATTTATGAGTATGGTAATATTCATAAATCCAGCCTACCAAAAACAAGGCCAGAAAACAAAAATACTAAACTAACTTGAGTTCTGTTACACAATTTGATAATGCACAATGATTACTGTGTAACATACCATTTCCTTCTGTCATTATCTAAAATTAGAACTTTAGTAAAATGAGGAAGAGTAGCATCACAACAAGAAAATAAAGAATTACCTAAGTATGAAATACTAAGAAAAAAATCAATATTTTGGATACTTATAAGGTATTTATAAAACACTATTTTAAATGCTATGAATTAATCTAAAAAGTAGATATTTTCATGCTAATTAAAATGTTTTATATTTCTTTTGGAATACTGAATTCTTGGATTCTTTTAAAACATTATTTAAATATTAAATCTTTTTAAATATTAAATTTTACAAATTAAGAACCAACATATCTAATTTTAATTTTTGTAAGTTTTATAAATATATAAAATGTATTATGATCATATTCATCTATACACGCCATTATCACCTCTTACGCCCACACTACATGTGAGGACACTTTCTCTTCCCGACTAGGCCCCTTCATACTGTCATGTGTTTCCCTTAAACTCCACACCTTTGAGCATTCTACAGTTAACCTCACTGGCCAGGACCAGCCCTGGTGATAGCCAGGTCCCTCAAAGAAGTTAAGGAGTTGGAGTCAGGCACAGAGATGGGGAGAAAGTTGAAATCTGACTGACTTGCAGTTGGTTTGCTTTTATATTCATGTAGAACTCAGTAGTCAGGAATAGAGTTATGTTGTTCCAAAACATAGATCATATCATTTTTCATCTAGACATGTGTTTAAACTTCCTCTTGCACATCTTGGGCCCTAAATTTAGTCATCATTAATAAACCATGATAGAGTGGCATCTAGGTTGTTTCCAGTTTCTGGTTGAAAAATAGATAAAGAAAATGTACTACATCTACATAGCAGAATACTTTTTAGCTTTTGAGAACAAAGACATGAATATACAGGCAAATGGATGGACTTGAGAATATCATCTTGAGAGAGGTAACCCAGACCCAACAGGACATGCATGGTACATATTTACTGATATGGGGATATTAACTTTAACATACAGGATAGCCATGCTAACCTCCAGAGACCCAAAGAAGCTAAACAAGATGGAAGGCCAAGTAATTATGCTTTATTCTCACTTAAATGGTAGAAATAGTCATAGGAGGAAGATGGAGGAAGGGAACAGAGTGGGAGATGGGAGTAGGAGGAGAATGAGGAAGGAGATTCAGGATCAGGTAGTGGGAAGGTCAGGAGAGATGCCTAAGTAGCCATGAAAATGAATGGAAATATGCATCTTACAAGGGTGGGGAGGAGGAGAGTGTCTCGAGGACATGAGAGAGGCATGAGAGAGAGGAAGTGCCCAAGAATTAATGGGAGTGACCTTAGTTATAACTCACAGCACTGGGGATATGGAACCTGAAGTGGCCATGTCCTGTAGCCAGGCAGGAACCCCAGTGGAACAAAATGAACACTAACCCACACATAAAACCTTCTCCCCAAAGTGTATCTTGTCTACAAGAAATGCAAAGTCTTGGGATAGAGCCGATACTGAGGGAATGGTCAAGCAATGACCTGCCCAACTAGAAACTCAACCCATGAGCACGCACCAGTTTCTGGCACTGTTAATGATACTCTGACATGCTTACAGACAGACTATGGCTGTCCTCTGAGAGACTTCACCGAGCCACAACCAAAATTTGAATGAAGTTTAGGGACTGTTGTGAAAGAATTTGGGGAAAGGATTGTGGGCCCTGAAGGGGACAGGAACTCCACAAGAAGACCAAGAGAGTCAACAAACCTCGACTCTGGGGCTCTCAGAGACTGAACCACCAACTAAAGAGCATAAACATGCTGGACCTAGGCTACCATTTACATATGTAGCAGATGTGAAGTTTGGTCTTCATATGAGTCCTCAACAACTGGAACAGGAGTGATCCCAAAAGCTTTTGCTTGTCTGTGAGCTAGGTTCTTCTAACTGAGCTCCCTTGACTGGCTTCAGTTGGAAAGAATGTGTCTAGCCTCTCAGCTACCCTGATTTTCCAGGGTAGTAGGGTGCGTAGGGGTGCTTTTGCCCACTCAGAAGAAAACGGGGAAGAAATGGGGTAAGTTTTGTGGGAGGGGGTGACTGGGAAGGGGATCAGCTATCAGGATGTAAAGTGAAAAATAAAAATAAATAAAAATAAACATGATCAAATAGCATCATCTTTTTCAATCATTTTTGGGGTTATAAATTTAGCCATCATTTGATAAACAATAACAAAACAGTTATTTTAAAAAAATCATTTTCCCTCACTAATCCCATAACTCAAATTTTAAAAATTTGGTTTCAAGCACACTGGACAGAAAGAAAATCTCCAAGCCAGTCCAGACAGATTGTCATGTATTATCAACTTTTAATGGTCAGAGTGCCAATTGTCATTAGGCTCAAGAAAAATCTTCAGGAAAATGTTGCTGCACTTATTACTCAATTTCTGGCATAATATAATATTTATATTTTATATATTTATAGAATTTACTTATTGTCTAATTTTAGTATTGCCATAAGGCAATGCACTGCCTTACATGAGCTAACTTTTCTAAGTGAGGTCTTGATATCTCATTTTTTTAATCATTTTTCCACACTATTCTTTGTCCATCAATATAAGGCCCTGTGTAGGACAGAGGTAAGTCAGCAAGTAAAATGTTGTTGCTGTATCTTTTCATTAAGGAGCAGCCCATATGCAGCCCCCAATCCTATGTGCCATGAAAGTAACTGAGTGTATACCAGGAAGAGCCAACCAAATCTTGGTTACCATTTAAAGGTTTTTTTATTTGTTTGTTTTGTATGCTTATTATGTGCATGATTAAGTACAGGGACAGATGTCCCAAGATTATCTTGGGGTTTGAGCCTCAACAGAAGATTTCTATTGTTTTCAAGTGAGTCATAACCTTCAGGGCACAAGGAAAACCATCAAGTAGGGCTGATAATGATATCTCTCTAAAAGCAGGAGGAGTAGTGCTGAGGACTTACCTGGAGAAGTCCAGCAGCAATACTTTTGGAAGAAGGAATAAACAGTTCATAAGAAATTTCTCATCAATCCAATATCTCCAAGTTGTATAAATATTAAAAGCCCGCCAAGCACGCAACGTTTGGTGATAAAGACCAAAAGTGAAAGACAGCATGCTGTCGATTCCAGCAGCTGTTGTGAATTTCACTGTTCTAGTTAGACATGGATGGACCATTTATCTGCTATGTGATTTTTTTTTAATTCACTTTTCATCCCAATCTCATTCACTGTTTCACTCCTGGTCACCCCCTCCCACTCTATTTCCCTACATCACCTCTCCTCTGAGTAGGTGGGCTTGTCACACTGGGTATCCTCTGACCCTGTTCCATCAAGTCAATGTGAGGCTAGCTGAATCCTCTTTCATTGAGGCCAGAGAAGGCAGCTCAGCTAGAAGAACATATCCCATGGACAGGAAACAGCTTGTAGGATAGCCCAGAATCCAGTTGTTCAGGACCCACATAATGAGCAAGCTGTATATCTGCCACATATGTGCAAGGAGGCCTAGGTTCAGCTCTTGTGTGTCCTTCCTCTTGTTCTTCCATGAGAGTCTCCAAGCTCCATCTACTGTTTGGCTATGTGTGTTTGCATCAGTCTGAGTTAGTTGCTGGGTGGAATATCTCGTAGGATACTCATGCTAGACCCCTGTCTGTATGACTTAGGATCCACAGGTCTGATGAAGATGGGCAGAGGGGTTGAAGCAGAATCTACTATGTGTTCTTGATTCAAAACGACAGAAGACAATATTTTATAACTTTACCACTGGTTTTTAATGATCTTCCTGTGCTCTGTTCCATAATGTTCCCTTCACCTTTTAATGCCTTATAAGCTTCACCTTATGAATGCCTTATAAGTTCTTACAATCCTTGTATTATAAACTAGGAGTCCCTAGGGAATAGAAAACATCCAGTGCAATTTACAGTTCAAGATAGAGGCATCATTATCAACCCTTATCCCAGTTACAGTTTTTCAAGTGAAATTCAATTGCTAATAATTTAAGGGCACATTTGGTTTTCAGTTCATAATCTCACTTAAAGGATTTATGGAAATTACCACAATAGGAACAAAATTAGGGGTATTTTTATAGAATTTAACTGGGACCAATACAATTTAACTTATGTGCTAAAAAAAAACAATTATTAGCAGTTGGATTCTTATATGCATACATTCACAAAAAATCACTTTCTTATTTATAGAACATAAGGAACTTCACCTAACATTTAGGTCTATGAACATGAAATATTATAAGAGAAAACCAAGAAAAAAATCTCATCATCAGGAGAGTGATGATCATTTTGCTTCAAACTTTCTTCTGAAACCTTCTAAAATCACATATAATCAAATATGTGGTTTTCATTCTAAAATAAAGTACATGTATACAGTTTAAGATACTAAATAAAATTTCCTATATATACTATTGAAATTATATAAACAAAAGACATTCAAAATCTACATATTAGACAACAAAAACAGATGGAGACAAAGGACAACAAATGATATAATGATATTGTTTTATTTTAGCACTTTTTAAACGGCCAAACTTCCATATAATTAAAAAATTACATGCTCTATGAATTAATATGTAAGTAAATAATAGATAATTATCTACTCCATCACACTAAGCATTATCATCTAAATACATACATAAGGGTATATTTGAATACAGACACATAATATCAAATACCATGATATTCATTGTATCAAATGAAGTTCATTTACAAGGCGCTATTATGTGATACTAGTGTTCAGAAATCATATGACCACGTTTCTTCTTATATAATGATAATAATATTACTTAATATATGCCAGAAATTTTACTTTCTGTTTACAATGCTCATCAGACCTGTGGATCCTAAGTCATACAGACAGGGGTCTAGCATGGGTATCCTACCAGATATTCCACCCAGCAATTAACTCAGACTGGTGCAAACACACATAGCCAAACAGTAGATGGAGCTTGGAGACTCTTATGGGAGAACAAGAGGAAGGACACACAAGAGCTGAACCTAGGCCTCCTTGCACATATGTGGCAGATATGCAGCTTACTCATTATGTGGGTCCTGAACAACTGGATTCTGGGCTATCCCACAAGCTGTTGCCTGTCCATGGGCCAAAACTTTGGGAACTGAAACTTTAAAAAAAATGAATTTCTCTCTGAACTTATCATATGCTAAAATTATGCCATGCATACATTAAGTTTTGAAGTTTATTAATATTCAGGAAGCCTAAAGAGACATGGTCATGCCTTCTCATATTTAAAAATGGGAGGTTTATAACAGGATAATACCCCAGGGGCTTAGCACAGATTCACATTTTGCTCTTGACCAAAATGAATTAACATGAGCTTTCCTGAGAATCATAATCAATTAATCCTAAAACATTTTAAGCAAGATACATTTCAAAGGACATCACAGGAATATATTAAGAAAATATGATTTGCATAAATGGCTTTTGATAGTTATTACTTCATGTTTTGCTAACTTTTTGATACACATGCAGCTGGAGCCATGTATACTCTTTTGTTGATGGCTTATTTCCTGGGAGTTTTGGGAGGTCTGGTTGGTTGATATTGTTGTTCTTCCTATGGGGTTGCAAAATTGTTGAAACAATATTTTACTGAACATTAGAGGAGAAAAATACTGAAAAAGCTGCCTGTAATAAATGTTTAAAATGCCTTCATGTCTGTCATAACTAATTTATAAATATTCTGACAAATTTATTTATAACAAAATGAAATTCACATAAATTAGATCATTGTTTTCACTATTTATATAAGCACATCAAAATTTGATTTCTTTCCACAAAATGCTCAGCCTCATTGCTAATGCTTGAGGTAAAATTCAGTGCCAGATTTAACAAAGACACTGCATATTCTTTGCTAAGTGTCTCTTTGGTCTCTGTAGAATTGTAGTGCTGTCATAAAAGATTATTTGAAAAGGCTCACAAATCTTTTATTTAAAAAAATAATCACAAAATCAGAGGATACCAAAAATATATTTCCAGATCCTGGCATTAGGATAAAACAAAAGACTGGGTCTCAATTATTTCATAATTCATTAATGACTTGTACTCTACTAAGCAAGTATCTGGATAAAGCTTGAATCTGTGAGTACAAAGATATGAGGAACATCCTTAGCAAAGAGCAAATTAAGAATCATCACAAAGGGTCTGGAAATGAATTGAATCCATTACAGAAGGACATGATTTTGCAAACCTGGCTTTGATCAGGTAGCTCTATAGAAACAAAAACAAGCAAATGCAGTAAGAAATGTCTATAAATTGACTAAATCATTGCAAGCTGATATTAAGGTCATTTGTTCTTAGTCCCATAATATCTTTAACTATAAAAAGTAAGCCTTGTCTAGAAGACATAAAATTATAGAAAAGATTTTATGGATCTAGTAGGCTGGAGGAATGAAATGGGATGTTAAGAAGAGAGATAGCATTGAGGGCATGAATGTTCAGAAACACAGCTAGAATTGAGGGACATTTGAGGGGTGGAAACTGAGTGCAAACTTCCTAAAATATATGAATATGATCCTAATGAAGTATACACTAAATGAAATAGAGCCCTAGATAGCCATGTTTTCTCAACAAATAAATCTTCCAGTACTGGGACTGGGTTACATCTAATTGAGAAGTTGTTCGAAGGGATCCCATGAAAATCCCCAAACAACCCGGGCTGTTGCCAAGACAATAAGTTGCTCTCTGCAAATGAACAGCAAGTCCCCATTGCTGAAGACCACGTCTACACAACTCACTGACAAAGGTGTTGTTAAGATGGTAACTGCATAGAACCTTCACCCCAATATTCTACTGTCTTTGGTGTAGGAAGATACCTTGCAGGCTACTAAAACAGAAAGGCAAACACCAATCCAACTACAAAACCTTTGGTCTACAATATGTCCTAGCTGCCAAATATGCTAGGGCAATGGTGGCACAAAGCTTGTGGGAGTAACCAACAAAGGTCTGATTTGATTTAGAGCTTTCTCTGTGGTATAGAACCCATCCTGATACTGCTTGCCTGACCGAGAACCAGATACTTGATAGCCCAGAGACATAGGGTAGAACCAAATACTACTGGTCTAAGAACAAAACCCAAACCAAACAAACAAAAAGCAAACAAACAAATAAGAATGAAATGATTTGTAATGATATTCTGCGGCACCCATAAGTTAGTGCTTTCTTTCTCCTCATCAGAGATGCTTTCTCATACAGCAGATGTGAGCAATTACAAAGACCTACAGCCAGGCATTTTACAGAGTATGACTTTCTTTTTTTTTTTTTTCATTTTTTTT
>NW_022196891.1:37956345-37967247 GCF_008632895.1 Mastomys coucha | reverse complement strand
TGGCTATTATAAATAAGGCTGCTATGAACATGGTGGAGCATGTGTCCTTGTTACATGTTGCAGTATTCAGAGTATGACTTTCAAACATTCAGTTCTAAGTGAAATATCTTCATCAAATCCCTTCCCCTCAAAGCTCAGAAAACCCTGTAGAAGAGAAGGCAGAAAAAGAATGAAAGACAGAAAGCATGGAGGACTCCAGGAGAACAAGGCCCTGTAAATCAACAGAGCAAAGATTATAACTCACAGAAAACTAAGCAGTAAGCACACAGCCTTCCCAGGACTGTACCACTTCCTCTGTGAATAGATTACACATTTCAGTTTAGTGGGTTTTTTTGGGGTGGGGTGGGGTTCTGAGGGTATGAACTAGTGGGTTTCTCATTTTGCGCTTTTTAGGGATGATTTTCCTTTGATTGGATTTCCTTATCCACTCTTCAATGTGATATTTCTGCTTTATCTTATTATATTTTCTTTTGTTATGCTTGTTGTTATCTCTTAGGAACCTGCTCTTTTCTAATGAGACACAAAAAGTGAGTACATAGCCCATAGGAGTCCCAGTACGAAAGAACTGAGAGGAGTAGATTGAGGGGACAATATGATAAAGATATATTGTTTGATACAAAATATCCAGTTTGCACAAAATGGGGAATGAGTTGAAAGTGTAATAGTCTTATACATAAATTGCTGCAAGGACTTGTAACTATTATTTTCATTCACCCCAAAAGTAATGTTTACATTTAAAAAATCATTACCAGTTCTTTGCACACAGTAAGAAGTATTCTGGCTCATTGTTGAAAGCAAATTTATGCCAGTAAAAATGGAAATATAGTGTTCATATGGTGTATTGAAAAAATCTATTAAGTTTGTACAGAAACTGTGCAGAAAAGAGTGAGAGATAAAAGGGAAAAACTGCCAAGTTCCTGATGCTGTGTTCCAAGGTATTAACTAGGTCAAGAAAATGGGAACCAAGTAAGAAACATGGAGAATTCAAATGAGTAATAATAAGAAGAAAATCAAAAACAAAAACAATTCTCATTAATTTAAGGTTCTCATTAATTAGGGGCACTATCAATTATCTCCATATATATCTGATACATTGAACAAAGATGTTTAAAACCACTATAAAAATTATCTGACATGTTATTATTTTCTCATCTTTATATTTTTACTAGTGGAAAGTAAGACTGCAGGGGTGATGTAGTGCAGAACACTTGACAGTACATGAGAGATCTGGGTTTAACCACAAAATGACATGACTAGCAGACAGTACATTACATATTAATCATAAATCACAGAGACTGGAGGCTGTAGCAGTGGTTTAGTGGTTAGAAGCACCTGGCTGCTCTTGTAGAAGAAGCAACTTAGACTTCCAGCAACCACATGAAGTAACTTAAAAACAAGAAATAGAAAGAAGAAAGAGAGAGAGAGAGAAAGAGAGAAAGAAAGAAGGAGGTGGGGAAGGAAGGAAGGAAGGAAGGAAGGAAGGAAGGAAGGAAGGAAGGAAGGAAGGAAGGGATGGAGGGAAGGAGGGATGGAGGGAGGGAAGGAGTGATGGAGGGAGGGAGGGAGGGAGGGAGGGAGAGAAGAAGGAAGGTAGGTAGGTAGAAAGAAATCCTGTTTGGGTATAACATTGTGAAGAGCTCTGCTTATCCATCTCCAGGGAAACAGGTGAAATTACTGTCTTCTCAGATTCTTAAAATTAGCATGCAAAAGTATGCTCTTTGTTATGGCAGTTGTATAAATCCATTATTTTTGTTGTTCCTAATATACATCTTGTTTCATCATTATTCTGCCAATCTCTTGTTAGTACCTTCCTTAGCACCCACCATTTTGAAATTATGAAATATGTACTCTTTAAGTCTCTTCCACCTCCCTAACATCTTGTCCCCATACAGTTCGCATTATCGATTTTTTTACATTAGTGATTTCAACCTCATACACAAACCTATCCTCATATATATAAATGTTGAAACTAGGTTGCATGTATGAGAAAACATGAAGTGTTTCTGAGTTGTTAAGTGTAACAATTTCCACTTTCCTTCATTTATTCTTAAAAATTACACTATTTCACTTTTCTTTATGGCTGAATCAAAATTAATTGTTAATATGTACCAAATGTTCATTATTCATTCATCTATCGATACACATCTAGGATATACATCTAGGATATTTGTTTGACAGTTAATATGAATAAGGCATCAGAAGTCACAAATATGTAATTGTCTCTGTGATAGAACTTAAAGTCCTCATTATATGCTCAGTAGGATTATATAGTAGTTCACCTTTTAAGTTTTTCTGAAGAATCCATGTTGAGTTTCATCATACCTTTGCCAGATAATACTCCCTCCCTCCATAAGTAATTTCTCATTTATGAGATCATTACCAGAATTTGATATCTTGACTTTGATCCTTCTGACTCAGATTAGATGGATCCCAAAGGACTTTTCACTTGCAGCTAGTTCCATGATGATTAAAGATACTAAACAATGTTAAGATATTTATTGGCCACATTTGTATCTTCTGAAAGCTGTCTATTTGGGTCCTTTTTCAATTTATTGATTAGAAGGATGATTTTTGTCTAGTTTAAATTTTAAGAACTATATCTAGCACATACATTCATTTCCTGGATTACAGTTATAGTTTCACAAATATATCCATATGCCATATCTTTTAAACATTGTTTCTTTTAAATATGTACAATTTATTTATAAGAGTGTTAAGGAAGACTATTTAAAACAAAATGGCTATGAACTGAAGAGAAAGAGAGAGACAATAAGAGAAGCAGAGAGAGACAGACAGACAGAGAGAGAGAGAGAGAGAGAGAGGTCACTAGCAAACAGTCTGCTGCTTCTGGGGCAATATTAGGAAACATTGATCACTGAAAAACACATTTATTCTATGTCCTAGCTTCCAGACCAAATTGTGGATAGAGCTGTGACCTTTGAAATCTTCAATTACCTCTAAGAACTAAATCTTAACCTCCAAGTTTCTTTATAGGGCCTGTCCAAAAACACATATCAATTTCTGAGGAAAAGGTCAGCATGTTCTGCAGAGTAATACCGGTTTTCATTATTTCCTACAAACTATGAAATTTTGTAAATGTCAGCATTTGAGAAATGACTATTTCTCTCCCATTATTCTGGATATATACTGGGAAATATATAATTTGAAACCCATAGGAAATATTATTGCCTATTGTTACAGATGTATAGTAAGTTGACACATAATAATTATAGAATTTAAAGACAGTTTTATTTAAGTTAAGTTGAAGTATGTTTCAAACAACAGAAGGATATATACTGTTTGTAATCATTCAGATTTTCCACAATAATTTTCTCTCAATTTTCTGTTTAGTCGAAGTTTCATGAAAATCATTAAAACACATATAATTTTAGTATAGAAACAATGTGAAATAAAAAATACACAAAAGAATTTAGAACAACTAAAATATAAACAATGCTACTTCTACGATAAAAATAGTTAATTTCTCAAAAAATTTAAAATTACTTTATATATTTGTTTTGATATTCATTCCCAAAAGGTTAAAAGGTTTCTTTATTTTAATTAAGTTAATATACCTTCTAAAGGAACTAGAAGAAGTATACTACACACAAGTTCATTTACCTAATATATGTGTTGTCCTATATACCTGTTTTCTGTTCAGTTGAAATGCTTGCTACAGTATAAACTACTTGGTTTCTCTTCATTCCTAACACTCAGTTTTAGAAAGTTTATGGTGGAAAGCAAAAATGCAATCTATTACTTTTTTTCAGCATTTCCTTGCAGGAAATGTAGAAGCATGTGTGTAAATTTAAAATGGCTTTGTTCCTACCATTTCTCCTGTAAGACTGAGCCTGGAAAAGATGCCATGTAAAATCAATTATTGAAGGTACCAAAACAACACAGCTATTTTCACAAACTCAAGGGTGGACTAAGCCTTAAGAAATCTGTAGTGTTTACTATGCTTGCTATGTGCTGTTGTGGATTTCACACTGAAAAAGGTGCAGTGATTCTTTGCTGAATAAGTATAGTTAACATGTAACACAAAAGATGACCTAATACTACTGTGGACTGTTTTAAATCTAAAATGCCCTGATGTGATTAGTATTGATTAGTATTGATAAGGTTTGTAATGGGCTATAACAATTAGTACCCATTACTGCCTGATAGCCATAGAATGGGCATGGAATACTTCATGTTCAATGATATTAATCACATAAAAATAGAAAAGTAAACAAAGTTTAACTGCTTACCCATATAGTTTATTCAGCTCAATTCCTGGTGTTAACTCTCACAGAGAACTACAAACAAAGCAGGAATTTATCAAGTATGAGAAATTTCTCAGTTTAGAGCTATATTTAAATTCTACATCACATAGAGTTGGAACATTCTTTGAACAATGGAAGACTAGGAACAAAACTGATATCTGCTGTCAGGCAGGAAAACAATCCTTTAAAGAAGAACAATGCAATGGTAGTTTGTGTTTGCATTACAGTTCAACCTGAGAACACATTTCCTGGCACAATAAGAAACACAGTCTAAACCCACAAAATGTTCTCTATGCTAAGTGTGTAAAATTCTTATCTAAAGAGGTCAAAAATTTGAGACTGGGGTAGACTGCATACAATAAAGACATTTGCATGAAGATTTTGTTGGGTCTAGAAGTAAAATTATTTTGTGAAGCAGAATTCTCTGAGCCTAATCAGGATTGAAAAATTTCTCAGTTTAGGACTATACTGGAATTCTAGATCACATAAAGTTGGAAGAGTCTTTGAACAATGAAAGACCAAATGTTAAGCATAAATAAGGGGTCATCTCTGCTAAGGACAAATTATTTTCCCTACTATAAAATGGAATTATATTTGACAGAATTCTGAGAATTCCTCATTAATCCAATGGCCTGTCATAACAAGTACTGTACTTGTATAAAATGTAATTCAGACTCTGAAATATCACCTGTGCTCTCTAGTAGTCCACACAAGTAGGCAATCTATGTACAGTAGCTAGACACTGAGGTCTAAAAGACATAGGGATTGCCATTGACCATCTTTTTAAGTTGCTACATATTTTCATGAAAGTGTAAAAGACAAAACAAACACCAAAAGTTGGAAGAATATAGAATCTTGGAAAAGAAAACTGGGTAAATATGAAGAAATGTAAGTTCTAACTAGCACTGAAAAGTGCATGGTATAAAGAGAAGTGTAATGGATAAAGAAGTACAAGAGAGTTGCAAAGGGAAATGTCAGTGAACTTGAGGACAATATTATAATCACAGTTCAACTGACATAACAGAGAAAATACTGATAATTTTACAAAGCATTTTTCTTAGATTAAAAATACCAAATACTACTAAGAAGGTATGACAAAAAAACAAAAGACAAGATGGAAACTATCGAATTTCTTTAAGTTCTACTTACATAAAGTAATACTATGATACTTATGATAACCTAAGAACTATTTAATATGCAAATTGATATGACTTAAAATACAAGTTAAAAATAATACAAGAAGATATTTGCATCTAATAATAGAATTTCAAGTACATAAAACTGTATAAAAGAATAGAGTAGCAAACAATCATAGGTGTATATCTTAGCCCATCATAGAAAGAGTTAGAAAAGCCCTAGATAACATGTCTGCATGGATTAGTATTGACCATATTTCCCACTGAATTTCCCATCTGTAAAGTAAATGTGAATGAATATTAATTATGTCAAGCCAATGAGAACAAGTTCTTCCAAGTTGCATTTAATTCACCTGAAATATAAGCATCTCCATATATAAATGAAATATAAATAACTTCTCTTGATAAATATAACTAAATAAGTGTGCAAAATATAAGATTCTATAGTTTTTTAAGTCACAGTAGGTTTACCTCGCAGTTTATGCTTCAGTTAGCCTTAACTGTGACTTCAATTCAAAGAGGCATATGTTACCTACAAAGATTACCTTTTAAAATTTATTCATTTTTTCATTATTTATAAGACATTCTATCAGGCTGGCTTGTACTTCCTTCGGTCTCTACTCCATAGTTAGTCTCTGCAACTCCTTCCATGGGTATTTTGTTCCCCCTTTTAAGAAGGAATGAAATGTCCACATTTTGGTCTTCCTTTTTCTTGAGTTTCTTGTGGTTTGTGGGTTGTTCTTTCTGCATTCCAAACTTCTGGGTTAATAACCACTTACCAGAGAGTGCGTACCATGTGTGTTTTGTGATTGGGTTACCTCACTCAGGATGATATTCTCTAGATCCATCCTTTCCCTAAGAATTTCATAAATTTATTGTTTTTAATAGCTGAGTAGTACTCCATTGTATAGATGTACCACAACTTCTGTATCCATTCCTCTGTTGAGGGACATCTGGGTTGTTTCCAGTTTCTCACTATTATAAATAAGGCTTCTATGAACATGGTGGAGCATGTGTCCTTATTACATGTTGGAGCATCTTCTGGGTATATGCCCAGGAGTGGTTTAGGTGGGTCCTCCAGTAGAACTATGCCCAATTTCCGGAGGAACCGCCATACTGATTTCCAGAGTGGTAGTACCAGCTTGCAATCCCACCAGCAATGAAGTAGTGTTCCTCTATCTCCATAGCCTCTCCAGCATCTGCTGCCAGCCTGATATAGCTATCTTCTGAGAGACTCTGACAGTATCTGACTAATACAGAAGTAAAGGCTCACAGCCATCCATTGAACTGAGTACAGGGTCCCCAATGAAGGAGTTAGAGAAAGGACCAATGGGGCTGAAGGGTTTGCAGCCCCCTAGAACGAACAACAATATGAACTAACTAGTACCCTCAGAACTCCTAGGGACTCAACCACCAACCAAGGAGTATACGTGGTAAGACTGATTGTTCTGGCAGCATGTGTACTGTAGAGGATTATGAAATCAATCATCAATGGAAGGAGAGGTCCTTGGTCCTGTGAAGATTCTGTGCCCCAGTGTAGGGGAATGCCAGGGCCAATAAGTGGGAGAGGGTGGAGTGGCAAGCATGGGGAGGGGGGAGCCAACAGGGATTGTTCTTGTTGTTTTTGTTTGTTTGTTTATTTGTTCCTGGGAGGGGAAACTGGGAAAAGAAAAATCATATGACATGTAAATAAAGAAAATATCTAATGAAAATAAATTATTTCGATAAACAAACAAAAAAAGAAGACATTCTGTCAACATTCAACAAATCACTATAGGTCATTCCTTGTGTTTTGACACATATTTTTCTTTGAGCACAGTGTATTTTCACTAAATCCTACACAAAACTCTAAATAGGCAGCTGAATTTAAATATTTGATCTGAGTATGGAACTAAAAGGTTGTTTATAATTGTTGATGATTTGATTGGCATTCCAAAGTATACAATTTAAAATTAGAATTATTCTTTTTAAAATAAAATGAATTATCAGGGGTTAGATAATATAATGAGAAATTCATTCACATACTCTGCAAATTAACTCAAAATTCTAGCTTTGTTAATGATTTTATTTCCTCAGACAGTTTCACTTAATGGAGATTCTAAGTTTCTTCAGAATATAATATCAAGTCGTAGATTTTATATATATATATATATATATATTGACCTCCAGTACAGACGAATTATTCCAGAACTTGCATTATTTATCATCTCACAGTTTCTGCATAGTAAAGACAGAGCCCTTGTGGTACCAGTTCAGTGCTAGAAATGAAAGAAACTCGTCTAGAAGATGTTTCCTTTTTTCACAAAGAACATCAATAATATCTATCCCAGGCCCAGAGAAAAGGGAAATTTACTCTGGGGAATGGATAGGAATACCTGCAGAACAAAGCATGGATCTAATACTGTGGCAAAACAGATTTACAAGAAAGTCCGCATTTCTAAGAAAGTAACTTACTCAAAATGACACATAATTTTTCCTGGCCAGGCCTACAAATAAAGAGCTGTTTACAGCACAGACAGCTGCAAGAACATGGAAAGACACTAAGATTAAGCAAATCTAAAATTAATTAAAAGGCAGAACTTCAGAAAAATATGTACAAAATCAAAGTGAGATAGCACTAAACACACTGACATTAAGTTAGATACGCTACAGCAAGTGACAACCACAGAGCCTGCATGGGTCTTCACTTAGCCCTCGGCATATTTGTTATGGCTATTGGCTTGGTCTTTGTGGGGACTCGTGACAGAGGGAGTAAGACTGTATCTGACTCATTTGCTTGCTCCTGGTACCTTTGCTTCCTGCTGAATTGCCATTCCAACCTTGATATTAGAGTATTTGCCTTGTCTTATTGTATGTAATTTTACCAATGTTTAGTTTATGTTCTTAGGAGGCCTACTCTTTTCTGATTGAGACATGGATGGGAGGTGAGCTTATTGGATGTGGGGGACAAAAGAAGTAGTGGGGTGTTGTGATAATTTACTGGGGGCTTCTGCTTAGGTCTTTCAGTTCCCAGATAAAGGACACATATCTTTTATATTTATAATAAGCCTTCGGCTGTACTAGAGTGGAGCAGTATCAAATCTTTAAGCTATTTTGTCTACTTCCTTAAATAAACAAAATTTACTTCCAATAAATCCCAAGATATGACTTGCCATGTTCTGCTTGGGCTACTATTTCTTCAACTCACCAGCCCTCATGGCCAGTTCTGAGAATCCATTACCTCATGACATTTTCTCCTCTTTCCCTCTTTCTCACTCTTCCTGTGGTCTCTGACCAGACCCCAAGTCCCAGGAATCAAAGCACCATCTACTTTTCTTGTGTCCAGGTAAAGGTTGTAGGCATTATTTAAAAATAAAAATTTGTAATCATTTTTTACAACAATTGCTCCACCTCCCAGTCATCCTCCCACAGTTCCTCATCTCACTTCTCCTCCCCCTTGTCTTCAAGAGGTGCTCCCCACTACACCAAACCTTGTAGTGAGCAGTATGGACCTCCCCCTTCCTTGGGGACTCAATTTCCCTCAAGGATTAGGCGCATCTTCTCCCACTGAGACCAAACCAGGCAGTCTTCTGCTATATATGTGGCGGAATTCTTGGACCCATCCATGTATGCTGCCTGGTTGGTAGCTTAATCCCAGGAGCCTCCCTCGGATCCTATTGTAGGCACGTTTATTCAACCAATAATTTTAAACTAAGAGGCAAGATTTCATAGCGTTACTTGATATACATGAGAATTCCCTTATTTCTGAGGAAGCCAGATCTTTGAATCTTCAAGGCCAGTATTTAGCATTACAATATGTAGCAAATGTCCAAACCTCAACAGAAGGAACTGAGATAAGTGAAGGGACTGGAAGCTGAGACTTGGGTATACTGATAGAACAATAAATGTATATGTATTTATATCAAAGTAGAATAAATAGTTTAAAGTAATAAATCCCATCCCACTCTGATGTCCTACTAGACTGCTTCATCACTCTCTCCCCACAGCAAAGATCCAATGGAAGAAAAAAGAAAGGAATAAAGGAAGGAAAGAGAAGAAAGAAAGAAAGAAAGAAAGAAAGAAAGAAAGGAAGAAAGTGTGGAAGGAAGAGAGAGAAGGAAGGAAGGAAGGAAGGAAAGAGAAGAAAGAAAGAAAGAAAGAAAGAAAGAAAGAAAGAAAGAAAGAAAGAAAGAAAGGAAGGAGAAAGAGTGTGGAAGGAAGGAAGAGAGAGAAGGAAGGAAGGAAGGAGGGAAGGAAGAAAGGAAGGAAGGAAGGAAGGAAGCAAAGAGAAGAAAGTAAAAGAAAACAAATTTAAAGATATGTGAATATGTCATTACTCTATGTATCAAATAATAACCCATAGATTTTGAATAAATATTTGAAGGAGACAAGCATTCAGCAAGATAAATTATTTAACTCAGATGCTACAATATGAATCTATGAATCTGAAATATGATAGAATGTAAAACTATAAATATAAAATTTAAAATTTATCTCATAGGAATTGGAGTGAGCAGTATGCACAATCAGATTTCAGCAAACACATAAACAACTTGAAAGTGTCAAATGAAAATTCAAGAAATAAAAATATTTGTAAACCAGGTAAAAGTATATCTTTAAGAAATTCATCGTTAATCAACATATCTTAGAAAAGGGCTAGTTGCCTGAAGAAACATCAAGATGGTAGATAAATGATTGTTAAGCAGACAGACAGGCAGATGATATATACATACATACACACATACATGCGTACATATATTCTCCTGATTTCCAGAATGGCTCTTTGTGTTTAAAGATCATTGAATCATCATATATATACATATGTACATAAGCACACCTGAACACACACACACACAAAAACAATAGTTAAATGGTACTGAGAGAATATCTTGCATAGGCAAATAAACAAAGTGACAGAAACTAAAAACTACCAAAAAACAAAGTGTCACCTTTATTTCATCCTAATTGACTAGAAAAGTCATAATTTATGCCCACATTCGAAACTGCATAGAGGCCTTCTATAACATAATGACAAATAGATAATGTTTCGTGGCATAAAAACATAGAGGACAGAGGATTTTGTTGTAACAAGATTGGAAAAGATAATCTATCACAAAATTATATATTGAAGTTATAGATAGAAGTTGTTATGTGGTTTAGAATATGTAGTTTCAGAAATTGGGAATTATGTAAAGTATAGATTTTGGAAAACATTCAAATAAAAAATGATGTAATTAGAAAGAACAATTTGCAGATTCATCTGGAACAACAAAAGACTCAGGATAGCCAAAACTATTCTCAACAATAAAGGAACCTCTGGTGGAATCACAATCCCGGACCTAAAGCTGTACTACAGAGCAATTGTGATAAAAACTGCATGGTATTGGTACAATGACAGGCAGGTAGATCAAAGGAACAGAATTGAAGACCCAGAAATGAACCCATGCACCTAGGGTCACTTGACTTTTGACAAAGGAGCTAAAACCATCCAGTGGAAAAAAGACAGCATTTTCAACAGATGG
>NW_022196891.1:37948072-37954878 GCF_008632895.1 Mastomys coucha | reverse complement strand
AGCCATCCATTGAACTGAGTACACGGTCCCCAATGAAGGAGTTAGGGAAAGGACCTATGGAGCTGAGGGATTTGCAGCCCCTTAGAATGAACAACAATATGAACTAACTAGCAATCTCAGAGCTCCCAAGGTCTCAACCACCAACCAAGGACTGCACATGGTTGGTCTGATTTTTCTGGCAGCACATGTATAGTAGAGGATTGAAAATTTGATCATCAGTAGGAGGAGAGGATCTTGGCCCTGTGAAGGTTCTGTGCCCCAGTGTAGGGGAATGCCAGGGCCAAGAAGTGGGAGAGGGTAAGGGTGGCAGGCATGGGGAGGGGGGAGGCAACAGGGGTTTGTTCTTGTTGTTTTTGTTTGTTTGTTTGTTTGGTTTTTGGAGGGGAAACTGGGAAAGGAGAAATTTACATGTAAATAAAGAAAATATCTAATAAAAAAAATCATGTACTATGCCAAATACCTAATATCAAAGACAAATCAAAAGAAGCTGACATTCCAGTCTTGAAAATCTGAAAATTGAAGCATGAAAGAATGACCTGACTCTTGAAGATAAGAGATAAAATTTTTACAAAAGAATAAACAGGATTGAAAATAATGGCTAAATAATATGGAACTCACTAGTCTGTGGCAACAAAAACATAAAAAGAACAAAAGGAAAAAGTAAGGAATATGTAAATCTAGAATCTTAGCAAACAATAATGACTGGTGTACAGACATGCATGTACACCAGTAAGAAAGAAAAAGAAACATGTAGATTTTGTCTTTTTATTGGGGGTATTGGGGAGAATATTTATGTGAGTGCAAGTGTAACATCAGGAAATGTTCCTGATACTTTGCCAATTAACTGATACACTATTCCTATCTATTTTATACACTTGGGCACATATTTGTATATTGGAGTTTTCATAACTCCAAAATTCTGTCATAGTCAAAATAGTCAAACAATATTGAATCTCAAAACCTATATAATCTATATTTTATCACAGGACACTTTTAAAAGATTTATTTATTTATTTATTTATTTATTTATTTATTTATTTATTTATTTATTTATTATGAGTTCACTGTAGCTATCTTCAGACACACCAGAAGAGAGCATTAGATCCCATTACAGATGGTTGTGAGCCACCATATGGTTGCTGGGAATTGAACTCAGGACCTCTGGAAGAGCAGTCTTATTCGCTGAGGCATCTCTCCAACCCCTAATTACAGGACTCTTACAAGAAGGTCTAATATGTAAATTAATAATAGTAGAGACTAGTACAAGAGTGTTCATGAAAAAATATATAATTTTAATTGTTAAACAAAAAAGGAGTGGCTTTAAAACAATGCATTCATGAGAATAGACAAGATATGTGGACACCCTCCCCAAAGCCCGGACAGTAAACAGCTACCATTTGTGCCCCAGTACAGCGCTGCCCACCTGTTGGACGAGACCTAGCTCTGGTTACATTCAGAAGCTCCACCCCCACAGAGCAAGAAGGAAGTAACTGATTGGACACTTACACTGACTTATTTTGGGGGAAGGGTTTTGCCCCAGGTATTTTACCTGTTGCGGGAACAAAGGAGATTGATTAAAATTCAAGATGACTGAGTGACCAGAGCTCGTTGTCTAATGTTTTATTTTTCCCACGTAGGTAAGGTATAGTATGGCTAGCCTATCTCTTCTATCTCTTTCAATCTCTTTCTATCTATTTCTTACTCCTATTACCAGAAGAACCCTTTATTTTATTTACGTTGGTGCTGGTTACCAACAAAGATAGAGACAAAAAATGGCAGTTTGACATGGTAACTATTTCTCCCGATGGCCACAATGGCTCTTTGTGTTTAAACATCACTGAAACTACACTTGGGTTCTTTCTGTTGTAACTGGATCTTATAATGGTCTATCTTCAGCGGGACTGGAGTGATGGCTCAGTAGTTAAGAGTACCCTCTTCTCTTTCAGAGGTCCTGAGTTCAATTCCCATCTGTAATGAGATCTGATGTCCTCTTCTGGTGTATCTGAAGACAGCGACAGTGTACTCACATACAATAAAGAAATCTTTAAAAAGAATTAGATCCATCTTCAGTATGCTATCATTGATTTTATTGTTTTGATACCCTCACTCTTCCAAGGAGATTTTTCAAGACAATTTCCTAAAAGAGAAAGATGGACCATGAAAATTGGAAGGAAAAACAGTGTCCCCTTAAACATATGACTATGACTCACACCTCATAAATATTCATTGAAAGATCTTAAAATTTTACAACACAGGGACCAATGAACTACTACACATTCTTTGTTAGAGTCATGACAATCTCTCTCAAGTATTATTTGTTTTTTTCTGCTTTGTGAAAAACTCTTACTTAAAGTTGTGTGTTTCTTTTCACAAGACAATAAGAAAGGCATCTTAACTCAGAAACGTCTTTGAAATGACATGATTCATATGAACAGATATTGCTTGTGAACCCCTGGACACTGAATGTCTTCTGAGTAAGTCTAAAGGTATTCTGTTACACTAATCTGTTCCTGAGGTAATTCAAGGACTTAGCTTCATCTAAATAGATGCCCTTGAGAGACACTACTCAGAAAATGAGTGACAGTATTTTCCAACTGTCACTAGCAACTTATGTGCTCATAATTAATATTCTTTCATGCTTTACTTTATTCTCATTACTCCTTTGTGTCTAGACAGAGAGCCAACTACTATTAAATGGTTACCTTGGGTTCCCAAAATATGGAAGTATGGATATTTCCTTATCTATTCCTGGATTATATGACAATATAATGGTTTATCTGGTTAGACATAACCCTAAAAATTTAAATCTTTTTGATTTTCATGTTATCCACTAGTCTGGATATATTTGGGTATCAAAACAGTATAAATGGTCAGTCTCTCTTCACATATTGCCTTGCAACTCTCCAACAGGAGAGCTGTACTCTCTCCCCCTCCACTTCCCCTATGCGATCTCTAACCTTGTTCCACCTCTTCTACCACCTGGCATCACTGTATCTCTTTCTTTTTCACTGGTACCAAGACCTAAGAACTATTAAATGTTTGAGTAGCTTCTCAAATCCTCTTGAAAACTTTGCCTGTCAGCTATATAGGGGACTTGACTGGACAGTTTCTCTACCCTCGCTGGATGTATACGAGAAATTTTGAATAATCAGACTGTCTATACACTGCATGCTCAGTCAGACACTCAATGAATTTTCAAGTTGTAACTATACTACATATTGAAAGGGAGGCTATATAATTTAGTTCAACCCAAACAACTTCTAAGTTAATGAATATTAAAGTCTTTCATAAGAACAAAATGTCAAACTTAGCTACTCACTGTGTTTTCTACTAAATTTCATGTTTCCTTTACCTTAAGGGTGATTGGCATAATTAATTGGGAATTAAGCTGATAGGATTTCCAGATCCAGGATCACAAGCAGGCCCTAGTCCTTTCCCCATGGGGTAGAAAACAGGTGAGGATGACCAAAGTTGAAATTCTCCTCTGAAATGGATCAAAGTCCTAAGAACGGAATAAAGAAGTGCTGCACACTATAAAGGATGATTAAACATAACGTGCCCAGGTGTACAGACTTTCTAGCCAAAGGAACAAGAAAAAAGGAGCCTTTTCTTCTTGCATACTTCTCATTTTGACAAGATGGATAATCACTCATCTTTCCACTGGGATTCAGCCCTTGACTAAATCTTGAAAACTGAACCAAATTCAACTTCAAGAAAATAAAATTTTAAAATGAAATTGAACTTACTCCACTACAGCACAGCATGGTTATAATGCGAGCTAGTTAATGAGATAAACTCACTTAAGAATGCATGTTAAAGTTTTAACACCACCTTTCCTTTTAAGATCTTTGACAGAACTTATACAGAGTGTCTATTGGCTTATAAGTAGCAACCGCCTATATAAAAGTTGTAAATTGAACTTCATTTCACCTTACTTATTTCTGGAGACACACCTACTTTACTACTTATATTCATTTCCTTAGGTCAAAAAACTGATGAGGAATTAAATTAAATGCAGCCTGGTATTATCATGTAATAAAGACTATTACGCACCTTTAAAACCTATTAGAAGGAAGCTCTTCAAGACAAACTCCCTCTCCTCTGGAATTTTTTTCTTCTCTCTTGTTGGAAAGAATGGTAACACAAATGAAGATGAAACTAGTGATGAACAAACAGTTGAATGGGGGCTATATTCTGGGATTTCAAATTCCAAGAAAAGTTATATCATAAGGTCACTAATATAATAATAGTATCCCCCAAATGGTACTTGCAATAGCCGTGAATATTAAAAGAGAGATTTAAAAAGTCTCTTAAATTACTATAAGATTTAGACATAAAATAAAAATTTATGAAAACTGCATGGAGTTTCAAGTGACCATACATGTATTTTTATTTCATACCAATATTTTTGTGTATTTTTAAATGAGCTAGCTATAAACCCTTCAGTGGTATTTTGTTGTTTCTCAGCTAGGAAGAAGATTTTGATGACAGAAATATTAAAAAGTGAACCTGTGTCACTATTGCAATTCTACTAGTTTGTTTCTTCAAAAAATGATCCAATATTTTTGTCTCAGGGACATGGTCATTTTTAATAAAACATTGCCTCCACTTGGTAAAGTATAAAATGAATGAGCTAACATTTCTTTCAAATACATTAAGCTGCTCTCTCTCCTTGAGAACTATGGGTTCTTAAAGTAGTATCACGTTCCTATCATAATATTAATTAATATTAATTTAATATTAAGGTAGATATATGCTACCTTAGTATTATTATAGTTCCCATGATAGGAGAAGTTATTAAATAATAATTGTATCTCTATTAAATAATTGTGGTATATATCATTCAGAAGAATTAATTATTAACCTAAAGTTTTACAATCATTTTAAAGTAAGTTCTGAAAATATAAGAACCCAGAATCCTGATAGACAGTTATGGTATCATTTCTATTAAAGTCAATAATTCTTTTATAAAAGAAAAAAATAAGATTTAATTTACCTTACAACTATTTTATTAGGTTTTCTGGTTTAAGATATCCTTAATTCTGTGGCATGTCCCATACATATATATGTCTATTCATAAGAGTATGTCACCACATGTAGCTATTTTTTTATTTACCAACACTTATATGTACAAAAATATTACTTTCAAATTGATATTTAGGAAGCTTTAAATGGAATATAGTTAGAAATTTAATGTCAAAGACTATACAATATCAAATCTTTTGATTTCTTCTAATCTGCTTTAGATAAACTGGATTAAGCATGCTAATCTAACATAATTAATTTAAAGAACTAACGATTCTTTTTTTGTTGTTAAATTATGTAAGAATGCATTTATTTGTAAACATAGAAAATGTTAATCATATATTATTAAATTAGAGAACAGTTTGAAGTTGTGTATGTAGATGTGTATGAGTGTAATATGAATATACATAAAACTAAGGATTCTTATTGATGTATTTTACCTACTGATGTGATTTACTGATATGAACATAGAGTCACTAATATGTTTGCTTTTCCAAAGTCAATTACTGTTGTTCAGTGCCAAGGAAACACATGAAAAGTGAAAACAAGAGAAACTTTTGCCCTGTGGCTTGATATCGTCTACTAAGTCAAGTCATTGATACCAAGAAAAGACTTTATCTAGAGTTCTAGAATAAGTAAGCTAAAGAGTATCAAAAAAAAACAAAAACAAAACAAAACAAAAAAAACAAAAAACAAAAACAAACAAACAAAAAAAAAACGAGTAAGCATTGTTTGAAAGCCAAAGTATTCTTTTTTTCTTTGTTAAATGACTTAAGGCCATAATATCAAAGCATAATATCTATAAGTTATCAGATTTGTTTCAACATTTTCAACTTTAAATATAGAATTAGTTTTAGACTAGACTCTCTTACTTAGTAAAATCATATGAAATTATTAAAGATCAGCAATCATCAGCTCTGTAAATCACATTCAAGATTACAGAAAAAGCAGAAACTGATACATATTCACATACCTAAACACATTTGTGTATACACACACACACACACACACACACACACACACACACACACATACACACACTACTCATAACCTCCCCACCACTGATCATACAAATACAAAAAGAAAGAGCAATCAAGTGAATGTGTGATATTAACTTTGGGCAGTCTCAGTGATTTACAAGGGAATTCTTTGCATTATTATGGCTACATTTAAGTAAGTGGAATGTTTTAAAAGTAAGTGTTCAAATTTTTGTGAATTATTTGTATGTGTTTTTAAATCTGAAGTTAGATTTTAATTATTTATTATTTTAAATATACATATATTTTAATTAGCATATAACAATATCATTTCTCCCTTCCTCCTTTCATTTCATCCCATTACCCATTACCCCACCTCTACATTTCTCTCAGTCACGGCCTGTGAAGCAAAGAGTTGCATCTTTGACAAGGGATAAGGGCCACATTTATTGTAAATGTTCATATATATTTGCATAAATATATAAAAATAGCCTGCTGATCTTGCTTAGTGTTGAAATGTATGTATAGTTTCAAAGCTGATCGGTTCATGTTGAAAAAAGAATTAGAGGAGTCATCTCTAGGATAGACCAATTCTCCCTTTCAAAACATCCTTAGTAATTTGTAGTTGTTTGTCTAAGAACAGGACCCAGTGAAATGTTCTCTTTCCATGTTTGCATGTCTGTTGGTATTGTCTTACTTCAGTTCTTTTTTATGCAGCTATATTGTTTCAGTATCATAAGTGGAGCTTTCTCTCCAATATTAGGAACACACTCTTTTTTTTTTTTTTAGATATTTTCTTTATTT
>NW_022196891.1:37941542-37947304 GCF_008632895.1 Mastomys coucha | reverse complement strand
CACATTCCACAAGGAACTCAAGAAGAAGGAAGACCAAAAGGTGGACATTTCATTCCTTCTTAAAAGGAACACACTCTTATAGTAGATTTCCTGATGCATTGACTGCTACAAGCTCAGTCCCTTCTTGATTAATGTTCCTGAAACTTTGCTGTCAGGATTAGTATTCATACATACATACATACATACATACATACATACATACATGCATGCATGCATACATACATACATACATACATGCATGCATACATACATACATACATGCATGCATGCATACATACATACATACATACATACATGCATGCATACATACATACATATGTTAGTTGTTCTCTAAATTTAGACCATTTTCAGTTTTCTTTAATAATCTGTCTGTTACAAAGTGGTATATCTCTGATGAGTGATAAGGACTACATTTATTATAAATGCTTTTACATTTATGCTTATGTTATCCTAAAATGTCATGCCTTGAAAAGAAAAAAACATTATTCCAATGAACAAAAGAAGCCTCACAAAGAAAAATATATCAAAAGGAAATATGCCTCAAGATGGATACTTAGTAGTTTAAGAATAGTAGGAAATAATTTAAGAATAAAGTGCATGTGAAAAAGATATAATTTGAAGTGATTTATAAGTGATAACTTGATTTATTTTTCATTCAATTTCTACTCTTAAATTTTCTATTTCTATTAGTGGATAATGAAAATGGATGTGTGTGGGGCAGTGTGGGGCAGTGTTCTGTTCAGGTAACTTAGGCTCAGTTGAGTAATTTTCTTTGAACCCTGGAGCCTCTGTGGGCAGTTTCTGCTTGCAGAGGGAAGAAGGAGCTCAGCTATAACTCCTGAGTCTTTGGCTCTTGTTTTAGTCACAATCCCTCATTGCTGCCCCCACAGGACATGTGTACTCTATCAGGCAGATAATGCCCCAAGCTCCCAGCATTCTAGCTGAACTCTATCCCCAGTCATCTGACCACAGCCAGACATGCCTCACCCCCAAAGACAGATAGCCACACCTTGTACAATAAAAGGGGTGGTTTGCCCCTCCTCGTTCTCTTGCTCTTTATCTCCTCTCTTGCTCTTGTTTTCTTGCCTTCTCTCTTCCTCCTCTCTCTTGATCTTTGTTTCCTCTCGTGACTTCTTCCTCTCTTTCCTGCTCTTTATTCTCTTCTCTTGCCTTCTTGTTATCTTGCTTTCTTTCCTTTTTTTCTCTCTCTCCTTCTCTTTTCCTCTCCTTCCTCTCCTTTCCTTTTCTCTACTTGTCCAGCCTATTTTCTCTTTCCTAAAATAAAATATCTCATTTATACATTGCCTCCTTTTTAACTAACATACTCCACGCCACAGGCCTCAGCAGCAGGGGGAGACAGAGACCCAGTCCATGGCAGTGGCTCGCCTGTGGTACAACAGATGTTGAGTTTCTACTAGATATTATTTCAAATAAGACTAATTCTGTGAGGAATGAAAGGTTTGGCTGCTGAAAAAAAAAAATCACCGTGGGAATCTATATAAATTTTAAAAGCAAAGCCATTTGTAACTATTGAGTAATATTTTCATTACTTTCTTCTATCCACAAGAGTTCAGTATTTTAAGGTTCCTATTAAAAGATATGCCATGCATGCATAATAATATCATAATTACTATATACTGCATCAACATCAGGGAGGACAGACTTCATAGATTTTGATTATGTGAAGACTCTGGAGCAGGTATTGATCCTTGGAACACTCCTTTCCTTTCAAGTTCAGCTATGAAATGCCCCTTTCTTTATAATGCATGTGATTTTCTTTATGTTTTTGGTATAGATTGTTATGGTTCAGTATGAATAATACTTTTTGTAATCAGGATTGTAACACCATAAGAGGTAATATTTTCTATTTTCTTTGACTTCCTATGCTTTCACAGTGCTGTCACATACACAAGATTCATTGGCTGTGTGTTGTTTACTATGAAATAGATTTTGAGGAGTGGAGGGAAGGATGAAAGCCCGGAATTTGTCTAACTGCTTCATGAGTGATGAAAAGCCTGAGACTGGTATGGAAAACCAAATATCACTGTTCTACTTAAAAGACATAGCAATATGTCTCCTAATGGCCTACTGCTATAATCATAGATCAGGGCCTTGTTCAACCATCAATGGAGAAGCTTCCTCCTGCAGTAGATGTAAATAAATACAGATATCCACAACTACAGATATTATTTAGAGAGGGAAAGACCTTGGAACACTTAGCCCTGAAAGAGATTTCCCCATCAAATCCCTCCCCTTGCAGCTCTGAGAACCCTAGGGAGAAAGGCTATGAGAAAAGGCTGTAAAGATAAAAGAGCCAGAAGGGCTAAAAGACAGCAAAGAACAAGACCCTCTAAATCAATATGATAAATTCAGAGACAGAGGCAGCGTGCAAAGGGCCTGCATGGGTCTGCTGAAGAAGGCTTCTAGAGCTGAAGGATAAGCATGAACATTTCCTTATCCCTAGCCCAGAAAAATCTCCAATTGATAGCTCGAAATGGAAACTTACTTTCCTCCAAAAGAGTCTTACTGGGACAACAAACTGCTGTTCTTTTCTTTAAGATTTATTTATTGGGGCTGGTGAGATGGCTCAGCGGGTAAGAGCACTGATTGCTCTTCAGAAGGTCATGAGTTCAAATCCCAGCAACCACATGGTGGCTCACGACCACCTGTAATGAGATCTGAGGCCCTCTTCTGGTGTGGCTGAAGACAGCTACAGTGTACTTGTAATAAATAAGTAATAAATACATCTTTTTTTTAAAAAAAGATGTATTTACTTATTTTATGTATACAAGTACAATGTAACTGTATTTGGACACACCAGAATTGGATATCAGATTCTAATTCAGATGGTTGTGAGCCACCATGTGGTTTCTGGGAATTAAAGTCAGGACCTCTGGAAAATCAGTCAGTGTTCTTAACTTCTGAGCTAACTTTAGCCCCAAACTACTCTTCTTAAGGGTAAGCTGCATGACCAGCAGAAAAGGAGCTTAACATCATCTTAGGATTTTCCTTTTTCTGTTTCATATCATAAAAAGAATCACCCCACACTTCTGTTTTTCCTCTCTTAATACTTCTTTATATTTATTTATTTTCTCTCACATTACCTTATAAGTCTCACAGGATTCCTGAGAATGTGATAGAATGGTCTCTGTTTCTTCTGCCTTCTCTTTAGGCTCTTTTACTTATTTTTGTTTTGTTCAATTCTGATATGTTAGTTTTGTTTTATCTTTGCAGTATAGTATAGTATAGTATAGTATAGTATAGTATAGTATGGTATAATTCCAAAAAGCCTGCTTTTTTTCTCATTACAAACAGAAAGGTGTGAATCAAGAAAGGAATGGAAGTGAAGAGGATCTAGGATAAGTAGAGGGATGGAAAACTGTAATCTGAATATACTATTAGAAAAGGTATTTTTAATAAAATAAAAAGAAGCATTTGACACAGTTTCTGTGATAGTGTCTCATGTAACTTGGGATGACTTCCAATTCTTTGTGTAGCTGAGAGTGCTCTTGAAATTCTGATCTTCCTGTCTCAACCATGTGAGGACTGGATTACAGGCATGCATCACCATTAGCATGAGGAGCTGGAGAACAAACCCAGGGCTTCTTTCTGGTATACTGGTAAAGCACTTAACAACTCTACTATATCCTGAAATCATCATTTCACCCACTTCAAAATTAGCTTGTTTATACTGTGTATTATTTTTATTAATAGTTTTTTAAATTCTAAAAATGACTCTGATATCTTTATTAAGCAGGCAGATCATGTTAAATAACATAAAAAGGTATTTTTAAATTGACTTTCTCTCTACACGATCATAAATCAACATTTCCATTTTATGCTGAAACATAATGCTATGAATTTCTGAGCAGTTGACATGTTATGAACTCTGGATGAGTTAAAGTTCAGCTAGTAGATGAAAATTATATCAGTAATTTTGAGAGGGATAATTTAATAAATGAAATTGACTTATTAACTTGGTAGAATGTTTCTTAGTAACTAGAAGGCAAAAGTGAGGTTACCATGAAGACAGTAGTTGGAGGAGGCCACTTTGACATTCACATCTTTGCAAAGGTGAAGAAGACCAAAGTCTTTATTAATCTTGGGAGCTTGAAACAGATAATCTCAGGACCTAAAAAAATCAGAACCTTGGAAAAGAAAACCAAACTGGTGCTGATATCTCTAAAGAATGAAACTTCTGATTTGGAGACTCTGGAGTTAAAGTGAGCCTGGTCTTTTCTTGATCTGTTGTGTAAAGTAAAATGGTTCTCCTTTCTGAAGAAAACAGAATAAGTGAGCCTGGTCCAACAAACATAACGAAACTGCAAACTGGATTCACATGTCACTCTGAGATGATTCTGTTACTGCCAAAAAAAAAAAAAGAAAAAAAGAAAAAAAAGTGGGGGGAGACTGCTACAATTTCTCCCACAGGACTATGGAGAACAAGCAATGTGTCTCTAGCCTCAACCTTAGTCTTGCTGGAGTAACATTCTTTGGTGGGTGCTAATGGAGAAATTCATAACAAATCATAAGTTTGGATGGGATGGTCATAGACTCATGATCTCAAAGCCAAACACCAAACATAAAGTCAGATCTTAAGCACACTAACATGGTGACCATAATTGTCTGCATTTTCTGTAGTGTATAAAATACATCTGAATACATAACCCAGGAAAAATGTCATTTGAAATATATATGTGTGTGTGTGTGTGTGTGTGTGTGTGTATTTCATCAATAGACGTGTGTGTTGTGTGTGTTTTACTGAATTTGATATATGCTGTAGGAAAGATATGCAAACTTTCTTATGTTACACACACACACACACACACATATACATATACATATACATATACATATACATATACATATACATATATATAATTTAGTATAAATCCCCCTGGAACATAATTTCAAAAGTCAACATTTTAACTTTCTTTCACAGGACTCTCTTTTAAAAAAATATGAGTTCATTTTAATTTTTGTTTTCCTGGCAAAACCCACATTAACTTCAGTAATGTTGTTTACTACTTGAATAAATAGATGTCTTAGGGCAGCTAGAAATTCTTCCCATTAGAGCAATGGAACCGTACTGGCCTTAGTAAATGAAAACTACATTAGTATTTGGCTCAGAGCTGTATCTGAGCACCCTGCTTCATGATGGGTGAGGAGAATCTATGGATTGGGCTTCTGTCAGCATTTTCCCCAGCACAGATACTCCTCCCACTAGGTACCTAGAAGCTGCATACTCATCAGCATAGTTTTCTCAGACGAGGGTGTTATGTGAGGCTCCTATGGCAGCAGCATGTGGAAATCCATATTCTGGCTATCCTAAATCATACTAATACTTGTTCTTGTTTGTGTATTTATCTTGCATGGAATATATTGTATCGACCCAAATAAGCATCTCATTTTTTCTTCAAATCATATTTCCATTTGCTGAGATTGAAGTAAACTATAATATTTATGTGTTTATAATAAAGCTATTTGTAGAATTGCAAAGAAAATGTATATAGATCTAAGTAATTTAAACAACATTTTTCCACAAAAGAGTAAGTGTCACAGGCATAAAACAGCCTGAATTCTAATGAAATTTTGGTCAATGAAAGGAAAATTACAACGAAAGTCTTAAGCAAAATGCTTAAAAAATAGTAATAGCCTAAGATAGATTTATATTTTTAAGAATGAAAATATTCACTGGGCAGTGGTGGCACACACTTTTAATCCCAGCACTTGGGAGGCAGAGGCAGGCAGATTTCTGAGTT
>NW_022196891.1:37910749-37941373 GCF_008632895.1 Mastomys coucha | reverse complement strand
AAAAAAAAAAAAAAAAGAAAGAAAGAAAGAAAGAAAAAAAGAAAATATTCTCAGAAACTAAGTGATTAAGCTGTTATTGGAAAGCTGACTAGTAAAAGGTACTATTTAAAATTTAATTAAAGAGTCATTGAGTCATTGAAACAACTCAGTGGGAAAGACACTACCTGACAAATAAGTATTAGTTTGTTCTTCCAATACTTCAAATCTTTTGTATTTAGTAGTTCACCATAGTTTGTGTTTATGTGTCATGAAGACAATAATTAAAACCTCTAGAGTGACCTTATAAAATTGTACAAAGTGAATGTTCAAATACATGGTACCTGAATTACTACATTATTTAAATTAGATAAAAGATGCCCGAGTGTGTCTATGACGGTACTTATGTAACAGATTACCTTAGAATCAATAAGAGGTAAGACATCAGCCATCACCAAAGCTGATGAATTCCAAACAAATTTTTGAGTGTCAATAGAATGGAAGGACTATGAGTAGATTGCTTCCCTAGTGAAAGAGGGCATCTATTCTCTTTTGCTGAAAGTACCAAATATAGTGGTTGCCTCAACTTCAAGTGGCAAATTTTAAACCTACAGGTTTCTGGTTTCAAATTTTTATCCTCCAAAAGGAGAAACACCACAAGCTTTCCTGATTTTCTGGACTTGCCTCCACCTCTTCTATGCCTACATTGCTCTGGTTTAGCACCTCCCTGATGGCATGTCTACAGCCTCTCCAAGCTTCCATAATCATGTAAAGCAATTTTCATAATAATCCCCCATTTATATTATAATGTATAACATATTAGATGCTTCTATTGAGGAACATTAAAATAATCTTCTCTAAATAAATATCTTAAAAATATTTTAGACAAAACATTAACTGTATTTAAATTGATAGCTATATACTTGATTTTAAACTTTAAAAGAAAGGATGAACAAGGATAAGAAAAATCATATTTTCAAAACTTAGAGTCCTCCATTAAATAAGAACTATTTTAGATGCTTATTTTGACTACTATAAAGAAATTTCATAGTTTTTTAATATTATAAAAGATAGGCAACTAAATTAGAAAAGTTGATTTTTAAGGTTTAATTATACTTAAAAATTCTATAAACATGGATGCTTTTTTTTTTTCAAAAAATGTATGGTAGTATACAGGTATATTGATTGACAAATATGTTAGGTTGTTTGCCAATATTTTAATAAAACTTTGAAATAAGTCTACGTCAGTTAATTTAACTTATAAGCAGCTATCAATGTGTCCTGTTTTAGAATTCATGTCCATGTAAGAATGTCAGCAAAGGAATGATATAGGAATATCAGACATAACATTTGAGGAAATAAATAATTAATAAAACAAACAAGCAAAGAAAAAACCCAAACACTAACAAAACAAAAGCAACAAGAAACAAACATGGTCTCTCTAGCTTTACATTTTTTTCTAGAAAAATCAGTAATTTTGCCAGCAGGACATACACAAACCTATGAAAGAATCTAGGTAGTGACAAATAAGGTCCCCTGCATTACCAGCTGGTAATATACAAAGCCATTTGCCATCAGGTGCAGTATCAAACAATTATGAAGAAGCACCATCTGTTATCTTCCATTCCTTCAGTTGTCTGGAGCCAGTCAGTTCCTTCTAGAAAGTTATCTCAGACAAACAGAATATGAAACATCCACTAAACTGTTCATAGAATCCCAACCCTAATGTACAGAAATAATGTAAAATAGGTTCAATTTGTTAGTCCTCAGAAGGCTATGAAGACATGTGTTTAAGATCAACTTTTAATAGAAGGTAGAGGTAATGTTTTAGAGATCAGTAATTAGCTAACATATGCATGCTTAGTGTTATCTCTGCAGCCTGTGATAGTATGTGAGTATAAACATAGATTTCTACTTATCCCGAGATAGCTGGGGAGATGGCAGAGTAATTAAGAGTACATACTGCTTTGTAGAGGACCAAAAGGCACCACTCATGTGGTTGGCACATACCAACCCTTTTCAGGAGAACTGGCACTCTCCTCTACCCTCTGCACTCATGTTCACATACCCTCACATAAACACATAGGGATCATATCATTTAAAATAAAATAAAAATCATTATCAGCTTCTTAATGGCTGAGTCCTAGTAGTTTTTAAAAACAAACAACTTTTACTTCTTTTTATTTCACCAAAACATAAAGCATTATGTGATGCTTTAAGTTTAAGACACACAAGCCATCCAGATATTGTTCTATTAGGTATTTTGTGGTACACCACGCAATAATACACTGTGAATAGATCACTAATGTTCTCACTTGCTTCTGTTTTTATTTTTATTTTTAGTTCCTTGAAAGATTTGTTCAATGTCTTTTCAATATATTCTATGCATTATCTCAACTCTTCCTAGATACATCCCCTTCCCTACCCATCTTATCTTATGCCCTTTTCTCATCAAGTGTGTTCTTCTCACATTGGACCTATCAAGTCTAATTTTTCCAAAAATATTACTATATATATTGTCTTCCAGAGTAACATGGTTGATTTATAAGGGGCTAAACTCTTAGAGAAAACTGACTTCCTCAGAAAGTAGTTAATAGTTGGTAGCACCAAGGTTATGAGTGAGATTTTGGTGCCCCATTTCTCATTGTCATTCTGAGATTGGTCTTCCTTGGACTTTCATAAATATTGTGTGTATTAATTTTGTACTTGTAATCATAGAATGGTGAATTCCAGGCACTTACATATGGAACCAGAAGATAGAAGTCCTTATGGTTTTGCTAATAAATCAAGCCAATTTCTTAATTTGTTTCTATACTGAAGTAACATGAAGAGTATTCTTTGGCACTATTGACATTAAGGCAACTTTTATGCTTAATGCAATGCTGTGAATTTTTCTCATTTGATTAGAAATATAAAAAAATCTGAATTTTGATTTACACATTTGTTGTAAGGTGTGATATCTATACAAAGGAACATACTTATAAATATATATGGTTAAATATATTTATTCATATTAATCATTCTCTGAGGTCAGCTTCCAGGGATTCAAACAGATTTGCACTCTTTCTCTGAGAACAACCTTCTATGCTTCTTGCATATGAGAAAAATAAACCATTCTGAACAAAACAGAAAAAGAGACTAACTAGCCCCAACCTGTTCTACTGAGTCTTGTCAGAAACTAACTAGACTGATCAATGAGTCATTGACTCTATCTTGTTCATATTCCAACCCAGGGAGGAGAAAAGAAGCTGAAAAATAGGTGTGACATGCACAATTCAGTGCATAGGATTTTAAAAATACTAAGTATATTAGAATTAATAATAATGATGATAATAATAATTTAATGCTTCTTTCATGATTTAAAACTATAGTATAACTATATAATTATATAATTTTAAGCTTTCCTTTCTATACTATAGACTCTCCCATCTACTCTTGCTTTCTTTCAAATTCATATCACTTTTAATCATAATTTTACATATATATGCATTTACATATACATCAAATACGTATACACAATATATATATAGAGAGAGAGAGAGAGAGAGAGAGAGAGAAATTTAAGAACAAACAAAACTGAATAACTATAAATATTTCTTTTCTTATCCAATGAACAGAGAATGGGTCTTCAGAGTATACAGAAAACATTAAGAAAAGGGAAGAATAATAACTCAATAGTTACTGCAAAAATATGTAAGAATACACAAGAACTGCCATTAAATCTATTGAAAATGTCCTTATTCATAATAAAAATCAAAACTTAAACAATAAAATGACAAAGCTGACAAAACTGAACCTACAAATATTAAATATTTTCAAGCTATAGCTCAATAGCCTACTGCACAGTGTTGTAAATTAGTTGTGATTAGAATATATTCTACCACATGAAGATATACTAATAAATATCTAACATTACAAAAATTTTATTTCAATTCAACTAGTTATTCTTAACATAGCTCCTAATTCTCATCAAAGTAATTCCTTTCACAGCAGAGGAAACCCACTGCTAGCATGATCAAAGTCTTTTTCTCCTGTGTTTGGTTCTATGTCTGGCCAGAACAATCCCAAGCTTTATTTCCCCACTGAAAAACAACAGAACTTCTAGTATTGGTTTATTTCTACTTTGATCTCAATGGGAAGATTCAGGAGATTGGATTTGTATGATTACTATCTTCAGATATGAAATATATAAATAATTTTAATACTTAATTTTTTAATGTTTAACCTTTGTTTGCCTTCCTCTGCCTTGAATATATACACTATATAACAAAGTTTTCAATTTTATAAATTCTGCAATCACATTCTTAAGCATTTCTACTAGGCAAATTGCATAATCTAAGGTAGTAAAGTCATCACAAATATGTGGCTCTCAGAATATATTTTTGTATATGTATTAAACAAATATTGATTGTACTCATATCTTTTGTCTTTATTGAAATGCTATTTCTATACTGTAGACTCCCTCCCCAAAGCCCGGACAGTAAACGCAGCGCTGCCCACCTGTTGAACGGAACTGGTTACATTCAGAAGCTCCACCCCCACTGAGCAAGAAGGAAGTAACTGATTGGACTGTTACACTGACGTAGTTTGGGGGAAGGGTTTTGCCCCAGGTATTTTACCTGTTGCGGGAACAAAGGAGAGGTATTATTAAATTCAAGATGACTGAGTGACCAGACCTCGTGTCGTCTAATGTTTTATTTTTCCCACGTGAGTATGGTACAGTATGGCTAGCCTATCTCTTCTATCTCTTTCAATCTCTTCCTATCTATTTATTACTCCTATTACCAGAAGAACCCTTTATTTTATTTACGTTGGCGCTGGCTGCCAACACTATACCTCTTGGATTCCTCTATCTTTATTTATTTCAGGTTCTAAACCTGAATAGTAACATCTCTCATAAAGGAAATATCTACCTAATAAGTAAAAGTATTCTTGGAATGTTCTGGGAATTGACCATAGGCTAAGAACACAAAAGTTTTGAATGCCTGTACATATTTAATAATTAATTAATTAATTCAGGCTGTTTACATGTCTAGGCTATTGTGAGGAGAGAAGCAATGAATATGGATTGGTACATGTCTTAGTCATGGTTTCTATTCCTGCACAAGCATCATGACCATGAAGCAAGTTGGGGAGGAAAGGGTTTATTCACCTTACACTTCCACATGGCTGTTCATCACCAGAGGAAGTCAGGACTGGAACTCAAGCAGGTCAGGAAGCAGGAGCTGATGCAGAGGCCATGGAGAGATGTTTCTTACTGGCTTGCTTCTCCTGGCTTGCTCAGCCTGCTCTCTTACAGAGCCCAAGACCTCCAGCCCAGGGATGGCACCACCCACAAGGGGCTCTACCCCCTTGATCACTAATTGAGAAAATGCCCCACAGCTGGACCTCATGGACACACTTCCCCAACTGAAGCTCTCTTCTGTGATAACTCCAGCCTGTGTCAAGTTGACACACAAAACTAGCCAGTACAGTACATATCTCTGTAGCCACTGTAGCTTAAGTGTAGTGGGATATGAAAACCTTTTGAGAATATGCCCAGAAGTGGTATAGCTTAGTGATGTGCTCATTATATTTCTAGTTTTTTGAGGAACCTACACATTTATTTCCATAGAACCTGCACACATTTGCACTCCCCAAAATACTTAATGAAATAGGTAACTGTCATTATATATGTGTTATATTTAGCAGCATTTAATTTCATTTTATTCCTTTCTTCCTGTGTAATTGAAAATCAACTGAAAATGCAGCTTAAGGAATGGAAGGAGAGCTGGACAGTGGTGGTGCACTCCTTTAATCCCAGCACTTGGGAGGCAGAGAGAGGTGGATTTCTGAGTTAGATGCCAGCCTGGTCTACAGAGTGAGTTCCAGGACAGCCAGGGCTACACAGAGAAACCCTGTCTCAAAAAACTTAAAAAAAAAAAAAAAAAAAAAAAAAAAAAAAAAAAAAAAAAAAAAAAAAAAAAAAAAAAAAAAAGAATGGAAGGAAAGGCTTTGACAGTTATACATATGACAGTAGTCAGTGTCTATATTACACAAAGAACTAAAAAACAAAAACAAAAACAAAAACACTAAGAAGGAAAACAGCTATACTTAAATTGGCTATGAAGTTGTACAGAAAAAGAAATACTAATGGCTACATAATTCTTCACAATTGGGAACACTCAAATTGAAACTACTTTGAGATTTCTTACTCTAGACAGAAGTGCTAAAATTTTAAAATTTCAAAAGATTTAAGTTAGTTGGGGAGGTATTATTAACCATAGATCAGTGGTCCCATCCAAGAGGAACCAAATCAGGGTTACTAAGATAGCAGTCTGAAAAAATAAACAAAATACAAAAACAAAACAAACAAATGAACAAAACCACTAGAGATAAATTGTGCATGAGGCTAAAAACGTCAACGTAGATGAGCACTCCTGTATAGTAGATTTGCCTCTAATGTCGTGTGAATATCATATGTAGTGATTCAAAATCAAATAGAGATGTGGAAAGGGAGGAGCAATAGAACAACTTAATTTTTTATATTTTATATTCCATGCATCCATAGGGTCATCTGTTCCCATGTCCTCCCCACCCGCACTGAACACTCTTATAAAATATCTTAGTCTGACACTTTATTTAAGCATTTTAAATGCCTGAGCACTGGCACTCTTGCAATTCTTAAGTCAGTTCATACCTCCTGGGTCTAAATGCATGGCATTTGGAATTTATCTTTGTTAAGACAGTGTAGAATGATTACTTGCTCTATAGTCTACCTTTGGCATAACTAAATATAATACTCTGACGGGTGAGGAACCACATGGGTTCTATTTGCTTATCAGTCTTGTCCCTCCAGAGAACTAGAAAGGAGGAAATTTAGTGAGAAGTGAACTTCAAAAACCAATAGAAATCATTTTAAAGGTTGAAATAATGGCTTTGTTAAATGCTAGTAGAAAGTAAGAGAATATAGAAAAAAAGAGTTAGTCATTAGACTTAGAAATATTGGATTTATTATGACTTACAGAGACAATAAAATGAAATGCATGAAATTGAACATTTTGGAGGTGTACACTTGGGTTTTAGTCTTGTTCTCACTCTTAAATATGTGTCATAGCATTAGAATAATTTGATTAGACCCAGATCTTCTAATTCAGTATTCCTCCTTCACCCAATCCCTTTATCTCAGCCACCAACATCCCAGACATAATATACTTGGAAACTCACTGACCTGAGGAAGAGATAAGAAACCTTCAATTTCCCATTCTCCATGAACAATCCCTGTCTCATCCCCAGCCCTATAGCAGACCACTTACAGGGGTCATTCCCAGGGATCTCTTCAGATCTTTAAGACTGATGCAGCTTTTCTTGCTCCACTGGACCCTCTCAACTCTGATTCTCACGCCATTATAACTAATCCTCATTCCTCTTTTTTTATGTTATCCCCTACCTGGTTTCCCCTCTGCAAACCCCCTATCTTATCCTCCCTCAGCCCTGTTTCGATGATGGAGCTCCCCTACCCATCCACCCACCTACCCCTACCTCACCACCTTAGCATTCCCCTATGCTAGGGCATCGAATTTTCATAGGACCAATGGCCTCCTGTTCCACTGATGCCAGATACATATGGAGCTGGAGCCATTGGACCCTCCATGTCTCCTTAGTGCAATCTCCCAATACACACAAATACAGTTGTTTACTTTACCTGGACCTACAGTAGTTAAACTTGGCAGGATCTCATTGCAGTGATACAATAAGACTATCCAGAATTATCTGGGAAAGTGAAATGAAATCATAAGGGTCATCATGATTTTGTAGCTGGAAACAAGAAGATGACATGAGAATGGACACTACCAGCAAGACAGTGGAACTAGCTAAGCAGGACAGTGGAACTAGCAAAGCAGGACAAGGACATAATCAAGAGACACAGACAGCATCTAGAAATTGAAGAAGCCATTAGAAAGAATCATTTGCTAGAGCCCAAGGAGGAACATAGGTTTGTTTGCTTGCTTGCTTGCTTTATCTCAAATGATTCATTTTAGATTTCTGACTTTGAAAACTAAAAGGTTAAAAGGAAACTATTTTAAAACAATAAGTATATGGTAATTTGTTTCAGTACCTTGAGGAAATCAATACTTATAGCAATTACACTGATTGTTCCTTGGACTATAAGAATATACTCTTTACTTCTGAGGGAGAGCTAAAATGTGCCTAACAGACTTTACGGATAGTCTTAGTTTCATTTCTATTGCTGTGATAAAAAAAAATCATAGCCATTTTTGGGAAAGGAAAGAATTTATTTGGCTTAAAGCTTATAGTTTGTCATTAAGGGAAGCCTAGGTGGGACCTAATGGCAGGGACATAGAGGAATCAGAAACTGAAGTGAGGACCATAGAGGAGTATTACTTATTGGGTTGCTCTCCAAGATTCTTTCAGTCTGTTTCCTAATATAACCCAGCACCTGCTCAGATGTGCCACTACCCACACTGGGCTGAGCCCTCCAACATCAACCATTGAAAGAAAAATAATATTTTGATACAGGCCAATCTGATGGAGACATATTCTCAACTATAGTTCCCTTTTCTCAAATAACAATAGCTGTGTCATGAAGACAAAAAAATAAACTAAACAACACATTGACATACGGCAGAACTTTTGTTCATTTATATATAACCACTGATATAACTTTCCTATATTTTTAACTACCTAAACACTTGGTCTTCAAGACCAAGAGAACAGAGATTTCTGATGGCAGCTAAATATTACTCAGTTCCATCTTTGAATCATGATGATTATAAAACTATAACAGAAGCTCCAACATCATGGGCATCCTATACTTCGGTTATAGATAACATTAGATATGCCTCTGTTCATATACACATCATAGCAATTTTTATGTGATTTAATGCCAGAGATCATTTGGCAAATGGCAAGCAGATAGATTCAAAATTGAATAAATATTGGCAACTGCCTAACAACTTTTTGAAGTCAGTTGTGAAAGTGACTTACAGTGACAAAATGTATTAGGTGTAGAGAAATAGTTAAGCTCTCTGGACATATCATGAATTGTAAGCCAATGAGTATTTTAAATTTGATGTAGCTAAATGCATCTGCAGCTCGATGGCTCTCATAAGTAATTATCTGCATTGCCTATCAGAGGAAAGTGCTAGAGGTATTTACAAAGGAAAAGCTAGCCCAGTAACCTACGATGTCACAATTTTATGCAGAAATAAAGTGAAACTGGCACCAAGAATAATAAAATGATAGAAGCCACACACTTGAAATCTTATGTTCCATGTAAGAGAAATCCTCGCTACCAACTATTTCAGTGAATTTGAACATCTACTAAAATAGAATCCACATAAATTGTGTAGATGATCAGCCAAAAAGCTGCCACAAAATATTATATGACTCCCATCATAGCAACACAAAATGCCTCTATGCTCTCAAATATTCTCATTCTCTTCCCTAAGGCTTATCATTTCCTATAAACAAAACTAATCTATTTTGTGGAATGTCTCTTATGCCTAACATCCTTTCATTGTTTTTTCAAACTGCACATTCCAAAAAACACTCTGGAAGCTTTCTACTTCTGAAATGGATGACACATTTTGCTATAATTACTATTAGATTAACCAAACAAAAGTAATTTCACTTTTGTCCCATGTACAATATCTGTTCATTTTCAACATCTTCACAAAAAATTTTTAAATCATTTCATTGATTTTATCATTTATACTATATTCATAGCAAATCCTCATTTATTCTAAAATTTTTAACTATTGCTACATTAAATTAATATTGTTTAAAGAAAGAATGTGAAATTATGACAACTACATAGTCTGGATTGACAATTTTTCCTTTTTCTTAACCAAGCAAGACAAAAAAAAGTCTGTTTCCTTCCTGAAATTCTTTATTCCCCTGCATAAAAGAGGTACTAACAATTCTATAAGAGGAAAGGAAATAAGCAATTGAAATAATCTAATACTGTGTCTTATTGTGCTTTCATAATAATTCTCCTCACATATAAAAAAATCATAATTGTTTCTATAAATGCCTAACCTATCTGTTACAAGCATCAATTCTGATAGTCACATTGCACTATCTTTATGGTTCTTAAATTTAGAATTAAGAACCAGTGAAGGTGTTTAGAAGTGGCATTATGGGCCCAAAGCTATATCCACAACCCCACTCAAGCTCCAATTTTCAACCAGATCTCTATTTTCATTTACCAGGTCTGTTGCACTAAGAATACCCAGATTAAATCTTTTCCCTCATACACAAAATCCACTGCTGGCCATGTTCACTGGGTTATTATACCCAGTTGCCACAAGTTGGGTACTGTCCCTCTGTGCTTCATGGCTGTGCTAATGATTCACCAGTGCTTACCAAACCTGCTGTACCAAGAACATCAAGGTTTCCCACCCCATCTCGTGCTAGTCAATTCTCCAGATGCTCTGAGTACACTGCTCCTGAGTGTCATTGTCCAGCCCAAGGCTTCCCACCTGAGGTCTGCTGCACCACAACACCCTTGTTGGGCTCACCTTCCAAGGTGGTAATAGTACAGAACTGCTACACCAAGAACAACCAAATGACTAAAGCACATTATAAGAAAACAATCAACAAGAGCCTCCATAAGATGGCACCTTCAGATCCCAGCTCTGACTACAGCAAGGCTAGAATATCCTAACACAGCCAAAGGACAAGAAAATGACCTTAAATCAAATCTCATAATTAGTGATAAAGACATCTTGAAAGAAATGTCATAAATCCCTTAAAGATTTACAGGAAAATACTATTAAACAGGTAAAGAAAATAAATAAAACTGTTCAAAACCTGAAAATATAAATAGAAACAATAAGGAAAACGTGAATTGAGGGAATCCTGGAGATGGAAAACCTAGGAAAAGGAACAAGAAAAACAGACTTTAGCATCACCAACAGTATACAAGTGATGGAAAAGGAAATCTCAGGTGTAGAAAATATTACAGAAGAAATTGATATATGTTAAATCTAAAGAATATGTTAAGTCTAAAAGATTCCTGACACAAATCATCCAGGAAATGTGGGACATTGTGGAAAGTCCAAATCTAATAGGAATGGAAGAAAGTGAAGAGTCCCAGTTCCAAGGCCAAGAAAATATTTTCAACAAAATCAGATTAGAAAATTTACCCAACTGAAAGAGATGCCTTCAAACTTGAAAGTAGCTTACAGAACACCAATTAGATTGGACCAAAAAAGAAAACTCTCCCACCACATAATAATCAGAACCTAATTCTACAAAACAAAGAAAGAATATTAAAACATGCAAAGGAAAAATGCCAAGTAACATACAAAAGCAGAACATCAGAATTATACTTAACTTCTCAACAGAGATTCTAAAAGCTAGAAGGTCCAGGACAAACATCTTGCAGCCTCTATGAAACCACAGAAACCACTGTAGACTCCTATACACCACAAACTTTTAATCACCAAAGATGAAGAAAACAAGATACTGCAAGACAGAATCAAATTTAAACAATATCCACCACAAATCCAACACTAAGGAAATTCTAGAAGGAAAACTCCAATAGGAAGAGGTTAACTACACCCTGTAATCACAGGAAATATATAATTGCAGACCAAAAAACAAAACAAGAGAAGCACACTCAAGCATACACACATGCTAATAGCACCCACATCAAAATAACAGGACAAAATCATTGGTCAGCTGGGCAGTGGTGGTGCACATCTTTAATCCTAGCACTTGGGACGCAGAGGCAGAGAGATTTCTGAGTTCGAGGGTAGCCTGGTCTACAGAGTGAGTTCCAGGACATTCAGGGCTACACAGAGAAACCCTGCCTCGAAAAAAAAGGGAACAAACAAACAAACAAAAAACATTGGTCATTAATTTCTCTCTACATCACTGGACTTAGTTCCCCAGTAAAAAGACAAGGGGCTAACAGAATGGATTGGGAAACAGGAACCATCATTCTGCTGTATGCAATAAAATCACCTCAGCCACACAGATAAACATTATCTCAGAGTAAAGGGCTAGAAAAAAAGTTTTCCAAGCAAATAGACCCAAGAAGCAAACTGAAGTAGGCATTATAAATATGGTGGCACAATCCCAGCACTTGGGAGACAGAGACAAGCAGATTTCTGAGTTCCAGGCTAGCCTGGTCTACAGAGAGAGTTCCAGGAGAGCCAGGACTGTACAGAGAAACCCTGTCTCAAATAAATAAATAAATAAATAAATAAATAAATAAATAAATAAATATCTACTAATATAGACTTCAACTTAAAGTAATCAATAGAGATAGAAAAGGATACTGCGTGCTAATAAAAGGGAAAATTCACCAAGAGGATGTCTAGATTCTGAATATCTATTCCTTAATGCAAATACACCCACATTCATAAAAAGAAATATTACTGAAACTTGAATCACTCATTGAACCTTACACACTAATTGTGGGAGACTTCAACAACCCACTCTCAACAATGAACAGGTCCTCCAGACTAAACAGAGAAGTAATGAAACTAACAGACATGGAAACAAATGGACCTCACAGGTATCTGCAGAACATTTAACGAAAACACAAAAGACTATCTCTTCTTCTCTGAACTTTGCAGAACCTTCTCAGAAATTGATTATATTGTCAGTTAACAATGCAAACCTCAAGAAATATAAGAAAATTGAAATAACACCTCGTATCTTAACAGGCCACTATAGATTAAAGATAGAGTTCAATAATAACAGAAACAGAAAGTCTACAAACTCATGAAAACTGAACAACTCTCTATGCAACAATCACTATGTCAGGGAAGAAGCGAAGAAAGAAATTTTTTATATAGTTTCTTAAATTTAGATTTAAATTTAATACCATAAACATTATTCTATAACATCATTAAATAGACATGATAAAACTTCAAACTTCTTTATTGATAGTCAAAATGTATGCATTTATTTGAATTTTGTTAAATATTGACAGCATTCTCATGAGGAATATTTAGTAGCATGGCAAAAAATAACTGTAACAACTTCTTAAGCACAGAAGGTTTTAGTTGATGTTGAGTAATTCATAAACTTTGGTACCTCAACAGGATTTCTGCAAATTAAGAAGGCTGTAAGTTCAAAATCAAGATGATTAAATTATACAATGTCAGAATTTGAACCACATTGTTATCATGACATTTGACAGAACATACACAGACCACACATGAATGTTGAATGTGGTTATTGCTGTTTGTTCTTCTGTCCTTCCAAAAAATCTGACTATAAATCCTGAGATACATATCTTAAAAAGATACAAGGTTACCTTGGTTCACTGTGTTGAAGGTTTCAGTCATGCATCTTTGGTTTCATTGTTTTTAGGCATGTGATGGAGTTGCCCATCTGGGCCTGGGTATATTTAGAGCAAGATCTTACGTTTAAGACTGGAAAAATAAAAGAGAAAAGGATAATTTCAATAATCTCTTCCAAGACAAGATCTAATACATCCCTCAAATAATAACTATACATCTTGGCAGCCATTTCACTTCTCACTAGCACTAAGTTGAAGATTAAGGCTTTGGGATCCCAAAACCAGTATCTGTTAAAATTGGTGATGATACCTCATCCATTCACTAGGCATCCTTTCATCTACAGGAAAATATATTTCTCTAGTCTGAAGTTAAATGATATGTCCAAGAGATTCTGGGAAATAATTACCATCTGCATTCAACTTTGCTGGATACCTTTTTTAACACAAGCACATAAGTTGTAGAATCCTAAAAAGAGAGAGAGGGAGTACAAATTCTATGGCGAGATGTGGCTCTATTTTAGTTGTGTTTTTTACTTAGTCTTCAATTATGCACTCCATAGAGTTAAAGTAAGAAGAATATTTGAAAATATTTTTGTTTAATGTGTAGATTAAGATACAGTACTTTGTCATATTATTTCAATATGATTTATCTAAATTGGTTATAGAAGGAGAAAAAGCAAAATACACTACTGAAAAATTCATAACACTGTAAAATCTGTATATAGATTCACATTTCTGTTTCAAACCTTATTATTGAAAAGGCGATCAATATGAAATTTGATTACACATAGCAATTAGTTACAATTTCTAATACTGCATTTAAATTGTTCATTGGCTTCTAGTGCATTTTTCTTTAATTGCAATATAATTTAGATATATACCCAAAGTTATCAAAAACAACATTGAAACATAAATGAATGAGGCTGAATTCAAAGTGAACTCAATAAAAAGTTAGCCACTTGGAAAAGAATAAAATGTTATTATATGGGGAGATATGAAAACAGTCTACTTGTCAGTTTACTTCTTTACAAAACAAAAAAGCCAACATCAATGATATGAATATGAAATTTAAACAAAAATATGATAAGAAAATTGAAAGCAAAACTGACTAAATTTTAAGAAGAGACAATGAATGGTACACAATTAATATTGATTTATAATGCTCTCTGGCTAAGTGTCTGCCCAGTTTGAATTTTCAGAGTTCCTAAAGGAGAATTAAGGAAGACATATGCTTGAAGAAAAAGGAGAGAAGCAACTGTGTTATTAGTTGGACTATAGTATCACATTCTCAAATAGAACTCTAGAGAGTACATCAGCCCTGTAATTACATACCTTCTGATTTCCCAGTACTCTATAAAAACTATGAACAACAAAATGACACATCTTCATGATTACCTTTCTTTGTGGAATTTATTTTTTAGGCAAATCATATGATCTGATGAGTCACATAACATTGTTTAAATAATTCAAGTTTACTATCTGCTATTAGGTGAGAATATAAGGATGGCTGAGAGTTTCACCTATGTCAAATGAAATGAAGGAGAACTTTTTTTTTTAAGCCTGAATCATTGAATGTACATGAAGAGTGCATGCCAGTGTGATATAAAAAAAGTCATCAGGGAGAGCTAAAGTGAAAGGTTTGGAACCTTGGAAACTTTTTTGTTTATAATTATTTTTTATTTGGATATTTTATTTATTTACATTTCAAATGTTATCCCCTAACACTTTCCCCTCCAGCAACCCCCAATCCCATCTCCCCTACCCCTGCTTATAGGAAGGTGTGCTCACCCAACCACACACCCACTCCTGTCTCCTGCCCTTGCATTCCCCTACACTGGGGCCTCAAGCCTTCACAGGACCAAGGTCCTCTTCTCCCATTATGCCCAAAAGGCCATCCTCTGCTACATATGCAGCTGGAGCCAAGAGTCCCTCCATGTGTACTCCTTGGGTTGTGGTTTAGTTCCTGGGAGCTCTGGGGGATTTTGGTTGGTTGATATTATTGTTCTTCCTATTGGTTGCAAAACCCTTCCACTCCTTCAGTCCTTTCTCTAACTTCTCCATTGGGGATCCATACTCAGTCCAATGTTTGGCTGGGAGCATCTGCCTCTGTAGTTTTCAGACTCTGGCAAAAGAGACAGCTATTATCAGGCTCTTGTCAGCAAACACTTCTTGGCATACATAACAGTGTCTGAGTTTGGTGTTGGTATATGGGATAAATCCCCAGGTGGGGCATTCCTTACACACATGGTATCCATATTTCCTCTCCTGAGTATTTTGTTCCCTCTTCGAAGAAGGACTGAAGCATCCACACTTTGGTCTTTCTTTTTCTTGAGTTTCATGTGGCCTGTGAATTTTATCTTGGGTACTCTGAGTTTTTGGCCTAATATCAATGAGTGCATACCAAGTGTATTCTTTTGTGACTGGGTTACTTTGCTCAGAATAATATTTTCTAATTCCATCCATTTGCCTAAGAATTTCATGATTCATTATTTTTAATAGCTGAGTATACTCCATTGTGTAAATGTACGACAATTTCTGTATCCGTTCCTCTGTTGGACATCTGTGTTGTTTCCAATTTCTGGCTATTATAAATAAGGCTTCTATGAGCATAGTGGAGCATGTGTTCTTATTACATGTTGGAGCATCTTTTGGGTATATGTCCAGGAGTGGTATAGTTGGGTCCTCTGATAGTACTATGTCCAACTTTCTGAGGAACTGCCAGACTGATTTCCACAGTGGTTGTACCACCTTGCAATCCCACCAACAATGGAGGAGTGTTCCTCTTTTTCCACAACCTTGCCAGCATCTGCTGCTATCTGAGTTTTTGATCTTAGTTATTCAGACTTGCGGTGAGATGGAATATCAGGGTTGTTTTGATTTGCATTTCCCTGACGACTAAGGACAATGAACATTTCTTTAGGTGCTTCTTGAAGCTCAAGTTTCCTCAGTTGAGAATTCATTGTTTAGGTCTGTATCCCATTTTTAATAGGGTTATTTAATTGTCTGGAGTAATTTCTTGAGTTCTTTGTATATATAGGATATTAGCCCTCTAATGGATGTAAGGTTGGCAAATATCTTTTCCCAATCTGTTGGTTGCTGTTTTGTCCTATTTACAGTATCCTTTGCCTTACAGAAGCTTTGCAATTTGATGAAGTCCAATTTATTGATTGTTGATCTTAGAGCATAAGCCATTGGTATTCTGTTCAGGCAAAATTCCTGTGTCCATGTATTAGAGGCTCTTCCCCATTTTTTCTTCCATTAGTTTCAGTGTACCTGGTTTTATGTGGAGGCCCTTGATACACTTGGACTTGTGCATTCTACATTGAGACAAAAATGGATCGGTTTGCATTCTTCTACCTGCTAACCGCCAGTTGAACTAGCACCATTTGTTGAAAATACTGTCTTTTTTCCACTGCATGTTTTTACCTCCTTTGTCACATATCAAGTGACCATAGGTGTGTGAGTTCATTTTTGGCTCTTCAATTCTCTTCTATTGATCTATCTGAATGTCTCTGTACTAATACCATCCAGCTTTTATCACTATTGTTCTGTAATATAAATTGAAGTCAGGGATGGTAGTGAATTTGAGAATTGCTCTTCCTAACTCTATGAAGAATTGAGTTGGAATTTTGATGGGGATTACATTGAATCTGTAGATTGCTTTCAGCAAGTAGGCCATTTTTACTATGCTAATCCTGCCAGTCCATGAGCACTGAAAATCTTTCCACCTTCTGAGATCCTGTTCGATTTCTTTCTTCAGAGACTTGAAGTTCTTGTTATACAGATCTTTAACTTGCTCGGCTAGAGTCAGGTAAGGTATGTAATATTATTTCTGACTACTGTGAAACATTTCATTTCCCTAATTTCACTCTCATCTTGTTTATCCTTTTTTTTGTTGTTTGTTTTGTTTTGTTTTGTTTTGTTTTTCAAGATAGGGTTTCTCTGTGTAGCCCTGGCTGTCCTGGAACTCACTCTGTAGACCAGGCTAGCCTCAAACTCATAACTCCACCTGCCTCTGCCTCCCAAGTGCTGGGATTAAAGGCATGTGCCACCACTGCCCAGTGCTTGTTCATCCTTTGAGTAGAGGTAAGCTACCAATTTGTTTGGGCTAATTTTATATCCAGCTACTTTGCTGAAGTTGTTTATCACGTTTAGAAGTTCTCCAGTAGAATTTTTTGTGTCACTTAAGTATCATGTCATCTCCAAATAGTGATATTTTGACTTCTTCCTTTCTAATTTGTATCCCTTTGACCTCCTTTGTTGTCTAATTGCTCTGGCTAGGACTTCAAGTACTATATTGAATAGGTAGGGGCAGCCTTGTCTAGTCCCTGATTTTAGTGTGATTGGTTCAAGTTACTCTCCATTTAATTTAATGGTGGCTACTGGTTTGCTGTGTATTGTTTTTATTATGTTTAGATATGTGCTTTGAATTAATGATCTTTCAAGACTATTATCATGAAGGGGTGTTGGATTTTGTCAAATGCGTTATTGGCATCTAATGACATCTCCATGAGGTTATTTTCTTTGAGTCAGTATATAGTGGGTTACATTGATTGATTTCTGTATATTGGTCTATCTCTGCATCCCTTGGATGAAGCATACTTGATCATGATGGATGATTTTTTTTAATGTGTTCTTGGATTCTGTTTGCAAGAATTTTATTGAGTATTTTTGCTTCAATATTCAGAAGGGAAATTGGTCCAAAGTTCTATTTCTTTGTTGGGTCTTTGTGTGGATTACCTGTAAGCAGAATTGTAGCTTCATGGAATTAATTGAGTAGGCTTCCTTCTGTTTTTACTTTGTGGAGTACTTTGAAGAGTATTGGTACTAGGTCTTCTTTGAAGGCCTGATAGAATTCTGCACTAAACCCATCTCATCCTTGGCTTTTTTTTTTTTTTTTTTTTTTGGTTGGGAGACTTTTAATGGCTCCTTCTATTCCTTTAGGGGTTATGGAACTGTTCAGATGGTTTATCTTATCCTATTTTAACTTTGGTACCTGGTACAGGTCTAGAAAATTGTCCATTTAATTCAGATTTTCCAGTTTTGTTGAGTATAAGCTTTCATAGTATGATCTGATATGTTTTTGGATTTCCTCAGTTTCTGTTATTGTGTCTCCATTTTAATTTCAGATTTTGTTAATTTGGACACTGCCTCTGTGCCCTTGGGTTAGTCTAGGTAAGGGTTTATCTATGTTGTTGATCTGCTCAAAGAACTAGCTCTTGGTTTTGTTGCTTCTTTGTATAGTTCTTTTCCTTTCTACTTGGTTGATTTCAGCCCTGAGTTTGATCATTTCCTGATGTCTACTCCTCTTGAGTGTGTTGCTTTCTTTTCTTCTAGAGCTTTCTGATGTGCTGTCAAGCTGCTAGTGTATGTTCTCTACAGCTTCTTATGAAGGCACTCAGAGCTATGAATTTTCCTCCTAGCACTGCTTTTAAAAGACCCCCATGAGGGGAGACCCTCACTCAAGTCACAGGAGAACATGGCCACCCAAAGACTCACAAGAGACCAATCTTGATGCAACCAGCAAGAGGATTATTTTGAGACTAGCGCTAATAGAGTCTGTCTTTGTCACGGATGTGCATTACCTGTATGCAGCAAAATGCTGGGTCCTGTTTACATATCCAATCTGTTAGTCTATGTCTTTTTATTGGGAAATGGAGACCATTGATGTTTAGAGATACTAAGAAAAAATTATTGTTGCTTCTTCTTATTTTTGTTGACTTATAAGAGATTGACTTATATGAGTGGCTATCATCTTTTGGTTTTGTTGAAAGATTACTCTCTTACTTTTTCTAGCGTATAGTTTCCCACCTTGTGTTGTTTTCCATCTCTTATCTTTTGTAGGGCTGGACTTGTGGGAAGATTTTGTATAAATTTGGTTTTGCCCTGGAATATTTTGGTTTCTCTATCTATGGTAATTGAGAGTTTTGCTGGGTATAGGAGTCTTGGCTGGCATTTGGTGATCTCTTAAGGGCTGTATGATATCTGTCAAGGATCTTCTAGCTTTTATATCTTCTGATGAGAAGTAAGTCTGGTGTAATGTTACTTTACCTTTTTCCCTTACTGTTTTTAATATTCTTTCTTTGTTTTGTGCATTTGGTGTTTTGATTATTATGTGATATGAGGAATTTATTTTCTGGTTCAATCTATTTTGAATTCTATAGGCTTCTTTTATGTTCATGGGCATCTCTTTCTTTAAGTTCAAGAAGTTTTCTTCTATAATTTTGTTGAAGATATTTACTGGCTCTTTAATTTGGGAATCTTTGCCCTTTTCTATACCTATTATCCTTAGGTTTGGTCTTCTCATTGTGTCCTGGATTTCCTAGATTTTTTGGGTTAGGAGCGTTTACATTTTGCATTTTCTTTGACTCTTGTGTCAATGTTTTCTAAGGTGTCTTCTGCCCTTGAGATTCTCTCTTCTATCTCTTATATTCTGTTGGTGATGCTTTCATCTATGATTCCTGATCTCTTCCCTATGGTTTCTCTCTCCAGGGTTGTCTCTCTTTGTGATTTCTTTATTTTTTTTTTCTTGGTTTTTTGAGACAGGGTTACTCTGTATAGCCCTGGCTGTCCTGGAACTCACTGTGTAGACCAGGCTGGCCTCGAACTCAGAAATCCACCTGCCTCTGCCTCCCAAGTGCTGGGATTAAAGGCATGCGCCACCACCGCCCGGCTGTGATTTCTTTATTGATTCGATTTTTATTTTTAAATCTTGAATGGTTTTGTTCAATTCCTTCACCTGTTTAGTTGTATTTTCCTGTAATTCTTTAAGGAATTTTTGTGTTTCCTCTTTAAGGGCTTCTACCTGTTTACCTGTATTCTCCTGTATTTCTTTAAGGGAGTTATTTATGTTTTTTTTTTAAAGTCCTCTATTATCATCTTGAGATGTGATTTTAAATCTGAATCTTGCTTTTCTGGTGTGTTGGGATATCCAGGACTTGCTGTGGTGGAAGAACTGGATGATGATTATGCATCTGATGATGCTAAGTAAGCTTGGTTTCTCTTGCTTAGGTTCTTGAGTTTGCCTCTTGCCATCTGGTTATCTCTAGTGTTAGTTGGTCTTCCTGTCTCTGACTACAGCTTGTCCCTCCTGTGGGCCTGTGAGCCTGTAATCTTAGGTGTGTTAGCATTCCTGGGGAGAGCAACTCTCTACTGGGGCAGATTTGGGTGAGGAGGTCTATGTTACAGCCTTAGCTCCAGGGCACAGATTGAGACTGGAGAGAGTCTGTCCCCAGCTGCTTCAATGTTCCTGTACTCTTTGCGTTCCTGGATGGTCTCTCTTTGAACACTTATTGGAGAGAAAGTGGTGATCTTACCTATGGGCTTATGAGGGAGAGCACTCCTGGGAGACCAGCTCTCTCCTGCTGGGATTTAGGTGTGGAAGGCTATGTTACAGATGGAGACCAGAAGGATCCTATCCCCAGATGCTCAGCTATTCCTGTGCCCTGTGTGCTTGGAAATTTCTTTATGTCTTTTGACTATTTTGTAAAATGTCTCAAGAGCCTATTCCTCTAGCAATTGAGACAGTATGACTGAATTTTACAAACATTTTCCTAGACAGAATGAGGTAAGATTCAGTTTCATAAATAGAAAAGGCAAACTGAGTTAGTAAAATATAATTCACAGAAAAGTTAAAATATTGATGACCAAAATATATTTCTAATCTAAAATCAATTAAGGCAGCCTGAGTTACTGAAAGACCCCCTGAGAGGGGAGACCCTCTCTCAAGTCAAGGGAGAATACAGCCACCCAAAGACTCACAAGAGACCGATCTTGATGTAAACAGCATAAGGTTTATTGGGTGAGGGGAGGAAGCCAGTGCACTGGGGCCATGCTCACAAGAAGTATAGGGTATTTAAAGGAAAAAACCACAAACCAGGGGGAGTTGGGACCCCCTTGGAAAAGTTCATCAGATACCTGGGTGAAGCATTGTTGGGCTGAGCCTGGGGTCACATGTAGCTGAGCGACCAGGTCAGAGATGGTGTGGCTGAAGCAGGTCTCAAACTCATTGCCATGCAGCTTGGTGTAGTGGGTCTGCTGCTGGGCCTTCCCCAGGGCCAGCTCCACAGCCATAACCCTTCTGCCTTATCTTATAGCCTAGAAAGTCAGCCACTAGAGCCTGTGTGTCTGGGGTTGGGGTTGGGGTCGCCATCCGGGCGGCCAGCTTGGATGGCAGCTCTTAGGGCCCAATGCTGGTGGCAGAGAGCCCCCAGCTGAGGCCTTTTACCCTCTCAGCTAGAGTGGATCCCTGGAAAGGAGAGGGAGAGAAAACTAGGTGGAAAAGGCCAGGGATCAGGATCTGGCCCAGAAAGAGCTGGAACTGCAGTGCCTGGGACTGGGCCCCAATCTCCAATACTTTGCCTGCTGTGGAACCGATTCCATGTTTAATGACTGCCCTCTCAGAAACCTGGGACCACGGGATTCTTGCCGACATCATCTTTATTCCCGGTTCCCCCAAGAGCAGCCCAAAGACCCAGCCGGCGGCCCTAGCTCCAACACTGTCTATCAGTCAAGGGGGGTATAAGTCGTCAGTCCAAAGTCCAAACATACACAGAAAAGCAGTTACCACACAAACAACTCCACCTCGCCAGGTCCATGACACAAAGAAAGACAATTGGGCTCATACATCAGGTGCTCCTGCACAAACAGACAATCAAAGCACAAGGTTGCTCGGCCGTGCCTGCCACGCCACTGAGATGAACTAGTTACAAATCACAGACAGAACAAACACACAAAAATACCTGTCTCAATCGTGAATGCCAACCCCACTTCAGAAAAACAGATGGCCAGAAATTTAAAGGTCCGATGGACAGGAGAACAGAGGCACCCTCCTCTCAAGGAGCGTTAATGTTTCTCCCCTGGGCTCCTGAGGGTCCTCTAGGCATCCCTGAGGATCCCAATCTCCACAGGGACATCTCCCAGGGTGGCAGTCAGTGATCCTGACATGTCTACCGATCAGCCCCCTTTCCTCCTCTTGAGGGCAGGGAGTTGCTGTCCCTTCTCCGGACCCAACTGACTGCAGAGAATAAAAGCAAGAAATAAATTCACAGATTTCAAATGGACAGATGGATCACAAATAAGAATTCAAACAGACAGACAGATCACAAATAAGAACTCACCTCCAAGGGGTCCTTGGAGTCAAGGGTGGTAGTTGAAAGACTCACAGAACTGGGGAGTTCCTTACTCAAGTCTCGGGATTACGTGACCACCCAATAACTCACGAGAGACCGAACTTACTGCAGTCACATGAGGTTTATTTGGGATAGGCTGGTACCGGGGTTGATCTCGTGACCATGCTGGCCAGAGGAGTTCCATCCCGAACATAAGAAGTGAGGGGGTATTTAAAGGGAAAAATCACAAGCTGGGGGCAGGGAGTGGGTTACCAAGGAAACATAACATAAAAGCAGTGGAAAATTTCAGAGGGACCCAACCCAAGGTATTCAGTTAGGGAGGGGAACATATTCATTCTAGGAATGTAATCTTCATCTACCGGTCGACAGGGTGAAGAGGCTCGTAAGCCAGTAGACCTTCATTCCTAGTTCTGCCCTCATTGTGGATCAGTCAGGAGGGGCAGGTATCGGGAACCAGAGCCCTGGGGCTCTGAGTTAGCCAAGTTCCTGGAACTAGCTACTCTACTTTTTTGGCATATTACAGAGGTTTTCCATGCTCCCTTTTAGGTAAAGGTTATACATTATACATACATTTCTATTAAATGCCCTCATTTTAAATTCTAAGATTCTCCAGCCTTTCAGTCATAAATCCTCGATGAGCCCCCACAATGAAAGACCTGCTCAAGGGGAGACCCTCTTTCAAGTCATGGGATAACACAGCCACCCAAAGATTCACAGGAGACCCATCTTGATACAAACAGCATGAGGTTTATTCGGGGGAGGAAGCCAGTGCACTGGGGCAGCACTCATAACCTATGCAGGGCAGAGGAGCTCTTCCCAGAAATAGGATATTTAAAGGAGTATATAAATAGGGTATTTAAAGGAAAAATAAATAGGGTATTTAAAGGACAAAAAATGACAAACCAGGAGGAGTAAGGGGGTAACCAAGGAAACATAATATAAAAACAGTGGAAATTTCAGAGAGACCCAACCCATGATCCAGTCAAGATCATGAAGAAAACATCCTGCATACTCATTATTCTCAAGAATATGGTTTTATCATAGTCAATGTCATTCACTTTGTGGTTGACCGCTCCCTGGAACCACCTAGATGACTTACATCCTGCCTTTGTGGTCAACCGGTTCCTGGAACTAGCCAGCCTACATTCTTGGCTCATTTCAGAGAAAATTTTCCATGCCCTTTAAGTAAAAGCTTATACACTATATATTTCTACTAAGTGATCTTTTCTTCTACCCTTCATTATCAACTCTCTACTAGTGTTCATGAAAACTTAACCAAGCTATGTTCCTGTTAAAACATATAGCAGCAGGTTTTGAGAATATTTGTTGTGTTATTTCCCTGATGCTTTTCTTTGTGTGAAATAACTTTTAGAAGATTCTAGGATAAAATTCAGTTGCATAACATGGGATGCAAGTAGCTAGTTATGGTCTGAAAATCATGTCTAACATTATTCTGTGATATCTGGATCTTGTTGTCATAAAATCAACCCCTTAATGTAAATGACTATAAAAGAATTTTGCTCAAAGGCTTTTAACACATTTTAAAATCTTTAAGAATTTTAAATCTGCCAGAGCCTGACGAATGCAGAGGTGCATGCTCACATCAACCAAAGAGTACACATGGAGGGACTCATTGCACCAGTCTCATATGTAGCAGAGGATGGCCTTGTTGGACATCAATGAGAAGAGAAGCCCTTGGTCCTTTGAAAGCTCAATGCCCCAGTGTAGGGAAATGCCAGGCCAGGGAAGCTCTAGTGGGTGGCTAGGTGGGTAATGAAGACCCTCATAGAAGCAGTAGAAGGGGAATAGGACAGGGGGAGTTCAGTGGGGAAACCAGAAAAGGGGATAGTACTTGAAATGTAAAAAAAGAAAATGTCTAATAAAAATAATTTTAAATCTTCTGAAGGAAAAATTATTCAATAATATTCATCATCATAATTTTCTGTCAACTTGACTAAGACCTACATATCCTTATTAAGAAAAACCTCATCTGAAGAATTTCTCCCATCATATTTACCTGTTCATTCTTCTGTGAGCTACATTCTCTTGATTTCTGATTGAGATAGAAGGGTGAAGATCATTACAGTCAGTATGAGTCCTGGACAACTGGTCCAGGGCTACATAAGAGAGTTATCTTGGATATTCATGAAGTAAGCAAGTAAGCAGTATTTTTCTAAGGTCTCTCCATCAGCTCCTTCTGATTCCTGCCCATGGCTTCCCTTGATGATAGACCATAACCTCTAAAACAAATACCATCCCCCCAGTTGCTTTTGGGCAATGATTTGTCACAGAAACAGGGAGGCAAACATTTAAAAAAACACAAAAATTAAATGGAGAAAAGTTTGTTTTTTAATGTCATGATGAACAAGGAGGTAAGAAGGCATATAACATAGGCAAAATACTACATAAACAACAAGTGCATTATTTCACAGTACATTTTGTCTTATGCATTCATATCTCTAAGTGTCTTGTATTTTGTGTCCTAAAATCACACTTAAGAGTATGATTTTTATTTACTTAGTAATTAATGACTGTCACCTGGCTGAGACCTAGTTACATAATAAACTAATGAGACATTGGTCATAAATTACCAGGACTGGAGACACTCTTAATAAAACTCTACTAGAAAAAATTACCTCTGAAATCTTAAGATTCTTCGTAAGAATATTGCAACAGCAACCCACAATTTTAAGTGATATAACCTGCATGGTTAATCATTTCCAGAATAACAATGGCACTGACATCTTTGTCTACTCTCAAATAACGTTTCTTACTTGGTTTATTAGAATATTGTTAAAAGGCTATTCCTTCTACATACAAAGTATGGATAGTGTTACATCCTTCTAGCAAATATCTAAATTCTTTGATCCTACATTAATTATAGGCTATGTTCAATGCACATTTAGAGAGTATGTACTATATATTTCTTAACAGAAAAAAAATAGTAAGGGGTATTCACTGGAATTCAAACATCCTGATACATAGGCAGCCCCTGGAGCATAGTGGAAACTTTTATCCTCTGATCTTACAAATGTAACTAATGATTCATGCTGAGGACATCTTCTGGCAGAAATCAGTTTTACATTACTTATCCTTATCTTCTTGGAGTACATGACTGTAATGTAGCCTGTCATTCCTCACCCTTTGAAAGATCTACAGACACTCATGGGGTAGGTGTTTATTGCTAAGCATGCTAAAAAAATCAACAAAGAACTTTGGGATTAGTAGATTCAACATTTATGTTAAAAATATCTCATTTGGGAAAAGTATATTTTAACTAATTTTTAAAGTATGTTTATAAATTTTTTAATTATATTTATAAATACAGGGGAAAAGGAGATTGTCATAAGAGGTGTGGTTGAGTACAAATCATGAGCATAGGTCCCAATATTTATCTTTAGCATACACTCTTTGCAATATGCTGTTCCAATCTTAATTTCAATATACTGTCATCTAGTTGTTATCAAAGTTAACAAGAAGTGAAAAATAAGAAAAACTAGAAGAGTGTAGGTTATTTTAGTTGAAAATAAAATTATACTATTTCCTCTTTTCTTCTTTCTTCAAACCATTCTTGTTCCTTTTATATTCATGGACATTTTTTCATTAATTGTTGTTACATTCATATATGTATATGCATGCCATGCACACTTTGGGTGACAGCAGTTTATGAGGCAAAAAGCCTCATGGAAGCCAGTCTCCTGCAACATTCTCTTGGCATTCCCTAACTCAGAGGTAGCCCAGACATGTCCTTGCGAACTTGCCTGCTAGGTGCCCTTCAAGATATGATTCATTTATAACTAAATAAAACTGAAAGTTGCCTTCTGACTGGCACTCACTGATGTTCCAACACCCTAATCTTTGCTGAGCCAAACCTTGGCCTGAAATTTCTTAAAGAATGTTACCCATTCAGACTAATTCCCTCTGACATTGTTAGGGAGATAACAAAGAGGGTAGAGTATTGTAGTTCCCCTGAATTGTAGTTGATAATCAAGTTTAATTATAACCCTCTTTTCAGTCCACATAGGGCAGACCCACATTAGATTTGCAGCTGAATCACTCCTAGGAACTAGATTATTGTTTTGTTTTGGGTAAAGTAAGCAAGAATAGGTTCCCTGGGGCATACCTCTGCATGCCCAGAAAATTAGCATAGTTGGGGATTTTACTAAGGCCAGGCCAGCTGTAGCCTATACAATAGACTGAGTGGAAACTATTTGCACCTAGCTTCTAAGATCAAAATAACCTTAGTCAAAGCTGACTTTCTTTCAGATTGCAACCTCTGACTAGTTACTGCCAATTTACATGTATATACTTTGCTTAGACCCATTGTGCTCCCACCAACCTCGATGTACCTTGACTGCTGTGCCATCCGACTTTTCTCTCCCTCTTGTATTGACTATAAAAACCTGATACCATATTTGAGAATTACATTCAGATTCTGCAGTTCCTTATGTTGTGTCATTTCTTCTTGTGTTCTGTCATTTCTTCAGCAACGCCTTGTCAACCTGACCAAAACCCTGTTTTCCTGCTGGTTGAGGGAGGCCCAGACAGGCTGGCCTGCAGCATATGCCTATACAGATATAACCATAAATTCGTAAGTACAACCTATACAGTCTGTTTATTGTTATTTGCATGTGCTTTTAGGGCTAATCATTTGGTATATGTTAAAATTACTTCTCCCACTATCAGTGTTCCTTAGTTTCCTATAGTTCTTTGTGTAGATTTGAGGCCTCATGAGCTTTCCACTGTCCAGGTCAGCATGTCTCATGTTATCTATGTTCAGTCCATGTTTAGACAGTTATGTTTGTGAGACTTTCTGGGAGTATCTTCTGTCATTACCAGGAGATATAATCACACAGCAAATTTCCTGATCTTCAGGACCTTTCAATATTGTGGTAATGTTCTTTTGCAATGTTCTCTTAGCCTTAAACGAGAGAGTATCATTGTAGCTGTATCAGTTGAAACTGCTTTTTATGAGTTTTCCATTTTAGTTACAGTTTTCTGGAATACTTTCCATTGTAAACAGTAACCTTACCAAAATTAAGAAATTATTAGTAATACAGCCCCATTCACTAAACTTCACATTTTATTCAGATTTTAAGACTTTTCTCACTAATGTCATTATTGGTCTGTAGTCAAAAGAGCATATTGGATTAATTCAACATGAAGCTTTAGTAAAGGCTTAGGAGAAATGCTGCAAAATTCTGACTTCTGGTCATAACATGATTATCATAATCAAGACCAGGCAACAACTATAGTTGCTTTCAAAAAACTTGTACAATATCAATCCAGCCAACATTCTCACAATGAAGTAGTAAAGTGTATTAATTAGGGTTTTACTGCTGTGAACAGAAAATATGACTAAGGCCACTCTTATAAGGATGGCATTTCATTGGGGCTGGTTTACAGGTTCAGAGATTCAGTCCATTATCACCAAGGTAGTGCTCAGGTAGACATGGGGCTGGAGGAGCTAAGAATTCCATCTCTTGTAATTGTATACAGTTGCTCATCTATAGTATAGTGTTCATAAAAGAACTGTTATTTCATCACCATTGTTCATTTGATCAAATGAAGCATGTTAGGAATATTGAGAGATCTCTATTTACCTTCTGTCTCATTGAGATTTTATTTTATTTATTCTCATATTTGTTTGTTTGTTTTTATTACAAACAGATTATATTCTCATACAAAATATCCCAGTTACAGTTTCCCCTCTCTCCTCCAAGTTCTTCCCTACCTCCCCTTCGCTCAGATCTACTCCCTTTCTCTCTCTCATTATAAAAGAACAGGTTTCTGAGAGATAACAATCAAGTCTGAGAAAATAAAATATAATAAGATGAAGTGTGGTTCTGAGTTCTGCCTTACTGTTGGGGTGTGAGAGCCCCATTTGGCCAGATAAAATAGGGAGGTGCTAAGCTACATTCCATCCTCTCTGTGGTGGTGGTACCTAGATTAAAGAACATCAGGGGAGGTAGAATACTGCCTAAGATGGAGGTACTAGCCTGGGTAAGAAACAGCACAGGCTGAGGCCAAGGTTGGGGTTCCCATACTCCCAGGCATCAGATGCCATTGGGAACCAGAAGGAGTCTGGAGGGCACAGCTCGGTACTGAAGACTATCACCATGGGGATTCTTGATTAGAGAAAGTCTTTGCTTGTCCACTTTATTCATCACAGGAAATGGATGCATACAACTTACTCAGGGTGGACCAGAGATTAAATACCTTTTTGCAAGAAGGAATGTCTGGGAAGAGAAGCTTATAGGCTAAATCCCCAGGGCCAGCCAATCTAGATGCCTCATTAGCATGGAGAACTCTGTGATCTGTGCTACTTGACTAGTCCTCAGGTTCCTCAAGTGGGGTATCCTGGTCACATGCTACATGACAGGAACTGGGTAGGGAGTAAATGAAATGCCTACCATTCTCAGACATGAGAATCACCAGGGTTGCTGAATCCACTCAACCTTCACAGTTTTTGTCTGGTGACGAGGTTCGACTTGCCTCACAATGAAGCAAAACCTATTATATTGAAGTTGAATTGATTCCATCTTGTTTTATTTTTTAGTCCTGGTACTCTTAACATTAAAAAAAAAAAACCTCTAATTACATTCTCTTCTTTTAATCATTTTTTCAGGCCTAAAGTCAACTGTTTTAATAAGAATCCTGATTTCTCAACTGGAGAATGATGTCTTATCCACAAAGATGGACTGAAATTCCTTAAACTGTGAAGGGAAATAAGCCTTTCCTGCTACTCATTCCTTGTGTCAGGCATTTAGTCAAGTCACTGAGAAGGCTAGCTAATAGGCTAGACAAAATACAGGCCATGAGGCAAGAGGGAGACTTCTATTGGCTGTGCACATAGAACAACTCATTAGTGCTCTTTCCTTCAAAGCAATATCACCAGGCAGGGAAGAAATATCACCCGGGTATACACTTTAGAAAGTATTCCTTGAATATATGACAGAAGTCCACATGCTGTTCAGCACTTTAACTACAGAAGAGGCAGGAAAACCTGTGGGGGCCATATTTCCTAAACTCAGATTCCTGGTCAGAGAACACCCATGTTGTCTTCCACTTCTATACTATCAGGTGGGCAAGAAGTAAAACCAAGTGCAGTAAAGCCTCTACTAACTAGATTTGGAAAAATCCCTCCTGTTTGAAGTCTAAAACTTGGCAAATGGAAAGGATAACCCCATGGAGACATCTATTATCTTCCACATGGAAGAGCCATAGTTTCTCTCTCATACTCATCCTACTCGGCAGATATGCAGAAGAAGGTTGGATACAATACACCTTCCTGGTGTTATTTCCTGTGGCTTTTTGGATTGTGGAATTAGGACATCAATGGTAGATTCTTAAACTGAGGCCCTTCATGAATCCATAGCAATTTTGCATTGTGAGCAAAAACAAACACAAAATTCATTACAGTGTTGAAAGCACATGAGAATTAGGTATTTTCAGACAGCATCTAAGAAAAAGAAAATAGTGTGGACTGGTACTTATCAAGCAATAACAACAACAACAATAATAACAACAACACGCCACAAAACTAGAGCACAAGAGGTCCCAGAGCATTTGCTGCAAATTAACTGCAAATATGAAATTATGGTGACCTTTGTCCCTATTGTACTCTTAGATCTATCACATCACAGTGTAAAGGATTTGTGATTTTTATTAATTCCTTAGAACTAAAATATTGAAAAGGTTTACTCATCATGTATTTTATTCATAATATGCATAAAAAGCACACCATTAGATGAAAATATATTTGTGGTTTAAAAAGGTTCGTACATGTAACACGATGTCATTTTTTTCCTTAATCATAACTGCCTTCCAAAATCATTAAATATTTCTTAAGATAATAATCAGTATGGAAGGTAGTTCGAGTGACTTATAAAACTAAAAACATTTACATTGCTTCAGTCTGAGACACATGTTCTTAAGGGTCCTGAATCTGCCGGCCTCTTGTCGTGTCCCTGTTACCCAGGGATTAAAACGTAGCACAGCCAAACTCTATAATTTGGGAAGTTTTTAATAGAAGAAATAAATTTCAGAATTAACATAAAAATCCAATTAAAACATCAGTAATGCGCAAGACTTAAGGTGTACTACCTTTACAGAAGAAGCTTTTTTGGAGCGCAGTTTAGCCCTGTTTTGTTTAGAAAAGGGAACTGTTTTAAGATTGACCACAAGGTGGTGCTCTCACAAAGCAATTTCAGAATAAAGCACAAGCTATTCCAAACTATATGTATTTGTGCTTGT
>NW_022196891.1:37899625-37910739 GCF_008632895.1 Mastomys coucha | reverse complement strand
TACAGGAAGTCTTCAGTCTTTAACATTTTAGTTGGTGAATGCCTTCCTCAATTTATTTCATATTTTTAGAGCTATTTTATCTTGCACTGGGCACTGGTCAGTGGCATTCTCTCCCTTCTAACAGCTGCTCCTTGGCTAGCATTCAAAGGAGATTAGTTACTCTTAAAACTGATTAATCCTTTGAAGATAGTACATGATGTGATTGTTTTGTGCCACTTATTAACATTTGTTTACTTTTTGTTATTTAATAGAAGAAAACATTCTGTTCTCCTGTACTCGGGGGTTCATTAGCGTAGCTGTCAGAGAGCAAGCGTTTGAGAATAACAGACACAGTAACAAGCTGCGAAGATGATCTCGCTAATTTGGCCACGGCCTTTTCCTTTCTCACCATCTGCTGTTTTCTTGAAAGTTGACTCATTTAGAAAGGCAGCAAACAATTAAGATCTCCAATAAGAAAAACAGAAATAGATTATTTTAAAACTTTTGCTCTTGACACAAAGCAAAGTTTTTTTGTTTTTGACAGTCTTCACACTGTTTGGTTGCCTTGTGTCAGGACAGGACTATTAACACTGGGTGACTGTTTTATGAGCATCAGACAATTCAAGGTCACAATGCTTCAGATCAGCACAGTATTTAATGGTCCTAGACAGTTTGTCATTCTGAGAATAACAATTTTGGCATTTTTTTATAAATCAAAGATAATTTTCTTGAAATCATGTCGTAAGATTTAGTTATGATTTTTTTTTAGTAATTTGTTTCTGTCTGTATCTTGGTGTATTATGTGCATGTTAGTGTAATGCCCAAGTAAATCAGAGGAGTTTGGTCCTCTGAAAGTCTAATTGAAGGTGATAACAAGGCTTCTGAGCTCGAACTCATGATTTTCCTGTCTTAACTCTCTGTGCACTGGTATGCATGTGCCACCATCCAAAGTATTGAAAGGCAGTTTGAATAAACAGTTTATTCTTTCATGAAAAGCATTTCTTCAAAAATCTATTTTGTGGTATTTTGACATATGTCAGACAAGCTATCATCCTGAGAAATTAAAACAAAGGTTATTTCCTTTTATATAACTTTATTAAAGTTTAATTTACAAATAAAAATGTATACATTTAAAATGTGGGACCTGATGTCTACGTATATGTTGTGAAATGATAACCAATATAATGTTGATAAACATGTCAATTATCTCACATATATTATGTTTGTGCTGAAAAAATTTAAGGCCCACTCTGTTCACTTGTGAGGGCCCCTGTAAATGTTACAGATGGCAGAGAAACAATATTCAAGAGACAAGAAGGAAATCTGGCTCAGCATGGCTTAGTTAGCTGCTATTGGTTCAAAGTTCTAGAGTCTAACAACAAGCAGCTTGTTTTAGCCATATTTAAGAACAGCAAAATTTGGGGGGAGGGTGGAAATCCTGATAAATTAATTCACTCCCATGTATACAACAAAGCTTAAGACATTATTTTATACAGGAACATGACAAAGTACATATGGCCCCTTGCATAATGTTTGGTAATGTTGACTCAGAAATAATGATCAATATACAGGTCTAGGGAGAATTACTGAGGTAAACATAATAGCCTATGGGAGTCAGAATTGACATGATCCTAAGATAACACAGATGATACATACGCTATTGTAACATACATATGACATCTCTCCTAAGGGTGGGCTTTATTGACGGAGAATTGATGCTCAAAATCTGGGGTGCAGGGGGCTGTTGGTGGGGGGTAGTCTGGGATAAAAAAACCATAATACTCTGAAGGATTTGGATGATGCCTGCTCTTTAGACAACAAAAGATTACCAGGCAATAAATTACATTCATCCCTAGGTTTCTGGTGAAAAACAAGACAACATCTTCTTTTGAAAAGAAAATCAGGCTTGTTTAACTTTTTTGGTTTCCTTGGTGCCTACATGTGTGCACAAGGACCCTCTACCTTCACCAAATGTCAGCCATACAGTGCATAACTGAGGAATATAATCGCTCTACTGTGCCATTAGGTCCCTCCCATGGTTCACATTGCAATTCAATTTCCCTTTGGCTACTTGTATCAGTTTGAAGCAAACTAAAGATACCTGGGGAAAGGACCCTCAACTGAGAAAATGCTTTCACCAAATTAACTGGTAGGCAAGTATGTGGGGCATTTTCTTGGTTAATGATTGATGAAGGAAAGGCTTTGTTCTGTTTTGATGATCATGAGTGGTTTGTGTTGTGTCGTTTTTGTTGGGTACTTCTTTCTGTGTGTATTATGTGTCTCTGTTTTTGTTGGATACTTCTTTCTGTGTGTGTTATGTGCTAGTATGTGTGCCTGTTCATGTGCAAATGGATATATATGTGTGTGTGTGTGTGTGTGTGTGTGTGTGTGTGTGTGTGTGTATACATGAAAGTGTATATGTGTACATGGCTGTATGTGAAAGCCAGAGGTCAGTCTCCTATGATTTTGCTCAGGAGCCGTGTATCTTGATTTTGAGACAAAGTATTTCAAAGGGATCTGAAGCTTGCTAAGTAGGTCAGTGACCCCTGGGAACCCACATCGCTCCTCCTCCCCACTGCTGGAATTGCAAGTACATGATTCCATAGCCAGCATATTCTGCGGGTGGTTGAAATCAGGCTTTGATCTTTAAGCATGCCTGCAAACTATTTCACCTGCAAAACCATCTCCCCAAGCCTTATGTTTGCTATTAATCCTTTAGAAGTAATATAGTCACCAAATTCTTTCTCTCATTCCCAGGATTGTTATCACACCTTTAGACTGTCCTCTTTTTATGAAGAAATATTTTACTACTTTGATATTTGGGTTGGTTTTTGTTTCCAGTTTTGGCATCATAAAATTTTTTTCAACAATAGTGTTATGGATTTTATATTTATTTTCATCAAGAATTTTATGGTTTCAACCTTTACATTGTATGGAATAATGATTCAATCAAATTCTTTATTCTTTTACATATGTCCAGTTTTTATAACATGCCATATAAAAAACTTCACATTACATTTTGTGTTCATGGTAACTTTGTTCAAGATTTCTTGATGGATGGGTCCATAGGTTGCATGTGGAATGAGGTACAAAAGTGTGGTTTCTCAAAATTTGATCTTTTGTTCAAAACTTTTGTAGCCATTCAGGACATTTGTTGGCAGGTGAGAATTATAAGACTAGATGTCTATGACTGCTAAATTAGCCATTAGGAATTAATGTGGATTGTGCAGAATCCAAGGAGGACTTTAGATACTGAAATCTCCTCTTGCTGAAAGTTGTAATCATTTTCACGGACTTGTGACTTCCTTTTTTTGATGTTTGTGGCTCTAGCTTATAATTTTTTACTTCTCTCCTTGGGTAAATTTATTCAATTGTTCTCTACTTGGAATGCTAGGAGAAACAGAATAATTCACATAGGCTTTTTTTTTAGATAATCACTCAAAGTGGAAATGAAACTAATATTTATGTATAGGTTTCTGTACTCTAAATTCACAGAATTGTTTATAACATTTTTTGTGAAGGGTTTTATGTTTTGTATAAGATCATGTCATAAGATTGAGAAAGTTTTACTTTACCAGTCCAATTTGAGTAGCTTTCATTTCATTCTCTTTCTTAACTGTTTTCAATAGTGAGTTCAGGATTGTGGTAAAGACCATAGCGAAGCTCAGTACTGTTATCTTGTCCGTGGTCTCCGGGAAGAAACTCAGCTTTTTCACAACCGAGTGTAATGTTAGCTCTGCCTAGTGATACATGAATCCACAGAGTGGAAGTGTGTGTTTATGTACTTAATCTATTGCCTTTATTGATAATCGTCTTAGAAACTTTTACATAGTAAGTGCTATATCAAGGTTATAGATGGTTTTCCATATTTTATAAATACCATTTCAAGGCCAAGCAGTTCCTTCCCACCTGCCTGCTTCCTCTTCCTTCATTCCTTTAATGCACCCTCCCATTCAATTAGAAAGACTTAAGTTTAAATCCATAAAGATACAAAATATATAACTTTAGTTAATTTAAAATCCTGATATTTTGCCAGATGATGGCACACGCCTTTAATCCCGGCACTTGGGAGGTAGAGGCAGGCGGATTTCTGAGTTTGACGCCAGCCTGGTCTATAGGGTGAGGTCCAGGGCAGCCAGGGCTATACAGAAAAATCCTGTATCAAAAAAAAAAATTCTGATATTTTAGGTGACTATCACCTTTTGCTGACTAGTGTTCATACTGATTAGATATAATCTTCTAAGTGGTGATATTAGCAAAAAACTAATAAATATATTTTCACCTGTAATATGCTTTTATTAGTGATAATAATTTATCTCTAGCTATATGCTAGTAGTGAAGGTGTTGAGATAAACTGTTTGACAGTGGTTTTTAAAACTATTAAAGTGTTCAGAGACTTCGACACTGAATTTCTATAAATAGTAACGTTATTCTCTGCCTGAGAACTCAGGCCCTGAAAGACCTTTAAAAGAACATGCTTTAGTTATGTGGTAATACAGGCTTCCTGATGTTGAAGCACAAAATCAAAGGCCTGGACATCTAATTACAGACTTCCTTGAACATCCAGAAGCCTCCCTAGCAGAACAAAGCCTGTATTATTAATGGTAACCCACAAAGGCTCACTAGGGCACACATTGGCTTCAGGATTATGGATTTCAAACTGAGGAGGAAAGGAGCAGGCTTCAAATTAAAACACTTCCTCCATTCCTCCTCCCAGCATAATCCTTTGAGAGACCAAAAATGTTTTCATGACTGTCTTCATTTCCATTGAGACAGCAAGACTAAAACATGGTTGTTAGAGTTTGGGTGAGAGGATCTCTAACTCTACTCACAGTTGCAGACACACAGACATGAAAAGAACTGATCAGAATATTAATTATGTCATACAAAGAAATGGTCCTAAGTGCATATTATAGTCTTGCAGCTTGAAGTCACAGAGTGGAATGCATGACAGTAGGGAAAACTCAGTGTCTTAATAACTGATTTTATGAAGTTGACTTTGATATTGCAAAAGTGATGGAATAGTGTGTTGCTCTTTTGAAAGAGTCCCATTTTAAATAACTAAATTTGAAACTGAAGATACAAAATAATAAATGCACCATTATATATAAAATATTTATTATTTAATTTTATATTATTTGTATATTGTTGATATACATATGAAATTAAATATATAATATTTATTGTTATAACATGTCTACATATAATTTAGATAACTCTAAGTAAAATTATTAACAGCAATGTTTTAGTGATAGAAATTTGGTCAATAATGATTTTAGATTTCATATATTTGTTGAATATTCCAAAATCTCCTTAAACGTATATTTATGTGTTTTGTAATAATATACCTTACTTATACATATCATATGCAGTCAACTTAGTCAAGTGCAAATATTTCCGGGAATAAATCTGGTGTTGAAAAATGTCCTTTTAAAATCAGCCTTTCATGGTGAATATTAGATTCAATGATGTCAGATAAATTATTTTCACAAATAAATGTGTATTCTGCTTTATATTTTATAGAAATAAATTAGCACAAGAATTGTACACATGAAGAACTTTTTATTACCCTTAAGATTTTATACTTGTGTTAAAGTCCTACTCAGATTTAATTTTTTACCCTTTTTTTTTTTTTTTGGTTTTTTTTTGTTTTGTTTTGTTTTGGTTTTTTTTTTTGTTTGTTTTTCTGAGACAGGACTTCTCTACGTAGCCCTTACTGTCCCGGAATTCACTCTATAGACCAGGCTGACCTTAAACTCAGAAATCCGCCTGCCTCTGCATGTGCCACAGTGTCCAGCCAAGTATTTACCCTTTTGAATACAAAATCCTCTTATGAAATTTTTTAAATTCTTTAATTCTTTTCTTCCACTAAAAGTGGCTTAAATTTTACAAGTCATTTTTGTAAATGAAAAGTAAAGAAGAGAAATATAGTTCTTTAAAACATATTGTTTGTATGGATTCCTATATACTTATATTTAGATAGTATTATAATCAGGAAAAATAATGTTCCTATCTAACAATAATTGCTGTCAATACACTGAGAGAAAAAACAGGAAGTGAAGAATTACAGTGCAAACAGCTGATGTAACAAAGTCTTATAAACTGAGAGCTGTATAAACGGACCCTATTATTTAACGGACTGCAATCAGCAAGGGCTATGAGCAGGATCCATGCCACTTTTGACTATAAGGCTTGCTTTCTGTTAGATATGTGATTCTTTCTCTTTATGTTCTCACCGATGCTAGTGAAGATTTCCATTCAAAAGTCACTAATCACAAAGGTAAGTGTTTCACTGTCCCAAACTAAGCCTTTCCAAAGGTGGGCTAAATGCTTACAGGGGCTTGGAGAGGTTCTAAACATTCGAATCATACAGTACTGAATAATAAGTAGGGTGACATAAGGCATAAAGGGAACTGTGGACAACTTCAGTGATGGATGCACTATGAATCAGATTAGTGAAGAAAAACTAATTGATTAAAGTTGGTAATCATTAGAGTAAATAATTCATATATTTATTACTTTATTAAGTTGATTGAATTGTCTTGAAAATGAACGTTAGTCTAAGAGAGTAGGTAAGGACCGTTATGAGGGAACACAAGAAAGAAAACTGAGATATAGCAAGGCACAAAGTGAAAGCTATGAGCACATGATGATATAAAATTAAAAACATTGGAAGTATAATACTATTTGCAATATGACTACTTTATTTTTATGGCATGATTATGTTCTGTTGACCTATTTCTTTTAAGAGGGGTAGCTAGTCACATACAATATATACTGGCCAGTCAAGTAAATGACAGAATAGATGAGCTTTCAAGAGTAGGTGTTCATAGGTTTGGCTCGCAGCGGCGCGTCCACAGACATCAGATACAAGCAGCTCTGTGTTTTTGGAAGTTTAATTGGGGGGGGGGGGAGTGAGGACCGCGGCGCGTGAAGGGAGAGAGAGAGGAGAGAGAGAAGAGAGAGAGATGGAGGGAAGTACTCATATATTTATATGTGTGGTGACATAGTAATGTAGGTAAAGGTGGGAGCTGAACCCAATGGATTCTGGGAATATGGTCGCCGTTGCCCTGGCGACAGGTCTGTGGACCCGCCCACATATCTGCCGCAGGCAGGTTCTGGATGCTAACAGGTGTGTTATCGATGCTTTGGGTGATAATACATGCAATTTGCCTACTGCCTGAGGACCTCAGTTGGGCAAATCCCTTTGTGGCCATCCTCCTTAAAACAGTTGTCTTTCCTAAAGATAGTAACACAGCTACTATGAAAAGTCTGTGTCAAGGTGGAACATCCTTGGGGGATGGGAGATATGGAGTCTTCAATCAACAGTTAACAATTTACCTAGTCTTGGCAGTATATACCATTTTGGTGGCTCTCAGATTGCAGTTAGAAATGTTGCTGAGAAGGAATGAAGTGTCCACATTTTGGTCTTCCTTCTTGAGTTTCTTGTGGTTTGTGGGTTGTTCTTCCTGTATTCCAAACTTCTGGGCTAATAACCACTTATCAGAGAGTGCATAAAGTCAATCATCAATGGGAGGAGAGGCCCTTGGCCCTGTGAAGGTTCTATGCCCCAGTGTAGGGGAATGCCAGGGCCAATAAGTGGGAGAGGGTGGGGTGGCAAGCATGGGGAGGGGGGAGGCAATGGGTATTTGTTCTTGTGTTTGTTTATTTGTTCATTTTTTTGGAGAGGAAACTGGGAAAGGAGAAATCACATGGCATGTAAATAAAGAAAATATCTAATAAAAATGTTGCTGAGATTTTTTTCTGTTTCTCTTTCTTTTGATATAAAAGATTCATAAGGAGAATCTAGAAGTGCCATGGATAGAAATATTAACTAAGACACAATCAAAATCAAAAGCCACTAGGCATGACTTCACATCCTTTTCTGCTTTCTGGTAGCACCTTAGGACATGACAAATGTGCAGTATGTAAGTGGGAAAGGCTTCAAGGAATTATTAATTAGAAAATTAAAGTAATTGGACTACTTGCTTATCTGTTACCAAAAGCTCTGATTAGAATCCAAGCTGAGGGGTATTCTCTCTCTTACTCCCTCCCTGCTCTCTCTTTCTCTGTCCCTCCCTCCTCCTCCTCGTCCTCCTCGTCCTCCTCCTCGTCCTCGTCCTCGTCCTCCTCCTCCTCCTCCTCCTTCTTTTCTTCTTTTCTGTCTCTGTCTCTCTTTCTCTCTCTCTCCCTCCCTCTCTCTTATCTCTTTCATCCCCAATTTCCCTTTCCTTTCTGTACTTTATAAGCTCTGCCCCAGAAAGTGGAAAAACTTACAGGCAAAAAGTATGAGGAAGTAGAAGGGTGGATGTGAGCAAAAACAACCTGCAACTCCACCTTAGTGTGCAGTCAGCAACCTCTACATTCACGCAGAACAGATAGCTACAGCAATCAGGAAAACTATGCATCAGTACCCCCCAGACCTCCCACAGACTAAACCAACAACCAAAGAGTACACATGGAGGGACCCATGGCTCCAGCTGCATATGTAGCAGAGGATGGCCTTGTTGGACATTAGTTGGATGAGAGGCCCTTGGTCCTGTGAAGACTCAATGCCCCAGTGTAGGGGAATGCCAGGACAAGGAAGAGAGAGTGGGTGGGTTGGTGAGCAGAGGGAGGGTGGAGGGAATAGGGATTTTTTTTGGAGGAAAGGAGATAACATTTGAAATGTAAATAAAGAAAATATTAAAAATAAATACTTGAAATACTTGATTTGGGGAAGACTTTTAAACAAGGAATAAAATACCCTCACAGCCAGTCTCAGGAGGTTGTAGGCAGGGCAGGTAGATTAGTTATATGATAAAGAGAGTGCAGAAATTGAGTAACAAAACAAACCACACATTCTTCTTCAAAACAAGGGCGTATAATAAGAAGCAGTAAGAATATCAGTTCCACATGAACAAGCTAACAGCAATACTTCATATATCCTGGAGAGATCCCCTTGAATATTAAGAACTGGAGGACAACAGAGGACTGACTGGCAATCATGAGTGAACTGAGCATAAGAGAGGTATGTTTGATATGGATTTGGAGGAAATAGTTTAGACATCAAAGGAAGTGCACATTTATGCTAAATATATTTTTATGGAATTCCAAAGAGACACATGAGGGAATTCCTTCTGAGAGAATCAGACCAAAATGTTTAGTAAACCAGAATTAAACAAATATTTTGCTACAGAAATACTTTACAGAAACATTGTGTTTAATAAAAGAGTTTTAAACAGCAAGCTTTCTTATCAATGTCCTATAATTAATCAACTCGGTGATGTCTTATAATGAATAGACTGAGATTCATGATCTGTCTGACAACATGGACTAAAACAGCATTTGCAATTGGACATTTCATAATTAACTTCTGATAAAAGCAGTATACCTCAGGCTAAAGCAGTAGATCATTGACAAAGAGCACTTGCTACACAGCATGAGGAACTGCGTTCTAATCCCCAACATTCAATATAATGTTCAATATAATGGACACATGCCCCTATAAGCCTTGCATTTGGAGTAGGAATTTGATACTTAGAGCTCAATGGTCAACCAGCCTAGACGAAACAGTGAGATTTAGGCTCAAGGATACGTCCTGCGTCAAGGAAATAAGGTGAGGGGGATGGAGCAAGAAATATGACATCTTAATCCAGCCTCTTTATGTGTACACATGGGTGCACACAACTAAATATGCACATATAACCACAGGTATGCAACACAAACACCACTATGAACACATATAGACATGCACATGAACACAAGGCCCTATATACTTTTTGATACTGTGAGTGATGCAGTCAATGTTTTGATCTTAGCTAATTTGTTTCAAATAATCATTTACACTTTGAATAATTTATCCTTAGGTGTTTATTTATAACTTTCACAAACTGTATAATATCATTCATTTCTCTGAGGCATTTAACTCTACTATTGGCTAGGCACATTTATTGACATTTGAAGATCCAGTGATCTGTAGTGAGGACAATTCAGTAGATTTCTGAATTAGTGTCACCTTTACATCATCTAGCCTGTAAGGTATCTGATAAAAATATTTTCCTGATGTGGAATTTTTGTATTTGAGTTATTTATCAGTCCAGAACATGCCTTTGGCAATGTTCTTATCCATGATAAAATGCATAGTTCTCTTACTTTATCATTTAGGTATAGCTGTTAAGGATCCCACTTTTTAGCTAGCTTACAAATTCCATCTGATATTTCTAATAGAACTGAAAATCTGAATCTCTTACTTAGTTTGTTATTTTACCTATTCTAAAGTGATTAATTCTTTTCTTTCAGGAAATGACCCTTTGTTATGAGCTTCTTCCATAAGTGACTTTGCACCATGCCTTTTCTTATGCAAATAATCATGATAGAGTCTGTCAAGGGGAAAATAGTCCCGCTGAGCACACATATACAGATTTAAATGAATTTTAGTTTCCTGCTTTTTGACAGTATTTTTCTGGAAAGTTAGGCTTCCATTATGAATTTAATTCTGTTTGCTTGTTAATTTGTTTCTGTCCATGTTAAAGGAATTGAGAATTCACAGGATAAAATTATGTTTTAAAAGAAAATACAGTTAAACACATAATATTTGGAAGCTAGAAGGGGTCCTATCTTTTTTGTAAGGATCCCTACTGAGACATGGCATCCACTTCAAAGCCTCACCACAAACAGAAAACCAGAAAACAGATGCAATGGTTTGCCTCTGTAATCCCAGCATTTCCATGGGGAGATGTGGACATTGTTTACAAGCCTTCAGAGCCACTAAATTTAAGAGAGATGAAATCTCAGTGCTTAGTAATGAATTAATCATCCAATAAAATGGCAATCTCTGACTTCCATTTGAACTGAAGTTTTTAATACCTAGAACTTACAACTGTGTGTTAGCTAGTATTTTTTCCATCTTGTACCTAACAACTCAAATGTAGAGATATTTTGAAATTTTTGAAGTGTTCTTTGTTTTGTTTTGTGTTCTAAGTCCAAATAAACAAACACTTCCTATCTATTTGCCTTGTGATACACTCCTGATGATGCAAGTGGCAAAGATGACTTTTCTGATGGTTGGAGCAGAATAAGCACCATGGATCTGTCTACTCATTAACAATGTGCCAACAGTCCTATGGACAGCACAGTAGTCAGAATGGCAATTG